>NW_021703777.1:21840161-22101468 GCF_005190385.1 Monodon monoceros | reverse complement strand
ATATACATATTATATATGTGTGTATATAATATATACATATTATATATGCATATATTATATACACACATATATAATATGTATATATATTTGTATATACATGTATATTTGAAGTGAATTCCTTGTAGACAGCATAAAGTTGGTTTGTCTTTTGTTATCAATTTGGCCAATCTCTGTCTTTTATTTGTATTCTTTTTCTCCTCTCCTTCTAGGATGAGAATGCTAGGAATGCTGGATCTTTTACTGTCCCAAAGATCCCTGAGGCTTTATTTGCTTTGTTTTCAGTCTATTTTGTTTCTATTATCCTATCCTCAAGTTGACTGTCTTTCCTCTGTCATATTCATTCTGCTAATGAGCCTGTCCAGTTTGTTTCATATTCCACTTGTTGTATTTCTTAGTTCTGTAATTTCCATTTGGTGCATTTTACATATTGTATTTCTTTGCTAAGACTTTCTGGTTTTGTTTTTTTTTTTTTTCAGTTGTTTCAAGGATATTCGTAATTGCTTGCTGGCACATCTTCATGATACCTGTTTTAAAATCCTTGGCAAATAATTCCAACATCTAATCCATCTCAGTTTCAGAGTCTGTTTCCGAGTCTCTTCTCATTCAAGTTGTGATTTTTCCTGCTTCTTGGTATGAAAAGTGATTTTTCAATTGTATTCTGGTATTTGGGCTATTATGTCAGGAGACCCTGGTCCAATTTGAATCTTCTGTTTTAACATGCAGCCACCCTGTGTAGGCTTAGCATAGAGGTTCTGACCTATGTTTGCATGCTGTGATTCCAATGATGGTTCAGTTTTCAGAATCTTTGTGGTGCTAATTTGAAAGGTTTGGTACACCTGCTGACCTGGGACTCTCACTGGTCCCTGTTGTATCGCCCACACTATAGTACAGCCCATATTTCTCCCCTCTACAGGTTCTGCCAGGTCAGCTGGTGTCTCCAGGTGGGAGAAGCATTCTCTAGCCCATGGAATAGACAGCCCTTCCCTGAGTCAGGCCATTCCCCCCACAAGGGCCCCAAAGCCGCCTGGTTTCTTGGGTAGGAAAAGGGAGTCTCTCTGGCGGGTGGTGACGGAGAGCTCTTCATGCTGGGCCACTCATAAACTGAGTTTTAAAGATAATTAGGGTCTGAAAATTCTAAATAAAGGAGTTCATTTGAGGTGCTACGAGGCTCACCAATTCTACAGAAACATTTTTGTTTCAAGTGAGATTTCACTAAGATTGACAGCAAAACACAAGGAATAACATACTGCATAGCAATTATACCAGATATTTTATGGAAAAATGAGTACTCACTTGAATAAGATCTTCAATTCTTTTCAAATCACTTATTACATGCTGCCAGTTTGCTTCTGTTTTAGGAAGACCTGCACCGATACAACTGAAAGCAAAACCAAACAGCAAAGCATTTTGAATGAACATAATATTGTCTTGATGAATACTATAGGCAAAAGAGCAATCAAGACTTTTTTTAATCCAACAAGTGAAAAGATGAGTGCCATCCTTGCCTTTGTGTATTCGACAGCCTTGCAGATGAACATAAAAACTGAACATATAGTACAACTTGATGCTTTAGGCTAGCCTGATGACCAACCTGCATTAAAGAAAAGCCTAATTTGAAGGGATGACTTATAAATAACCTGGTGCAATTTATCACAATGAAATAAAAGCAGTGCATGATGTGTGGCAGTGCTCAGTAATGTTTTTGAATGAATTATTACTTTTCTTTAAGTAGAGGTCCCATCAGACTTTTATGTCTAATAAATGGGTAAAATTCTTAAAATAAGCAATCATCTTTCTCATGTAATGATCTTGACAGTAAATATTCTTTACAATAGGTTAAACATGCCCCTTGCATGCTCCTTGTAGCAGCTTTCTCCATAAATGTTATGGACTTGAGCCTAATCTAGTCATAAAGCTAGATCATATAGCTTACTTATTGTTTATAAAACAGTAACTTAGTATCAGGACAAAAGACACACACATTGACCAAGTAACTGTAGAATAATTCTTAGAGCTTCAGGAAAAATAGTCTCTCCTTGATGGATCCTGTACAGAAGCATGAGAGCCAATACTATTTTTTTTCTTTTGAGAGGAGGATTTACCTGCACAAATCTATGGTTCCGCACAGCATGAAGGCATTATAGAGTAAAACTGAACTGAGAGATTACATAACTATAGGTTGGGTGAGTGCCGTGTATTAGTTGCATCTAATAGAGAAGAAAAAAGTTAATAGGCATGGAAAAATATGAAAGTTTATTAGGAAGAAAAACAAAAGGCCTCAATAAAGAAAGAAATGTTTTAAACTGAGCTAACTAACATAAGGCTCAAATGATAGGAGAAGTCAGTGCCAGGGACAGATAAAAAAGTAATGTGGGTGAGCCCTCAATATCTAATTTTTTTTTACTGGTGTGAAAATCACACAGGATATTAATAAAGAGTGTACTTCCAATTTTAGTTAGATACCAAGAAGTCCAATTTATTTGCAGGATATAATACTCAGTTGGAATATTACAAGAATATAGAAATGCTCTGTAGGCTGTTTACCAAACCTCCTCTGAATCTCCCATAATCTGTCCTCTGTCATGCCCCAAATACTGAGTACCTAAGGATTTCAGCAAACTGAACATAAACCAATTTAATAGAGAAGATATTGAAGAACAATGATCATGGTTATTAACATGATGATTTTATGCTGAAAGATAAAATTACCCCAAAATGAAGACATGAATGCCAGCCTCAGTTAAAAAATGACTGTTCAGAAGTAAACACAAGTAGCACTGGATGGAAGTACTTCTCAAATATGGTTTCTGAAAAATATAATCATAGACAAAGTGGTTAAACTTTTTAGTTAAAATGTTTTAGTTAAAAATTTTTTAGTTAAAAAGGAAGAAAATTGGGTCATTTGTAGAGACGTGGATGGGTCTAGAGACTGTCATAAGAGTGAAGTAAGTCAGAAAGAGAAAAGCAAATATCGTATATTAACGCATATATGTGGAATCTAGAAAAATGGTACAGATGAACGGTTTGCAGGGCAGAAATAGAGACACAAATGTAGAGAACAAATGTATGGACACCAAGGGGGGAAGGTGGCGGGGGGTGGTGGTGGTGGTGTGATGAACTGGGAGATTGGGATTGACATATATACACTAATATGTATAAAGTGGATAACTAATAATAACCTGCTGTATAAAAAATTAATAAAATTGAAAAAAATGAGATTTAAAATAATTTTAAAATTATCATATTTTTAGGTTCCAAAATGTAAATATATCAAGATTTCAGAATTCCTTATCAGAATTAATGAAATTAGAATTTACTTTTTTTGCTTTCCTCCCTACCTTCAGCTCTGTCTCCTATGTGCAAAATTCTTCAATACATATTTTTCCAGATGCATTTCAATGACAATAATTTAAAGAAAATATACATATTTACTAATTTACATATATGCTAATATTACCGCTTAATTTGTTTCTATTATCCTTAACCTCCTTTTCATCCTTCTTTCCTAATATGTCCAACATATTTCATACAACACAAATTAGTAACATGAATTACTAATATAGGTGTACTAGTTATATATTAATTTCATGTGATGATGAAATTAAAAATTAATATCATTTGGAGAAAAATTGGATAGAAATGGAACCAACCAAAGATACTCTATACCACCCTGAGAGTCAATATATAATCATTTTTCTGGGTGATTTAGGAAAATCACTTATCTTAGAACTTCTCAGAGTCTCAATACCTCTGCCTGCCTCTTTAACATTGTCAAAACATTTATAGTTTCAGACAGCAGTGTTGACTTAACCACTTAACCTCTAAGAATATGTGCTTCATGTAGTCTACACTGAAGGGATGAATAACACCCAGACCTGTTAAAGACTATACAACTTACTGAGTACATAGACACTTAAAGAACAAAACAGGGTGAGATAAGCGAAATAATACATTTACAACAACATGAAGGGCACATCAGGGTGTTAACAGACTTTAAAAACCTGTTTTACTTATTTTCAAAACAACAACAATCCATATGTGAACGTACCTCTGTGACTTCCCAAAATATTTAGAGACGAGCCATATAACTTATTATGAAGTATCTGAGATACAAGTGGCCTTTTAAGAAAAGTCCATATACTATCTTTATCTAATTTTTCTTACCAAAATTCTCATTACTCAATGCCAGAGTAAATCCTTAAGTATTGAAGAAGAGCTGGCTAAGGCATTGGGTTTCCAGCAGCCATCCATCCAGAATACTTCCTACAACACAACCCAGAGTAAAGATGATCCATTAAAAACACAAGTGGACAAATGGGGGGAAAGGAAGGGAAGAGAATTAATATTTACGGAGCACCTACTTTTCCACGGGCACTCTATCAGTTACTTGATATGTGTATCACATTTAGTCCTCAGAACAATCCTGTGGTGTCGGGTTAGCAGCATTTGAGTGAGCTGCCCAGGTCCCACAGCAAGTACAAGACTGCCAGGATGTGAGACCAGGTCTGTCTGATTACAGAGCCCAAGGCCTTTGCACTATATTATGTTCCTGAATTGGTGACATTCCAAAACCATATTAATGAAAAGCAGAAGCAGCCAAATATCTTATGTATATAAGCTACTGACTGTTAATGTAATTTATAACAGAAGTAGCTACTTCTACAGACGTGGAATAGACGTCTTCAGTCTTTAAATCACCGTTAATTGAAACATCATTTGAGAATTTCATAAGTAACAAAATTTGTTTTCTTTAATTCAAAGTGGTGAAGAATGTGAAGATTACACATTCCCATATTCAATTCCATTTTATTAAGGAAAGATTTTAAACCAAAATATATAAAATATAAACAATTATTTTTGCCATCCTTCTAAAATAGTATGTATTTGTTGACCTCCCCTTCAAAAATCAAAATCCACCACATCTCTTGACATAAACTTTCACTGAAAAATTAAGTTCTGTAGACTAAAATTATGTTATTTTTCAGATGTTTTTAAAATATAAAAATGATTATAATATATGATGTATAACTCTTTAAAAGAAAAACTAGGATTTAGCTAGGTATTAAAGATACTGTAAGAATATATCCAATAAAAATGCCCTTTTTTCCACAACTAAATATTAAGTCTAATCCTCCTGTTACATACAATCTAAACCATCCATTAATCAGTTTAATTAAAGCAACCTCTCTTTGTTACTGTCATAATCATTCTCTTTGTCTATGTTATCTCAGTACTCCAAATTTTTTGCCAAACTTTAAAATTATCTTTGTAATTTCACCCAAAGTCTCTTAAATTCCCTACCTCCTTTTTAGTTGCAGGATCCCCCCACTCCACATTGTTCAAAAAACAAGATTTACTGACTTGGGACCAAGCAGTACAAAGGGTGATATAATTGATAACAGGCCTCATGAAGCTGCTTGTGTAAACAATGAAGATTTCAATCCTGGGCTTTTACATCAGTGAGTCTCCACACGCGCAGGATGTTAAAATCTTATCAATGAGACTTTCTCTGCCCTGTCCAACTACAATTAGTCAAGGACAACTAAGAGCTTTAGCAGAATGCTCCATGCCAAGCATGGTGGAATTAGTAGGAAATGGCCTCAAAGACTTCTAACAAATAACAATAATGGAAACCAGTGTTAACTGAAAGGAAATTTTTACAGCTTTGATTGTTATTTGGCAAAAAAACTGACGTGGTTTTCTGGGCTGACAGCAAAGACTGATTTTTCATAACAGCTTTGGAAGCTTTCAACCTTCTACACTTACTGTATGTAGTTCTGTGGATCAAAAACTTTACTAGGAATGTGTGTGTGTAATCCATGTGCGTGAAGAAGGCCTGAAAAGGTAAAATACTCTATAACTTTCTCTTTGACCAGGACTCAATGTTAACATTTAATATAATATCATTAATGATGGCAATATTAATTAGAATAAGTATTATTTACCGAGTGCTTTTAGTTTTACAAAATCATCTCACATACGTTACCACATTCCATCCTGGCCATATCTTTATGTGAGAGATATTACTCTTATTTTACAGTGAAGAAATTGAGATTCTGAGACATTAAGTGACTTGCTTCAGGTAAATGTCATACGTGTCGCTATCAGAATTCTGCCTCAAAATCCAGGTTGCACAGGCGGAGGAGAGATGCAAGAATATTACAAACTCTATGGTTGAGAAGTGGAGGCCCCTTACTATAGGAAACATCTGACCCATCCCGTGTGAATCATAAAAAGCCACTGCTCTCTGATAGTTTAAAAGCAGGTCTTTCACTTGTGGTTGCCAAGGGGAAGGGCAGCTAGGGGAGGGATGGAGTGGGAGTTTGGGGTTAGTAGATGCAAAATATTATACATAGAATGGATAAACAACAAGGTCTTACTGTAGAGCACAGGGAACTATATTCAATATCCTGAGATAAACCATAATGGAAAGGAATATAAAAAAGAATGTATATATAAATATATATATATATAAAACTGAGTTACTTTGCTGTGCAGCAGAAATTAACATGATGTTGTAAATTAACTATACTTTAATTGAAAAGGAACAGGTGTTTCAAACTGTTCTGACATGAAACAGAACTTGAGTCCTGTCACATACATCATCTCATTTGACTCCCACAAAATACCTGTTAGAGACAAGTGGCTGAAACCAGGTTAATTACTTTCTGAGAAGTGTAGGAATGAAATAAATTGTCCACTTCCTTTTATGTCATATTTTTGAAGAATTATGGAAGCAGTGTTTAACCCTGCCATACAATTTGCATATGGTCATGAAAGGCCCTCACCATCAGCATCTTTGGTTTTGTCCTTCATTCACCTGGTACCTAGATCCAGGAATAAAAAAGACCAAATCCCAACCCTACCCTCAAGGAGCTCTCAGAGTTTAAGCAGGACTTTTTTGACTCCTGTGACTGGGTCTCACTGCAGGGTACCCACTGATCTTGTGGCAGTACTGTTATCTTAGCCTGATGTCACTGCCCAAGAGTAAGACACCATGAAGAGAGGATAATCCACACAGTGGGGTGGCAGCTTTAATTCTGGAATGACTTGTGAAAATAAATGTAAACGTTATATTCTATACCAATAGTAGAGTTTTTCCCAGTGAGGAAATACAATCTAGCACACCACTGTTTTGTTTTATTTATTCTGTTTAATTATTTACTTGCCTAGTCACACATTTAAAATAAACTTAAATAGACTTAGCAAGGAAAGAAGAGATATAAGTATTGGTTTATTTGGTAAACATATGTATCTAATCACTCAAAAAAACTAAAATTGAGGGCAAGTCAAGGTTGATTGCTTATGTGGAATATAAAGAATGTAAGATAGCATGGCTGTCCTTGATCCAATATATTTATTGAGCACTCACTATGTGCTAAGCATTTCTGTATGACCTTGGAGTACATCAGCGAATGTAGGAGACAAAGAACCTTGGTTTCCGGGAGAAAGACAGACCATATATAGTATACGTAAATAAATTGATTATATACTTCATTAGAAAGTGGTTAAATGATATAGGAAAAAGCAAACAGAATAAAGTAAAAAGGATGAGCTTGCAACTTTAAGAAGGGTATTCAGGGCAGGGTTCAGGGAAGATGAAATTAGATCAAAGACTTAAAAGCAGAGAGGGCATGAGCTTCAAGGACATCTGAACGAAGAACATTCGAAGCAGAGGATACAGCTGGAGCAAAGCCCCAAAGGCAGCTGCACACCTATGAGTCTGAGGATCAGAAAAGACACCAGTGGAGTGAGCGAGGCAGAGAGCAGTCTGAGGCGAGGTCAGAAAGGTAGGGGGAAATGGGGATAAGGTCAGGCCCTTGCAGGCGCCGTTAAGAATCTGAAGTGAGAAACCACTGCAGCAATTTGAGCTGATAATTGATGTCATCTGAGTGACCTTTGTAAGAATCCTTCTTGGCTCCTGTGTAAGGATAGGATGTGGGCGTGGGCAAGTATGGAAGCAGGGAATCATGCGGCTCTAAGAATTTAAGTGAGAGATGGTGATGTTGAACAAGGTGGGTGGCAGTGGAGAGGGTCATATGGTTAGAATCCGGAAACACTTTTATGACAGAACCAAAAGGATTTCCTGACGGACTGGTTGTGAGCGGAACGAGAAAGAATTACTCAAGTCTTTTACCCTGAGCACCTGAGAAATGGAGCTGCCATCAGCTGAAACAGGGCAGGCTATGAGTGGAGGAGATATTTTGAAGGGAGGGGGCCGATCAAGAGTTTTAGTGTTGGATATGTTGAGCTTGAGAGGTCCACTAGATACACACACGGAAATGTCAAATAGGCAGTAGGAGACGTAAATCTTGAGTTCAGGAAAGTGGCTGGGCCTGAAATAGGTACGGAATTCACTCATTGGGATGACCAAGAGACAGTTAGAGAAAAGGTTAAAAAAAGGACCAAAGACTGAGCCAGGGTAATTAGTCAGGGAGAAAAAAAAAAGAGTCATAAAGAAAAACAGACAAGTGAGAAAAGGAGAAATGAAGAGAGTGTGATGTTCTAGAAATCAAGTGAGAAAAGTATATCCAGGGAAAGGAAATGATGATCATGTCAGAAGCGCTGATGGGTCAGGGAAGACACAGACTGAACGCTGACCAGTGGGCTTCGCAACGTGGAGGTGATGACTCTGAAAAGATCACTTAGAGGGCGGTAATAGAGGCAGAAGCCTACCTGAAATGGGTAGCAGAGAACATGAGAGGAAAGGGTTGTAAATTGCTAGTGCCGGACAATGTTTCGAAGAATACCACTCCAAAAGGTGATAATAGATGGTAGAAAGTGAGGGAAATAACAGCACACTTGTGTGCTGAGGGAAAAACTGAAGATGTAAGAGAGAAGAACGATTGCCAGAGTGATGCTCTTGAATAGGCAAGCTGAGGATGATACCTGTGATACTGTGATTTATAGTAAAATATATATTTGGTCTTCGTCCTCATTTCTGGCCCATAGCTCCCAAAACCCTAGGAATTTCCTAGTGACATGAGTGATCAAGAGTCTTTGAGAGTTGGGGCTTCCCTGGTGGCGCAGTGGTGGAGAGTCCGCCTGCCGGTGCAGGGGACACAGGTTCGTGCCCCGGTCCGGGAGGATCCCACATGCCGCGGAGCGGCTGGGCCTGTGAGCCACGGCCACTGAGCCTGCGCGTCCGGAGCCTGTGCTCCGCAACGGGAGAGGCCACAACGGTGAGAGGCCCGCGTACCGCCAAAAAAAAAGAGTCTTTGAGAGTGATGAAAGTCTTTTATTATGATAATAAGGTAACTTTTGGACTCCACCCAAGGATGTGGGCTGGTTGTTGGGAAAACCAACTGTGTGATTAGAGGGTTGGAACTTTCAGTCCTATTTCTGTCCCCCACCTTGGGAGCGGAGAGAGGAACTGGAGATTGAGTTCAATCACCAATGATCAATGATTTAATCAATCATGCCTATGTAATGAAACCTCCATAAAAACCAAAAGTTCAGGATTCAGAGAGTTTCCGGGTTTGGGGACCACGTGGAGGTGTTGGGAGAGTGGCACACTTGGAGAAGGCATGGAGCTCATGGTGCCCTTCCCCCATACCTTGCCCTATGCAGCTCTTCCATCTGCCTATTCCTGAGTTATATCCTTTAATAATAAACCAGTAAACTGAGGGTCTTGGGAAGGTCTGATTTATAGCCAGTTGGTCAGAAGCATAGATAACAACCTGGACTTTCCATAGGCAACTGAAGGCAGGTGGTGGGAGGCTGGTGGGGTGGGAGGGCAGTCTGGAGGACTGAGCCCTCAACCTGTGGAATCTGACTCTTTATCTGGGGAAAAAGTGTCTGAACTGAGTTGAATTCTTGGACACCCTGCTGGTATCTGAGAACTGCTTGCTGGTAGTAGGGCAAATCCACCCTCCTCGCATTGAAATTGAGTGCTCAGAACACCAAAAGAGTATTTCGTACACAAGGGAGGTGAAAAATCGTCATCTATTATCTCGGCAAGGAAGGCTGAGTGTAAGGAAGGCTGAGATGTATGGGCTGAGCGGGAGGTAGATGTGATGGTGAAGGTTCTCAACATTGCTTTGATTTTCTCAATTAGGACAAAAAGTCATCAGCAGAGTGAGACTGGGGAGGTGTTGTGGGTTGAGGACAGGAGAATATATGAAACAGCTATCAAGGTATGGAGGACAGTGAATTTGTTGCAGGAAGGGGGACCCCTTCCAAGGCCCAAGAGTGGACTCTTTTCTAACACTCGGAAATGAATTGTGCGAGGAGACACACATGCTGACAAAGTAAGAGACTTTATTGGGAAGGGGCGCCCGGGCGGAGAGCAGCAGGGTAAGGGAACCTAAGAGAACTTCTCTGCCACATGGCTTGCAGTCTCGGGTTTTATGGTGATGGAATTAGTTTCCAGGTTGTCTCTGGCCAATCATTGTGACTCAGGGTCCTTCCTGGTAGTGTGCATTTCTCAGCCAGATGGATTCCAGTGAGAAGGATTCTGGGAGGTTGGTAGGACATATGGACTGGCTGTTAAGTATTTTATAAGAGCCTAGCCTATTGGTCATGAATGGTCAGAAAGTAAAATTAGTCAGTACGCTTGTGTGTGTTTTCTACAGCCACATTACTACATACAAAGAATAGCTAGGCCTGGGATAGGTAGAGAACTGGATTTAATAACAGTTGTGTATGCCAAGCAAGTACAACCAAGAGAAAGGCAAGGGATTTTAGAGTATATGTAAGGGAGTGTAAGGGAGATATGTCTAGGTAACAGAGGTTTCTTTTTTTAATTATAGGGCTTCATAAAGGAAGTGTTATTGGAATCATACCTTGAAGAATGGATAGATTTTAGATATGAGTAAAAGGAAAGAAACAACATTCTAGATGGAGGAAAGAGCCTGAACAAGAACATATACAAACAAGGGTTGTGTATATTTAGAGAAAAGAGTCATTTGATAACAGTGTGAAAGTAGTGGTAGGTAACATGGACAAAACTGTCACCATTGTATAAAGCAGGAATTGGTAAACATTCTCCATAAGGGGCCAGATAGTAAATGCCAGGCTTTGTAAATCTTGTAGTCTCTGTTACAACTACTTAACTGCGATTATAATGTGAAAACAGCCATAGACAAGGCATGAATGGATGGGTATGGCTATATTCCAATAGAACTTTACTTATCAAAATAGACCGTTGGTGGATTTGACCCATAAGCCAGCCTCTGGCACCTAAGGTTCCAATCGCGGAGCCTTGTAGAATTAAGGTGCACTACCCTCCTGGCACATCGGTATATGGTTACCAACCAGGAAGCTTAATAGAGGTTTAGTGTCCTGAGTTTTTGCTCTGATTTTATTAAGTAGATAATTGATTAAACGATTGGCCATACTCAGTGCCTCCTTGTCTGGACTGTGGTTTCCATGTGAGGGGTACACACTTGGGAACATGCCAGACACCCCACTAGACCGTGGGAAAGAACATCAGAACATCGAGTTATATCTATATCGATTTTTCATTTGTTTGGTAGGTTTTACGGTGTACAGAAGACATTAGTGTAGAAGTACATGCATAGACATATAATGGGGTGATATGTTCGGACATTTTTAACGATAAGAATTGTGCTCTAGGGGGCTTCCCTGGTGGCACAGTGGTTGGGAGTCCACCTGCCAATGCAGGGGATGCGGGTTCGTGCCCTGGTCTGGGAGGATCCCACATGCCGCGGAGCGGCTGGGCCCGTGACCCATGGGCGCTGAGCCTGCGCGTCCAGAGCCTGTGCTCCGCAACGGGAGAGGCCACGGCAGTGAGAGGCCCGCGTACAGGAAAAAAAAAAGAATTGTGCTCTAAATCAGACGGAGAGCATTGTTTTAGAGACTGAGGAGGTAACGTCTCTCCAGGCTAAAATCCTACATTCAGTTCCTTCTAACAGACTGTGATATATTACCCTCTCTTGACAGATTTACCCCAATACGCATTTGTTTTGTTTTGTTTTGTTTTAATGAGGCCCTCAGGCCTTG
This sequence comes from Monodon monoceros, assembly GCF_005190385.1. NCBI lineage: Eukaryota > Metazoa > Chordata > Mammalia > Artiodactyla > Monodontidae > Monodon > Monodon monoceros. The sequence goes on along the minus strand of NW_021703777.1, from coordinate 22,089,504 downwards.
GGAATAATATCACACTTTGTACTGATCTCTTAGTGTTCAATGTTAATTCTCTAACATTTAGTAATCAGTCCCAATTTGAGTATAGTTGAGAAAGTGATATCTTTTTTTTTTTTTTTTTGAGAAAGTGATATCTTTAATGTCTTAAATTGTCCTGTCATTAAGTGTACTGGCATTCTTTCACTAGTTGCTTTCAAACTGTTTTCAATTGACACCCATAAGAAATTTCCAAATAAGAAATTTCATTAAACACAATCTGTGTTCAATAATAAGGCTAAAAAAATCCAATATGAACTATGTTACCATGGGTTACTACTGAGATTTTTAAAAACTACTTCATATAAAAATATGATTTGATGTTGGTATTTAATTCTCTCGTAAGACCAAACAACATGTTATTAGGGCCTATAAATCTCAACAGTTTATAGAAACAACAAAAATAAATGATTAAGTAAGATGTAAACTCATGCTAAGATTATTATTTTATTTGGTGAACATGCAACACATTCATGATAATTAATTGCACAAATCAAGAGAAAAGATCAATACAGGAAAAAATAACCCTAGATATATCATAATTTTAAGCCAAAAAATAAAATAAAATAAGGCAAAGAAAACTTAAGCAATCTAACAGAAGGCAGTGGTAGGCATAAAAGGAGAAAATTAAACAAAGAAATCACAGTAAAAAGTTCATATATAAAAAGTAATGGAGCAGAAGTAAACCTAAACATACAAGTACAGTCAACCACACATGAAAAGATGTGATAAAAACTACATTTGCTTACTAAAAGACACTTACATTGGGTTTAAAAACATAGAGACAGAAAGATAGACAGATAAAATTTTAAATATGCTATTTATAAGAAATGGAACAAAAATAAAATGCTACCAAAAGCTTGAAAACAAAAAGTACAAACAAAGATATGCTAAGCAAATATGAGTATAGTAATAAATAATAATACCAGAAAATTAGAATTCAAGAGAGGAGTTCAATGAGAATTCTAAGCAATAATGCACATGGATAAACGTTACAACCTACCAAAGGATACAGCAACCATGAACCTTTATGCTTCTAATAATATAGCTTCAAATTATATAGGGGAAAATCTAATAGAAAAGCAAGGAGTTATCAAAAAATATTAAACACTGTTCGGAAATTTAAACATAAACAAAAATGAGTAGGGCTATGGTCTGTGTATGCAAGTTAGCTGGCTCTCAGAAAACAACAAGAACAACATTAACAACAACACTGCCTTGTAGCATTTGCCAATTTCGGTTGTGTAACACCTCACCCTACGGATTTCAAGCCACAGTGTTTTAACAACTGTTTCACAAAATTCCTGCATATTTAACCACTGGCTCTCACAAGACAATTAGAACTGTCTCCAGCACACCACTGCCTATGGTAAATTTTAAAACACAATGAGCAATGTTTTATGTAGTATATATGTATATTAGGTTAACTATAGTTAGATGAAAACATCCTACCTTACAGAAATAGCACATAGAAAATAAACACATAAAACATTCATCAAAGGTTGTTTATGACATAGACCTAAAATGTTATGTGCTAAATCTAAAGTAACATCTCAAAAAAATTACAAAACTCTGAAATCACACCTGCCACATTTTGTAATCACAAATCAATAATATCAATAATATTGGATGACTGGGACTTCCCTGGTGGTCCAGTGGTAAAGAATCCGCCTTACAATGCAGGGGACGTGGGTTCTATCCCTGGTTGGGAAAGTAAGATCCCACATGGCATGGGGCAACTAAGCCCGTGCACCACAACTACTGAGCTTGTGCGCCTCAACTAGAGCCTGCGTGCCGCAAACTACAGAGCCCATGGGCTCTGGAACCCGCATGCCACAACTACAGAGCCCACGCACCCTGGAGCCTGCGTGCCACAGCTAGAGAAGAGAAAACCTGCACGCCACAACGAGAGAGAAGCCTGCGTGCTGCAATGAAAGATCCCACATGCCTCAACAAAGATCCCGCGTGCCACAACTAAGACCCGACGCAGCCAAAAATAAATGAAATAAATAAATAATCTTAAAAAAAAATACTGGATGATTGAATTGATAATATTGAATTAAAATATCAATAATATTGAATTAAAAATCAATAATAAAAAATAGAAAAATTTAAAAAATCTATCCACTTGTAAATTATCCTTTTAAATAATGCTGGTATAAAAGAGAAAATCAATTTGAAAATAACACTTCATTAAAAAAAGTATTATGGCAAAAGCATAACATAGAGAATTGTACAGACTTTCATAGAAAATAATTAGTTTGAAATATTTTATTATGCATTAATCTCAAGAATCCATAAAAATAATTTTAAAAAGAGAGTTAAGTGTTACTAAAGATAAAAACAGAAGTTAATAAAGTAGAAAATGGTAGTTAGTAAAACCAAGAGATGGATCTTTGAATAACAAATCTGGTCAAAACTAAAAAGGAAAGAAAGTGTCAAATTATACACATATATATTAAAATGCAAAAGAGGCCATTATTAGTATAATTTTTATAAATTATATGTTCATGCAAATCAATTTGAACATTGACTTTCTAAGAAATATAAAAATGGACTCACAAAGATAAGGAAAACTTAAAGATTAGTCAAAATATATGTAATAAAAAGAGTCTGATTTCTTTATGAAGGTTTTGCCAAACATTCAAGGAATTTACAAATCCTTAAGGTAATATAGGATTATTCTAATTCATGGGCACCAAAATCTGATATCAAAACTATGTAATGATATCCCAGGAAAGAAAATTATATAGCCATCTCTTATATGAACATAGATGCTAAAAACCAAAATAAAATATTAACAAAATTCACCAAGCAGAGTGTTAACAGAATAAAATTAAATAAGCAGGTTTATTCTTGAAAAGATGGTCAACATCAGGAAGTTTATTAGTGTATGGACTACATTAACAGCTTAAAAGAGAAAAGTCATACAGTTGCCTTTGGAGATGGAGAAATATTTGACAAAATTCAGCATAAATTCTTAAAACAAACAAACAAAAAATCGACACATTCTCCAACTGATAAAGAGTGTCTAGTACAAACGTGCAAGATTCCTATCTGGGGTCATTTTCACTAAGTACAGGCACAGAATGAGGAGACGCACACTTAGGGCTGCCAGTCAGCACTGATGTGGTCACACTGTATGGGTCCTAATCCTGACACTCATTTACTCTCTAGGTGATTCCAAAACATGCATATACATTAGTTATTTTTCCCCCCCCAAATCAGCAAAATGAAGATGATCATAGAACATACCTCCTATGATTACTGTGAAGATTATGGTAAAGATTAAATTTTATATTGTGCACGAGGCATGGTAAGGACTCACAACATCATCTTTTAATATTACATGGGCATCCCATCAACAATCCTTGAGAAAAATATGGCAGTTGTCATTATTATCGGCCTCATTTCACAAATGAAGAGAGAGTAAAACTCAGAGAAGTTAAGTAATTTGCCCAATGTTACACGTGATAAGAAGGAACATGACTGGAGTTTAGTCCTGCTTCTTTCATTCACTAATTCATCAAATATTTATTGAGCCCTTACTATGTGTCAGTCATTCTTCTAAGGACACAGCAGTGAAAACAAAACAAAACAAAACAGGAAGTTAGGAAACAAGGAGCAATGATAAAGCATGACTGTTAGTGAACTCAATTACCGTGGAGAACAATAAATACAGTACTTGTTAAGTTAACCTCTTTTGTACAAAGGATGGGCAAGAAAGACCTCACCAATAAGGTGACATTAAATGGAAGCAGAGATATGGGGATATATGTATATGTATAACTGATTCACTTTGTTATAAAGCAGAAACTAACACACCATTGTAAAGCAATTATACTCCAATAAACATGTTAAAATAAATAAATAAATAAATAAATAAATAAATAAATAAATGGAAGCAGAGACCTAAAGGAAGAGAATAAGAAAATGGTGAGGAAACAGTTTTCCAGGGAGAGGCAACAAGGAATACAAAGACCTTGTGGGAGAAGCATGCTGGCAACAGCAAGGAGGCTCTAATTCAGCCAGAAATTCGGGAGGCGAGGTGAGAGGAGAATAGGGGACAGTGGCAGGAGGTATGCCATCAGGTAAGGACTTAGGCTTTCACTGGAAAACCCATCTGTTGAGCACAGATAGTGTGTAAACTGACTTTGATATATTTTTTTTGTGTGGGATCTTAGTTCCCCAACCAGGGATTGAACCCGTGCCCCCTGCAATGGAAGCTTGGAGTCTTAACCACTGGACCACCAGGGAAGTCCCATGGCTTCAATTTTTAAAGCCACGCTCTGGCTACCATATTGAGAAAGACTGCATGGGCAAGTGTGGGTGTAGGGAGATGAGTGGGAAGTTGCTACAATAATCCAGGATAATGGTAATGGAGATGGAGAAAAGTGTATGTTTTGAAGATACAGGATTTTCTGATGAATTGGATGCTAGGTATGAAAGAAAGAGAAGTGTCAAGGATGACGTTGAAGGTTCTGGCCCGAAATGGGGAGAGCCGGGTTACTGTTTATTAAAATGAGGGAGACTGGGAGAGGAGATGATCTGAGGAAAACGTCAGGAGTTCAGTTTTGAAAAGATTAAATGTTATGATTATTAGATATCCAATTTTATCAAGATGTTGAGAAGAGAGCTGAATTTCAAGATAGAGATCCTAGAAATAATTATGGGAATGTTGATAATATACCAAATGAGCAATGAGGAAGTAAATGCAAAGGGAACCAGAGACCTATTGTCTTCACTATCCAGCTCTGTTCACCAGACATGTATTGAGCATCTTCTGTGTGCCTGGCACTAGAGTTACAAAGGTGAATAAGCAGTCCCTGTCCTAGAAGAAATTATAGAAACGCACACATACTCTCATTATAATACTGTAAATGCTAAACCAGTTTGGGTACCACAGATTTGTAGGTAGAGAAAGCATCCTAGAGGAGAGGTAGACAAAAATTGATTACCTTAGAGGATAATTAAAGTTAGCCAATCTAAGAAAGGAGAAAAGGGCTTTCCAGGCAGGGGGAAAATAATGGGCGAAGGTACGGAGGCATGAAACACTATGAAGCATTCAGGTAGACTCCAGGCACTTCAATTTTATCAGCCCATCAAGTTGGAGAAAGGGAGTGAAAGTAGTATGGTCAATGATAAATGGGTTGTCATGGAGAGCCTTGCCTGACAGGAGAATTTGCTGTTCACTGTGCTCACGAGTGCAATGCACAATCAAATTTGCATTTGATTTAGATCATCTTGATCACCCTGCAGAGAATATATATAAAGGAAGCAAGACTGAAGGTAGGAAAACGAATCAAACATTATTATAGTACATAGTTCACATAAGGCTCTACACTGAAGAAGTAGTAACAGGAATTGATAAGTAGTAATAGTATTAGTTATTGGAGTAATATTTTCCAGCAAAATTGGCAGGTCTTGTTGGCCGTCTGGGTATGTAGAGTGGGGCGGGGTGAAGAGGGGGAAGAGTCTAGAATGACTCACAGGTTTGGGGTTTCGAATAACAGGGTAGTGGGGCCACTAATTGAGCCTGGACACAAGACAGGGCTGATCTGTGGGGAAGATGACTCACCCAGTGTTTGACATGTTAAGTTTGGGAGGCTGGTGGGATATCAAAGAAAATTGACAGATGAATATGCAAATTAGAAGCTCAAGACATGGCATCGCTGAAGATATAATGTATGGGCTTAAAGCCGTAAGTTGAGACAACATCAAGCTAGGAGAGCATGTAAAGAGAAAACTGCAGTGAGAAAAGGGAAGAACAACAATCTTTAACCTTTCTTCAGATAATGGCTTTGGTGAAAGTCTTCTAATTGCTTGGGGTTATTGGTCACAGCTAACATGATCATACAGCAAGCAATTACAGCCCCCTCGTGGACTCAGCACAATTTCCTTGAATGTACAAAACACATTTTTTCAATTTGCACATTTCTGAAATAGGGTCGCATCTTATAAATGATCTCTATCCTCATCTCCGGAAAAGCTATTAGTAAAAAGATTGTGCTTCTTAAAGAAAATGATGGTGTTTCAAGGTAAGTTCTCTGGGAAGGAGACCCTGAGACAGATTTATGCGCAGGAGGTACATTGGGAAGTGTCTTCAAGGTCACTCCCTTTGGGGGAAGGAAGGAGAAGTAAGGCCATTCATTATGCAGTCACTCTCGGGGCTCTGTGGAGCTCTGAAGCTGGGATGGCCCTTGCTGTTGTCCAAGTTGGAGAAAAGAGGGCCTTGGTAACACTCCGCTCCCTGCAAAGAACTCTGGATGCACACTGCCCTGGGAGTGGGTGTGACCTTGGACAAGGAGAAGTTCTCCCAGAGAGGACTGTCAGATGAAGACCCTAGCAAGTAGCACTCCAAGCCGTCGGGGTAGCAAATTCATCATTCCTGAAGGAGAATATGGCCATAGCATGCCACCTACTGCACATGACATTTACGAATGAAGGAAATACAGCACTTTTATCTCAATGTGATTTGATCTTAATATGGTCATGAAGTATTAAACGTAAATATTCCCTGGAACAACCCATTTCAAAACCTGTTTTAGTAAAAGCTTAGGTCATCTGGAATCCTACCCTGTTTGGCATAAAGTGGAGAAGGAGAACTACTCTGGAAAATTTTAAAAATTATATAAGATCAAAAAAGGCATTCACTGCAAACTTCCTAAGGATTTACTGAAAAATTATTTGACAATGAAAGACCAAATAATAATGGTTAAGTGCTAGCATACTGAGCACTGAGAATGAGTCAGGTTTACCATGAAATTAGTGGTGCTTAAGCTCTAATGCTTCTATCCTACATTGCCTTTAGTGAGGAAGTAACAGCCGCAGCCCTGTAGTGGGGGCATGGAGGGTGGCCCCTGCCTGGTAATCACGTTCTACCTTCTAGTTGTCATCCTGGGTTTGCAGCAGGTCCTATCAGCAGGCAGGCTGCCAGCACTCCCCTCAATCTATCTGGACTCCAATGACAATCTAACCCCAGCAGACCTCGTGGAGAATCTGGACCTTATCTGTTACTCTAAGGACATGAATACCAAGCCTGGTGCCTTGATGCTTCAAGGCCACTATGTCTCAGGCTCTCAGCTACTTTACATAGACACTTTATTTAGATATATGCTGATGAGCGTTTTCCCTCCTCTCACAGTTGGATCTGCCCATAAGGGTGGGAATGGGGAGTCAAGAGGAACAGTGAGGACGTGGCCAGGCTGGACCAACTGCAGAGGCACTGGCCCATCTGAGATCAGGTCAAGTGAAACCCCAAAGCCGGACTTCTCTGAGGCTTCCCTCCAAATGAGAGGGACTGCCTGAGCATGAAGCCCTGGAGGAAGTTAGAAAAGTGGTACTTCCGGTAATGTGTTCTGAAGGTAAATGAATACTTCCTAAACCATCAATAATTAAAAACAAATTTCAATCTACTTTGCTAGAGAAATGAATAACTTTTCCTTCTATTCTCTCCATCGAAAATATTAAAACTCATTACCATATGAAAGAGGAAATCTGAGTGTATGCAGACAAAAACCCAGCTTAGAATATTGTTGTTCTTCTGTGGCTCTTGTTCGTTAGTTGGGAGCTTGTTTTATACAAACTGAAAACATGAGCTCTTTAACCTTTTTTTTTAATGATCAGTGACACCTTTAACATCTAAAAGCTATGCACTATCTCCTCAGGAAAATGCACATAAACACATATCCAAAAATTTAGATGAAATCTTCTGAAGTTAAAACATTAAATCCTCTACAGGTCTCAGGATCCCTTTCTTCTAGATTGTTGGCTCCATAAAATGATTTTTTTTACTGCATATCCGTAACACATACAGAAAATACATTTGTTTATCTCCTATAGTGCCTAACATTGCAATAAACATGATAGAAGTTTAATAAATGTTCACTGATTTGAATTACCCAAGAACTAGGTAGTAGCCAACAGGAGACACAGAACCATCCTCATAATTTTTTGCCTGGTCATGTCTTACACTATTTCATGCTTTCCTTTTTTAAAAAAAAGACATAATTATTACCATTGTGGGTTCAGTTTTATAGTGGAGGTAAAGTAAACATTAAACAACAAACTCAGTATAACTATTTGGATATGACTATACGTGCAATAAAAATGCACGTTTAGGAGAGGAGAGCACCTGTAACATAGAGAGTACTCAATAAATATTTGTGGAGTGATTGTGAATACATGAATAAATGAATAATAAATAAGAATAGATAAAGGCTGCTGCGAATGGAGAAGGCTTTTGGATGACATGGCAATTGAGATTAGTTCTGAAGAGTGAATATAACTGAAATAGGAAGAAGGAGGCTATTCCAGCTAATATAGACCCAGCATAAATTATACCATCCAAGGATGAGAAAACTTAAGAGGAGCCACCAACTGGAAAGTATTGAAGGAAGTCACAGAAAATGCATTTAAATAGGCGGTTTGGAGCTGCACTGCATTTAACCTTCAAAGTCAAGGTAAAGAATCAGATATTTTTTCTGGGAGGTGGAATACAACTTTAGAGAGTGATGTTACCTAACAATTGTCCTTGACAGGAATTAGTTAGTAATTAAATCCATAACTGAAGAGAAACAAATCACACATCATTTTTTAACATCAGCTAGTATGACACTCAGCCAGTTGTTTACCTATTAGATAAAACGTTACCCTAACCTGAGAGACAGGCCTTTGACTTTAACAAATGAGTTTTTGTTTCCTGGTCATCAACAGACATTCTTTTTTTTTTTTTTTTTAACATTTTTATTGGAGTATAATTGCAGTACAATTGGAGTACAATGGTGGGTTAGTTTCTGCTTTATAACAAAGTGAATCAGTTATACATATACATATATCCTCATATCTCTTCCCTCTTGCGTCTCCCTCCCTCCTACCCTCCCTATCCCACCCATCTAGCTGGTCGCAAAGCACTGAGCTGATCTCCCTGTGCTATGTGACTGCTTCCCACTAGCTATCTATTTTACATTTGGTAGTGTGTATATGTCCATATATACACTACCACTCTCTCACTTTGTCCCAGCTTACCCTTTCCCCTCCCCATGTCCTCAAGTCCATTCTCTAGTAGGTCTGCATACTTATTCCCATCTTGCCCCTAGGTTCTTCATGACCATTTTTTTTTTTTTTTTTTTAGATTTCATATATATGCATTAGCATACAGTATTTGTTTTTCTCTTTCTGACTTACTTCACTCTATATGACAGACTCTAGGTCCACCTCACTACAAATAACTCAATTTCGTTTTTTTATGGCTGAGTAATATTCCATTGTATATATGTGCCACATCTTTATCCATTCATCTGTCGATGGACACTTAGGTTGCTTCCATGTCCTGGCTATTGTAAATAGAGCTGCAATGAACACTGTGGCACATGACACTTTTTGAATTATGGTTTTCTCAGGGTATATGCCCAGTAGTGGGATTGCTGGGTAGTATGGTAGTTCTATTTTGAGTTTTTTAAGGAACCTCCATACTGTTCTCCATAGTGGCTATATCAATTTACATTCCTACCAACAGTGCAAGAGGGTTCCCTTTTCTCCACAGCCTCTCCAGCATTTATTGTTTGTAGATTTTTTGATGACGGCCATTCTGACTGGTGTGAAATGATATCTCATTGTAGTTTTGATTTGCATTTCTCCAATGATTACTGATGTTGAGCATTCTTTCATGTGTTTGTTGGCAGTCTGTATATCTTCTTTGGAGAAATGTCTATTTAGGTCTTCTGTCCACTTTTGGATTGGGTTGGTTGTTTTTTTGTTATTGAGCTGCATGAGCTGCTTGTAAATTTTGGAGCTTCATCCTTTGTCAGTTGCTTCATTTGCAAATATTTTCTCCCATTCTGAGGGTTGTCTTTTCGTAACAGTCATTCTTTTTACAGGAAAGGAGAGACTGTTGATTCTTCAAGAGTGAGAATTTGTAGTTGATTGCATGCTGCACCCACATGTTAATTATTAGATGGTTAAGCAGAGGAATGGGTCATAATTAGTTGAGATCCCAGCATAAAATTTCCCAGCCTCCCCAGAACATATGCCCAATAAGAGCTTCCATCTGGCTTGTGGCCATTTTGTTACTGTTGCTTCCTTAAATATATATATATATATATATATATACACACACACACACATATATATATATTTATATATATTATATATATCGTAATACATATATATAATTTGCTTTATCTAATATTCATGGTATTTCTGTATTTTCAGTGGCCTACTAAAGCTGGTCTTTACTCAATCTCTCTACAAATCTGTTCACAGTATGTTTGGGTTATAGCCCCTTTAGAATTCTAACTATTGATAAAAGTGAAAAGTGAGCAATGCTTTTTTTTCCAGAAAATTTGTACCACCCCCCTCCAGCCTAAAGCCTATTCTTCCCCTTCAGTATCACCTTCTCCACCTGCAAACAACTATTATTCCAATGACTGAATGTGAAAGTCAACTTGGGAATATTATCCTAAGATATAGATAAGATGAGAGTAAGCCAGAAGTTATGAAACAATTTGTGCCAGGTTCCCACACTGTTTCTATTACATCACAGTGTCTCTCACCATTCCCTAACTGTCCAGGGAACTTCCCAATGCTGGCTTTCCATTGCGGGTGTGTTTGTGTGTGTGTATGTGTATGTGTGTGAGCACACACCCGCACAAGCACACACGCATCTTTGCCATTGCACAGAATGTGATAAAATCTCTGCTCTTATAGAACTTAGATTTTTTTTAGTGTGACTATACATTGTAGAAGTGTGCTGTAGACATGCAGAGATAAATAGTGCTGACTTTTCTTGGTGGGGTGGACTGCACCACGTGGCATGCGGGGATCTTAGTTCCCCGACCAGGGATAGAACCTGTGCCTCCTGCAATGGAAGTGGGGAGTCTTAACCACCGGACCACCCGCGAAGTCCCAGCACTGACTTTCTGAAAGAAAATTCTAGCTAGTATCTTTTACCTTAAACAGTTTTGATCAAAAGTTTGATGGGGCTTCCCTGGTGGCACAGTGGTTGAGAATCTGCCTGCCAATGCAGGGGGCACGGGTTCGAGCCCTGGTCTGGGAAGATCCCACATGCTGCGGAGCAACTAGGCCCGTGAGCCACAACTACTGAGCCTGCGCGTCTGGAGCCTGTGCTCCTCAACAAGAGAGGCCACGATAGTGAGAGGCCCGCGCAACACGATGAAGACTGGCCCCCGCTCGCCACAACTAGAGAAAGCCCTCGCACAGAAACGAAGACCCAACACAGCCAAAAATAAATAAATAAAAATAAACAAACACATCTAATAAATTAATAGAATTATTAAGCATCATTAATTAAGGATTAAAATTTAAAAAACAAAAAAATGTTTGATGGGGAAAAATTTGTAACTAGATAAAATTAAAATTTTTGTGGCATTCAATTATCAATATCTTCCAAGGTTAGACTTGACAGAGAAAATTCAGAGTCATTATTAAGTAAAGTTTTTCTAGTTGTTCACATTTTCTTATGGATCTGAATTTAAGAAGAAGGTATTCATAAGGAGAACAAAGCTAGATATTACTGTTAGTCACTCATATAGAAAGATAATATCTATATTACTGAACTTGTCTTTGTTGAACTTGTCTTTGTTGTTAACATTAACAAGTGTTTAGAAAAAACTCATAGTATGGCAAAAACTATTTCTGAATGAAGAAAAGTACACTAAAAGAACAGAGTCTTACATTAATAATCCCTAGAGTATACCCATTCAAATGTATCAAATATATCTAATGTTGACTCTTTTTTTTTTTGCGGTACGCGGGCCTCTCCTGTTGCAGAGCACAGGCTCCGGACGCGCAGGCTCAGTGGCTATAGCTCACGGGCCCAACCGCTCCGCAGCATGTGGGATCCTCCCGGACCGGGGCAAGAACCTGTATCCCCTGCATCGGCAGGCGGACTCTCAACCACTGCGCCACCAGGGAAGCCCTAATGTTGACTCTTAATTAACAAATTTGAACAACTGTCTAGAAAAATCACTCTTCAGCAGAAATTACTTCAACATGAGCTATAAATTTGTGAATTCAATTGAAATACACAATCTATATGATGCCAAAAGAAAATAATGATTCTTGGCCTCAGAAACAACAAAATGGATCACTTAATATTGGGGATTTATATAAAGCCAATGGAGAGAATAAGCTCTCTGATCTAACAATCTCATATCAAGCAATTAATGACTAAACTTAAGCACCTGAAGAGTCTGTGGGTTATTATCTGAAAAGAAGGAAAGCCCCATAATAGGGTAAAAGGCCATGCAGAGTAATAGCCTTTGGAAAAAAAAATGTTTTCTCAGTTTCCAACAGAAGTACATAAAACTTAAATTATACGGGAATGAAAAATATGTTAAGAATCTTGTTATTTCACTTTGATTCCTTCGGGCACCCATTATCGTGCTAGAACTGAATATTTACATCAGATAAACACCATTAGCAGAAAAGAAGATGAAAGAAAATTCTTTTCCCACTTAATTCTTTTCAACATCTGGGCTATCATGTGTCATTAAGGCACAAGGAAATAGACTGTCTGGACTGCCACCTACCCTTTATATTTTTAAAGGAAAAGTCAAGAAATATCTGTATTGTTTAGATTCCCTTTGGATGCTGGGAAACCTGTTTCCAGGCAAAGCAAAAGATTACTATGACTTTTATTACCCTTTTAAAAAACAATCTTCTTCTTTTTACTTGGGTTAATTAGACATGCCAACTCATAAGAAAATAAAGGAAGGAAAGGTATCGTGTTTCACAGTGCATCTCACGTAAGAGTTCAGAGTAAGAGTCAAAAGGTGTCCTGGAGAAAGAAGGAAAATGTACAATGATGGAACCAGGCGCTCTCTCAGGCTCTGCTTAATTAAGGAAAAACAGGAACGCTTATAGTCACAGAATTACAGGGAGAATATGGGTGTGCACTGGCTAAGCTGAGTATCAGAGATGTCAGCCAGTAAGGATACAAAGCCAGGTGACATAACCACAAAATGTAAGTGGAGAATGAGAACTTTTAATAAGGGAAAACTGGTGTTAAATTATGCTCATTTCAAGGCTTCCCTGGTGGCGCAGTGGTTGGGAGTCCGCCTGCCGATGCAGGGCACATGGGTTCGTGCCCCGGTCCGGGAGGATCCCACATGCCGCGGAGCGGCTGGGCCCATGAGCCATGGCCGCTGAGCCTGCGCGTCCGGAGCCTGTGCTCCGCAACGGGAGAGGCCGCAACAGTGAGAGGCCCGCGTACCGCAAAAAAACCCACAAAATTATGCTCACTTCAATTTTTAAAAATCTCCCCAAAATGTTCAATTAATACTCATGAGGATTCCCTGGCATGAAACACTTCTTAGGAGATATGCCTAGAGTAATAAAAGAGGTGAATTACTGAACATAAATGATGTTTGGTCCTTGACAATGCAAATAGCCAAGGCAAACACCCCAAAAGCTTGGTTCCAATGTACAGCAAGGATGAGCTGAACGAGACTATTGAGCCCCGAAGAAAGGCTGGTGGGACATATGTTCTGTAGGAAGAAAGCAGTAAGATGAAGGATGCATCCAAATACACTGGGCAAACAGGCTCTGAGTTAAAACTAACTCTCAGGTTCTGAGCTTTTTAATAGCACACAGGGCAGCAACTCATAAAGACAATTTATGATCAACTTTTATGGGACTTTCCTTTATAGCCAAGATATAAAGCCATCTTCATGCAGGAAGCTTTACGACAAAACTTTCCATCAAGTGTTCGACAGAAACAGAACCATCTGACAAGTCTCCGATAGTCAAACAACAACAATAAAAAATAAAAGCAGTGACACAATATTCATTCAGTAGAGTGAAGCACATAAAACACAGGAGATAGCTCACTTCTGGACATGGTATTGGTGGCATTAGGCTTCCTGCCTCTAACACATGTAGTCACATGCTCCCTCCAGCTACAAGAAAATATTGTTATCCAGCCAGAAAAGCAACACATTGACTTGCAAAGCACGTGGACTTGGTAGTTTTCCTATCAGAATCCTACAGCTTTATGAAGCCATGCACTGACAGAATGGCAGTGTAAAAAGAAAATAAAACCAAAAGAAAAAGAGATAAACAGCTGCTTCCCCTTGCACTAAGGCATCACTGCAAACATATAGTAGTAAAGGTTCTTGCCTAGTGAAAACTCTTTTTGTTCTCTACATACTGAACGGCAGCATGAATAGTTTTGTTCTGTTTGGATTGCTATTTTCCAAGCTTTATTACCAGAAAAATCATTTCCTAGGTGCATGTAGCTCATAATATCCTCCCTTCTAGGAAGAGACGTTATAGCTCAGAGCCCATTTCTAGTTTAACCGTTCACTTAATTTTTTTTTTTTAATTTTAAAACATCCTATGGATGCTTTGACTTGTCACGACTGGACCATCAATTTGGGGGAGAACCCATCAGGATGACAACACTGGTGTCTCATACAACATATTTCACAAAGAGAAGCAAAAACAACTTTGCTAAGACAATGTGTAAGAACCACTCTGGCCGTGGTCTGCTATCATGATGCCTGTGTTTTAATATTTTGGTAATTTCTCTTAGATAGCAGAAATATGAACGTCTCATCAAAGTAAAAACAATCATGTCTAGATCGTGACCAAATAACAATCAAAATAAAAGAGATTTCTGGTTAAATGAGAGAAAAAGCAAAAAAAGAAAGAGAAAACGAAACACTTGAGAAGAGCAGAGTGTGCAAAATTGGAAGCCAAGAAAGAGTTTCATTGTGTGAAGAAAGAAAAACAATCCTGTAACTCGATTAGGTATGGCAAGCCCCACGCACATCCAATCAATTTTATTATACTAGTCACATACATTCATCTGTAATTTTTTTCATACGTTTTTAGAGATCTAACAAACAAATTTCTAGGTAGTAAAACCAAAATAAATTAAAAATCTCTAGCAACTTGGAAACTGGTCAAAGTATGTCACACGTGTTTAAAAGAAAAAAAAATTTTGAAACTACTCATTTTATAGTTGGGGACAATGAGGTTCAGAGATGTCTAGTGACTTGTTCCTAATTACTTAATCATTGAGTAAACCAGGGTTGGACTCTGTTTCACTCATAAACTACATTGTTTGTAATACAGCTGAGCTGGTTATAGTCTGTGAGGCTCTATCTGACATATAAATCATGGGGGGGGGCGGGAAACAGATTCTCTCATTGTCTTAATGGGGGAAAAAAAGAAGATTCAAAAGCTATCAACATGGGTCTTCCCTGGTGGCGCAGTGGTTGAGAGTCCACCTGCCGATGCAGGGGACGCGGGTTTGTGCCCCAGTCCCGGAAGATCCCACATGCCGCGGAGCGGCTGGGCCCGTGAGCCATGGCCGCTGAGCCTGTGCGTCCGGAGCCTGTGCTCCACAACGGGAGAGGCCATAACAGTGAGAGGCCCGCGTACCACAAAAAAAAACAAAAGCTGTCAACAAAGGACTCAATAGTTCTCTCAGAAAAAGTTACACTCAACATCCCTAGGGGTATATACCATATATTTGCTTAAGTTATTTAAAATCACCAAAATAACACTATCTGGCGTGTGTGTGTGTGTGTGTGTGTGTGTGTGTGTGTGTGTGTGTGTGTATGTACCAGATCAAATATTCTACTTCATAAAATTCCATGTGGTTTCTAGTTAATGGTAGCTTGGTATGCTTGAGAATGGGATTTTTCTTAATTGACTTTATGTTTTTTGCAGTTCCCTTTGCACATTGCTATAGGAATTATAGTCACTCAAGTCAATTACCTCTTGAAAAGAGTATGAATACAGGAGAAAAACTACAATTTCACTCAAATTTCGCAAAGAAACTGAAATGAGCTTGACACTTAGATAACCAAGTCTTTAAAGTATGTTCATAAGATAAGCAGAGGGGAGACAAGGTACAGGCAGAAAGCAAAGCTTGAAATAAAATAGGGTGGACTAAATCGATGTTAAGTGCAAAACACAGAAATATGTAGAGCATAACAAAACATAATTTATGTGATTCTTGACCATCTGGATCTCCTATTTTACAGGACCAGCGTACATGTAAAGCTTGCACTGGCACCCTCTAATGCAGTACTTTTCACAGCAGTATGTAGTACCAACACAGTCTGGCTATGTAGCAATAAGGCTCGTTTCCATAATGTCCGTGTATAAAATCAGGCCCTCTGATGAATGTGGTATAGGGACAAAGTTCTGTAGTTCAACCAAACCCAGGCCTGAGCTCCAACTCAGTCAATTGCTATTTTGAGAAATAGGGCATGGCAAGCAAAATTATACGCCTCACCCCACCCCCCAAAATCCCACCTTAAATGCACAGATTATGAGATATCACCACTGCGGATATGTGATGTTATACGGCACAGCTGACCTTAACAGGGAGATTATATTGGGGGTTGGGGGAGGCGGGGAGGATGACTAATCTAGTCATGTGAGCCCTTAAAATCAGAGAACTTTTTCTGGCTGGTGGCACAAGGGGAAGCCAAAGAGACTCAAGTCATGAGAAGGACTACACATGCCTTTGCTGGTCTCCCACAATTAAGGGAGCCATGTAAGAAGGAATACTGGTAGCTTCTAGGAGTGGTGTGTAGCCCCTGCTGACAACTAGCAAGGAAACAAGGACCTCACTCGTACAACCACAAGGAACTGAATTACGCTCACAATGAATTATGCTGAATTATGCTTGGCAATGGATTTTTTCCAGAGCCTCCACATAAAAGCCCAGCTTGGCAAACACCTTGATTTCTACTTTGTGAGACCCTGAGTTATAATAGCCAGTAAAGCTTGTCTGGACTTCTGATCTACATAACTGTGATATAATTAGTGGGCATTATTTTAAGCCACTAAGTTTGTAATGATTTGTTACACAGCATAGAAAACTAATACATAGGGCAATTTATTTAACTTCCAAAGCTTGTAAAAAACAAAGATGATAATATAAATCATAAGAAGTTGTAATGAGGAGTAAAGAGATGATGCATGCAATGTGCCTAGCACAGTATTTAGCATGCAGTAAGAATTTAAGGTGCAATCACTCTACTTCTGAATACTTTATTTTATGAAACTTCAAAGATATCTGACACATTTTGTAAGTCAGCCTTTCTGAAATCCTCTGCAAAATTATTTAGATATTACTTCTGCCTAGGTCCCCTACACCTTGAACAGACTTCACAGGTCTGTGAAATTAAAATTAAGTTTCATATGAGATCGCATAATAAAATAATCAGATGATTCACAAAATATATTTGAAAATCATTTTGGTTAATTTGTGTTTTCATCTTATACGTGCTCCATGTCAGCTGAGCATGAAAAATAATAATAATTAAAAAACCAAACTAGATATCCTTAAACAGGATTAGAATGCTGATAAATAAAAGTCAGAAGTGCTCTAGGTTGTAGTTCTCTATTACAATAAAGAACAGCTGAAGAATTACCTAAACCTGTGCAAATCTAATATCAACTTCAGCAAAACTCTCCAAATTTTAGGATCCAAACAGGAAAGATTAAGTACTTTGTGAATGTTCAATTTGCTTACATTGTTTGGTCAAAATAATGCATAGCTATGAAAGTGGAAATGTGGATTGAGAGAAAAGGGCAGAAAATTAATTATGTTGAAATATTAGTAATGGGATAAGAAACTAGAGTACTTTGAAAGAGGATAAACCATATAATAAAATTGAAAAGAGAGTGAATCTATGAGACTGCTGTCAGGATGACAGCAAAATATTTTATATACATGATCTAAATGGACTTGAGTTAAGAAAAGGTCATTACATAATGATAAAGGGGTCAATCCAACAAGAGGATACAACATTTGTAAATATTTATGCACCCAACATAGGAGCACCTAAATATATAAAGCGAATATTAATATACCTAAGGGGAGAAAAGGAAAGAAATACAGTAATGGTAGAGAACTTTAACACCCCAATTATATCAATGGATAGATCATCCAGACAGAAAATCGATATGGAAACACTTGACTTAAACGACATGTTAGGTCAGCCATCTGACCTAACAGACATATATAAAACATTCTATCCAAAAGCAGCAGAATATTTAAAAGCCCGAAGATACGAAATTGTATTGCATTTTCAAGAAAATGAAAGACTGTCCCTATAACGAGAGACTATAATCGACATATATAATTGCCTATAAACTGGAATATTTTTACTTTGCTATCACTGCTTTTATGTGTTTTTTTTTTTTTTAAACTGGGCAGCACCAAACCAGAAATGGTTAGGAGCGCTCCTGCTTTTACATACTGAGTCTTTTGTTCAATCTGTATCCTGTTAGTACTTTTCAGAAAAATTATTGCCACTTCCAAATGTTTGAAATCCTTGTTTTTAGCAAAATGGAGAAATTTGTTTCTGTTTTGCCATACATACCCTCAAGATGAGGTATATAAATTATAAAGTCACTGAGACTACAAAACAACAAAGATAGATGAATGCAATAAAATAATATTTTGTTATGTCATTTAAAAAGTAAGGAGACTGGGGCTTCCCTGGTGGCGCAGTGGTTGAGAGTCCACCTGCCGATGCAGGGGACATGGGTTCGTGCCCCGGTCCGGGAGGATCCCACATGCCGGGGAGCGGCTGGGCCCGTGAGCCATGGCCGCTGAGCCTGCACGTCCGGAGCCTGTGCTCCGCAACGGGAGAGGCCACAACAGTGAGAGGCCCGCGTACCGCAAAAAAAAAAAAAAAAAAGTAAGGAGACTAACCAGTTAGAAATGACATTGAAACTACTAGATTAAAACAAAAAAATAAAACAAAATTGCTCCCCATCACCACTCTGTGCTCTCTAAGCCTCGGCTATGCACTGAAATAAAAGAAAAATTGAATTAAAATATTTTTATCTTTTCGTCATGAAGGAATAAAAGTGATAGCTAGTAATAGGCAAGATTTACCTCCATTGCTGAACCACTGAAGATCAACTAATGAGACTTCAAAACTCTCAAATTAGTAGATTTTTTCCTCACAGATACAGACAGAACCTTTACTCATAATGCATCAGTTAGAAGATGCTGCAATATTTCCTTTATCTTACTTCATATTATTATTTGCTAGTAATGATCACTGAAATACAAAAAAGAAAATGCAACTGCCAGCCATTGTATAAAGACTTATATTTTACCAGATGTGAAATGAAAACTCACCACGTTGCAAAGATGGCCAAAACAATCCCTCCATCCCTGTGCCCTTGTACAGTATGACATCACCACTCCTTCCATAGAAAGGTGAAGTCTATTTTCCCTCCCATTAACCTGGGCTGGCCCTGTCCCAATAACTTGCTGTGACTGAGAGGATGTGACAAAAATAAAATGCAACTTCCAAGGCTAGGTTGTGAGAGGCCTTGCCTCCCTGTTTCCTCCATCTTTTGAATGCTTCTGCTGTCTTAAAAGAAAATCCAGCTAGACTGCTAAATGAAAAAACTACATAGAGAGAAAAACTCAGACCACAGCCAGCCCCAAGGTCCCAGACATGTAAGTAAGGTATCTTGAATAAGCCCAGACAAGACCAGCAGAGAAACTGACCAGTCAACAAACAGAATCATGAGAAATAATAAAGCACTGTGGCTTTAAGTCAATACAGTTTGGACGGTTTGTTACCCAGCAATACATAACTGATTGACCATATATAAATTTCTAAATCACAAGATTTAGAAAATATGAGTTAGTATTCTCTTGCCAATATATCCCTCAGTCTATAATATGAAATCATCTAACTTTCTATAGCACCTTGCAGTACTTTTCACAACCTCATTTTTTCCCTAACCGTAACTTTATGAGCTAGCTATTACTATTATCCAGACTTACAGAGAAGAAAAAATCACCTAGCTAATAACTGCCCACAGAACTGTGAGTATCCTCATTAGTCTGTGAGCTACTTTAGCGGGGAGATGTCTTACGCATCTTTGTATCTTAAGCGCATGCAAGATGACAAACAGAAAGTCAATTTTGAAAAGGCTGGATGGATGGATGGATGGGTGGGTGGATGGATGGATAAATGGATGGACGAATCAACCTGTTGTTTCCTCTATTATTTTAAATATTTAAGAAAACTGATATACATGTAGCCCACCCCCATGCCCAGCCCCTCCAAAGTCTTTCTTTTCGATGCTAGTTGTTTTGGCTACTTTTCACTTAAGTTAGTACATAGATAGTTTATATTCCTGGTTGTCTTCTTTTAAGTAAAACCTAATTCATCAATGTTTTTCTCAAAATTTAGTACCTAAATTTTAGTACCTAAGACTAAACACAATATTGAATTTAAAACTACTTTCTGTAATCTGAACTCTGCAACTATAAGAAAGTAATACTCTTCGTAGATATCAAAAGTTTATCTGAAATAAGGTATCATCTTAAAAAAACAAATAAAATAATGTCTTGGTTCTAACGGGGAAAGATTAAATCTCTCTAGAAATCTGTTGTAAGAAGTAAAATGCCTCGGCTAAACTTAAGATCAATAAAATTCAGTCAGGAAAATATAATTACTCTCCAATGATCTACTTGAATTGAGGGAAATAAATGGACTCATTAATTTTAGCTAGTTTAAGAGGCTTCTTTAAATTATGCCATTGATTTTGGTTAATTTAGATAGAATTAAAGAACGCAAGTTGTTTTACTAAATTCTTCCTATAATGCATTTATTTAGGTCAGTTTTAAAAGAATATAACACTCTCTAATCCCATAGTTAAAACATAAATAATCCCTATTCCTTGATGCCAAGTGCAGTTGGCTACAATTATGTGCTGTTTTGTTCTATCATTTATCATGATGCTCTCATAAAAAAAAAAAGTAGCACTTTTTGTTTCTGTGACACCCAGTGAGTGAAACTTTATTTGCATTAATTTCCTTAGAATTATGAAATTAGGAATTTTCAGAAACTATTATGCTAAATTCTAACCAATATTTTAAAAAACATATCTATATTAATTTTATTGAAATTACTTTTGTATTTAGTCGCTAGAAGTCCTTAGAAAGTAACTTTACAGGGCTCACAAGAAGTAGGACATGATTTTATAAAATCTTTTTCTGGGAGAAAAACTTTTAATTTAAATATTTATGTCATTTTATTTTCACCATACAATTTGATTTTAATTAGAATACTACATATAGTATCCATATTCAGCAATGACTTTTCAAAACATATATATGTTAAAGATTAAGAATTCTAGATCTCTAGCCCAGATATCTCTGCCATGGTTCTGTTCTTTGACAATAAATTCTAGCAGGGGTTTGCAAACTGTGGCTTGATGGGGCAAATCAGGTCACAGCTTTTGTTCTACATTTTTACTTTAAAAAGTTACAATTCGTAAAAGGAGAAACTTTTGGAAGAATATGTAACAGAGACCATATCTAGCCCACAAAGACTAAAATATTTACTATCTGACCTTTTACACGAATAAGTTTGCCCATCCCCGACCTCAAACTTAATTAATCTAAAATCAAAGTTTTTCTGCCCAGACAACACCCTCTCCTAACTCTCCATTTCTCTTAAATTCAACTGAATTAAACCATGACCCTTGGGTCAGAAATAACCATGGCCAGAGTCTCTGTCTGAGCCCTGATAACCATTTCTATGCTTTTCTGTGTCACCACTGCCATTTGCCACAATTTAATCTAGGTTGGCATCACCTTAAGGCTGAATTTCTGTAACTACAACCTCTATTTCACTCTTTGATTCTGTCTGTGCTCCTCATGGGTTAATTTAAAACAACAACTTTATTCTCATCATAAATCACTTAAATTTTATCCAGTTTTCCTATTGCTTACTATTGTATGTCTAAATTATATGGCATTTTCAAAGTCCTACTTCATCAGGCACATGCATTTCCAACTTTATTTTCCATTTAAATGGTTGCCAATAAGAAGTTACTTATCTCCCTGCAGCTAGACCCATCACTTTATTGTATTCTACTTACGTTCTACATCTTCAAATATATAAAAGAAGGATATTTTTACCATTACTAATAATCATAATAAAAGAATAATTACTAACAAATATCAAGCACTGACAACTTAGTTACAGTGCTGAGCTATTTACATAGTATTAACCAATTTTTTGTTACAACAACTTTATAAGGAAGGGACTGCTATTATCATCATTCTAAATATGAGAAATCTGAGGAACAAAGATTCTTGGGCCAAAGTGGCAACACCAGGGCAGGAAACGAGGCAGCCTGGCTTGTTTCCGTGTTTTTAGCACTGTACTATACTCTTGTCAGAATTAAACCAGTGTGACCTCCTGTTTGGAAAATTCCTACTGCCTGGCTTTCCTGAGGCTCCTTGAAAATGAAGGTTGGTCTACAGTTTCTTCTACAGTAGACAGTGAAAACACTACCTGTCTATGAAGGGTAGGCAACAGGCTGCCCTCAGGATCAGAAAGATGTGATGTAAGTAAATGTTTCAGCCAGGAGGGTAGGAAAGCTAAGAGAAACAGGTAGAAGAAGACAGGTGTGCAACAAATTCTCCATTGAGGGGTCGGTGCCCATGGTGGAATGAGTTGAGGGTGCGTTTGGTGGCAAGGCTTAGTCCTGTGCCCCAACTTTGGAATTCCTGATGGATACCGACAAGAAGGGTAGTCCCACTCCACAGGCAGCCAAATGTGGGAGAAAAATAAAGGTGAGGATTAATTAGGCAGAGAGAAGGATTGACTTAACACACCCAAGGCTCCTCACTGGAAGGAACCCAGAAGTTTCTGCCCAAATCCACAAGAGAACATAGAGGATGGCTAAGGAGAGCCAGACCTGCACGGGAGAGGTAGTGGTGAGGTGGCATAAAGGAAGATGATCCAAGTACAGCAGAGATAGCTTAAAAGCATGGCCTGGATAGGTAGACTGAGGCTCAGAGGATCTGCAGTATCTATTTTTCAAAATGTCCTCCACTCTAAAGAAAATACCTCTTAACAAGGATGTGCATATATTTTTCTGGCACATGTAGCACTAAGCATTATCTCTATTACAAAATCAATCATTTAACAAGTTTTAATAAAACCACAAAGTGGTTTAATATGTATTAAAAGGTATATATCCTTTCTGTATACTTTTTTAATGCACAAATTATAGTCCTGTAGCATGAGCTTTACATAACAGTGACAGAGAAAGCTCAATTGTCCCATAAAAATGTGAACAATGTAAGGTTAGGTTTCCACAGAAAATTAAAATACACTACTGTGTCAGAAAATTAAAATTAAGATAAGATAGAGGATTAAATAAGTAAGCTTACTAATGGTAGGTGACGGTAATGAGGTCCATGTTTATATGCATCATGACTAGCCCTCAGTATATATGTGCATATGACTAACCAATCAAAGTATTTTGACAACTTTTTGAATATTATGCACATTAGGACACCAAGACAAAAATAAACACGCTCCACATTATCACCTACTATGAGAACTAAAAAAAAAATTTTTTTAATTAGTATTTAACTCAACTCCACTCTTCCTTCCTGAGTAAACAGAGCCTTGAAAAGCAGAAGACAAACTTGCTCCTTAATCATGCTGACTGGACGAAGCAAATACATTTTTCTTTGAAGGTGCATGACATACTGAGAGTGGCACCCTGAAAAAAAAATAGGGTGTGAATTAAACCAGCGGTGCTCCAACACCTGCTGTCTCCATTTTACAAATGACGAAACTTAGAGCATCAGTAGCTAGCCTGAGTTAAATACAGTGTTCCTAAGTGGTAGAGCTGGGCTTCAAATTCCAGACAGCCCAATCTCTCTTTTTTTTTTTTTTTTTTTTTTGCGGTACGTGGGCCTCTCACTGTTGTGGCTTCTCCCGTTGCGGAGCACAGGCTCCGGACGTGCAGGCTCAGCGGCCATGGCTCACGGGCCCAGCCGCTCCGCGGCATGTGGGATCTTCCCAGACCCGGGGCACGAACCCATGTCCCCTGCATCGGCAGGCAGACTCTCAACCACTGCGCCACTAGGGAAGCCCCCAGCCCAATCTCTTAAACGCTGCACCAACAGTGCTTCACAATGCATTTCACAAAATTCAGCATCCATTCTCTAAAAAAAAAAATTCTTAATAAAAGGAACAGAATAATTATTTCTTAACATAATCAAATCTTCTTTAAACTAATACCAACTTCAAACCTACCAATAAATCACTGTAAGTGTCCCCGTTGTATTCAGGAGAAAGAATAAGATACCCTGGTGGCTTTTCTTTGGAACTTTCTGGAATTTCTGATTAATAACATAAAGCAGAAAAATAAGAAACTCTAGTTATAACCATTCAAAATGATAAGACGATTACTTATAAACTGTACAACTGCTTAACAAAACTAATAACCAGTAATTTTCATATTCATCATTCTATATCTTAGCAATATGTAAAGGAAATTATCTAACTCAGGAATAAATATGATAAGGAATATACTAGAGCTATATGAAAATCAATAAAACTAAATTAAAAAGCAAAAAAAGACAAATAATTTGAGAAGTAGACTTTATTTCTGGATAGAAACACTGTGTATTACAGAGATATCATTTTTTCCAAATTATTTCATAAGAAATGAAATTGGAGGTGAAATTGACATTACGATCTTTAAGTTTGTCTGGGAAAATCCACTGGTGAAAATAGAATAATTTTGAAATAGAAAAGTAATAAAGAGGAACTAGAGCTAGTGGATGTTAAAATTTATCACAAAATGAAAATAAGTTTCTCACTGAAATACTGATAGCTGACTCAATGAAATATCGTAACACTGAATCTTAAAGCAGCAGGTGAGGGAAGAGTTATTATTTAACAAAGTTTCTATGAAGCCATTGATTAGCGATTTAGGAGAAAAAGTATATTCTCATCTCACCATATGACAAATTCATATGGTGACAAAAAGACATCTGAAAAAATATATAAGTAAGAATCTGATTTCTGGATAGGCTTTAAAGCAATTTTTTAAAAAAAAAATCAACAAAATAAATTGACAAATTTGACAAAATAAAAATTAATACGTTCTATAAGTTAAAGTATAATAAAATGATAGGGTGAACAGAGTGAAAAAAATGAAATAAATATGTTAACATGTACTTGTTCCTTATATATGAAAGGATTATAAAATTTAGTTAAGAAAAACAAAAATATATCTAAATATAAATAACAAATAATTTCAGTGAAAATGCAAACAACAGATGAACACTTTAAGGAATCCAATACCTACAGTAATCAAGAAAGCAAATGAAATTCATTTCTCACTTTTCAAATTTGGGAAAAAATTACATTTTATTGACTTTTGGGGGTGATCTCTATGTATACAGATGTCAAATTATAACATTGTACAGCTGAAACATATAATTAAAAAATAGTTTATTATATATTTTTGTAAAGGTAATGTATTTACATGGTTGAAAAACAATAGGAAAAGGTATTCATTTAGAAATTGTACCCTGATTCTTGTCCCTGTTAACCTATTTTTCCCTTCACCTCCTCTCTTGATTTAGGCAACCATTTTTAGTTATTGCGAATGCTTGAAAGTTTCCTTATGAAATGCAAGCAAATCTAGAAATATATACTTATATTCCCACATTCCTTAAATAAAATTAAATAACAACTAGCATTTTACATGAGGTTAAATATTTTTTATGAATCAAAATACTATTTGTATTTTCTTATGCAAGCTGTTCATTCACCTTTGCCCACTGTCCTGTTGCTTTGTATTTCTCCACACTCCCACAATTCCTAAAATATATTTAGAGAGAAAACTCCTGGTGATTTGAGAGGCAGATATTTTTTCCCTGCTTATTATTCTCCTTTAGAATTTCCCCAGAGTTTTTGTTTTGGTTTGGTTTGGTTTTTGCCAGCAAAAGGATTTTTTTTTTTATGAGTCAGATTTATCTTTTTATCTTTCTCTTTCTCCTTTAGATGGTGGAATTGAGTAATAGAAAAATTTCAGCTAGATTCTTTTGGATTTTCTAAGTATTAAGTCATTTACAAATAACAGTTTTACTTCCACCTTTCTAAGTTTCATAGCTCAAATTTCTTTCTCTCATCTGGCTTTGTTAACTAACAACACTGGTACAGCATCACCAGCAGGGGTGAGAGGTGGACACACTTACCTTGTTTGTACTTTGAGCAGAAGTAGCAGAAGTGCCTCTAGCGTTTGGTCATTATTTACAATGCTATCACTGGGCTGAGTTTGCGCGTGTGTATGTGTGAACACACGGTCTGTCAGTCTGCCATGCTTATAAAATGTTTAACTCTTTCTTTATTGAGCTGTCTCTCTTTTTTGAAACGTCCAGAATGGCTGTTGAATTTTGTCAAATGAGTAGAAATTAACATGTGATTTTTTTTCCCTTAGATCAACTATTACGAGGAATTATTTTAATAGAATTCATATCTTTCATCCCTGGAATGAACCCTACTTCATCATGATATATAACCCCTCTAATGAGCTGCTGCTAATAATTTTCTGAAGAGTTTTTCATTGATATTCTTAAATAAAACTGGGAATAGTTTTCTTCTTGTGAAATTCTGACCAAGCTTAGGTGCCAATGATAGTCTCCCTTCATTAAAACAGTTTGAGTTTGTATTCCTCTGGAAGGGTTTAAATCACACTGAAATAATCTCTTCTTGAAAAAAAAATCATTGGATAGGATGTAACTTGCAAATGATGCATACTGTAACATCTAGGTAACTAATCTTGAGTTGTAATCTTGAGTTACAATTTTAAAAGATACATGTAATATTTAAGGTAACAAATACAAAGAGTAAAACACTATTAATTAATGAATTAGTAGAGGAAACAGCGATAGTAAAAAGTCGATTCATCCGAATTAAGGCAAGAAAGGAAGAACAAAACTACGTAAAGAGATGGGTCAAATGGAAACAAAGAGTAGACTGGTAGATATAAACACAGCTATATGAGTAATTATATTAAATGAAAATGGATTAAATGCTCTATGTAAAAGACCAAGATTGCCAGATTAAATTAAAAACAAAAATGTAAAACCTGTGGTTTTAGAAGGCACACTTGTAACATAAGGGCAAAGACAGGCTGAAAGTAAATGGAAGGACCAAAAAGCAAGTCATTACAGTTAAAGGACTAAAATTATTCAGTGTTTATTATCTGAAAGAATTCTGGCTGTAAAATCAATACCAAAAAAATAATTCTTAATTTATTTTCTCAATTCTCAATTGTGTGAAATTCTCAATTGTCTGAAAAAAAACGATACACTTTTTGAATAACTCAGGAATCAGAGAAGAAATTCCAATGGAATTCAGGCAAACTAAAGATATGAAATCATCATTAGGCACAGAAAAAGGATTCTATTAAATAGAGCAATTCCGGGAAGCAAGAGAAGGTAAAAATGGGAAAGCAGCAGGAAAGGGGTGAAGCCCATAGAAGAACGTGTCGTGGGGCTTGCTGTTCCTACGTGCACAGAGCTACAGAAGAGTCACCCCCAGAGAGAGGAAGGGGTGAGAATGTGTTACTAATTCCTGCATCCCGTTGGTCAAAGATTAGCCGGACAGCCCGTTTACTTGTCCACATTTCCATGTCAGGAGGAAACCCCGGGCAGGAAACTCAGGATATGAGCAAGTGCACCCACCCCACTTGTCAGGATGTACCTTGTGGAGTCCATCAGAGATTACAAGAAGCTGCTACGCACCAGTTCTGACCTCTTCCAGCTTTGTCACTGGAAGCTACCACTGAGGGACACAGCCCCTTCCTACCAATGCATTTCCCTCCTTTTTGAAAGATGTGCTTCCTGAGATCTTCCACCCATGGGCACAAAGAATTTTTCTCCATTTCTCCCAGCAATGAATCCCTATTCAACCTCAGTCCCCACTCAGAACTGGGCTCTTTCCTTCTTGTTGGTGATTGTTGACAGCTGTCATCACTGGGCCCCCTCCATACTTCCATTCCTCTCTGTCCCTCCAGTGGAACTTCCTGTGCAAATTCTCTAGCCTCAGTTGCTTTTGCCTATACTCCACATGGTTTGGACTTTAGAGCTTTTCACTATCTCTGAGTTTTGCTTTAGACTTAGTTTGTGGGTCTTTCCACAATCCCATTCTACATGATTTCCGAGAGAATTACATTTGGTCCAATCCCCTGCTCATTATGGAACCAGGAAGGATTGTTTTGTCCATCGCCAGATGAATGAATAAAGAAGATGTGGCACATATATACAATGGAATATTAATCAGCCATAAAAAGAAATGAAATTGAGTTATTTGTAGTGAGATGGATGGACCTAGAGACTGTCATACAGAGTGCAGTAAGTCAGAAAGAGAAAAACAAATACCGTATGCTAACACATATATATGGAATCTAAAAATATGGTTCTGAAGAACCTAGGGGCAGGACAGGAATAAAGACACAGAGGTAGAGAATGGACTTGAGGACACAGGGAGGGGGAAGGGTAAGCTGGGACGAAGTGAGAGAGTGGCATGGACATATATACACTACCAAATGTAAAATAGATAGCTAGTGGGAAGCAGCTGCATAGCACAGGGAGACCAGCTCGGTGCTTTGTGCCCACCTAGAGGGGTGGGATAGGGAGGGTGGGAGGGAGACTCAAGAGGAAGGAGATATGGGAATATATGTTTATGCAGAGTTGATTCACTTTATTATACAGCAGAAACTAACACACCATTGTAAAGCAATTATACTCCAATAAAGATGTTAAAAAAAAAAAGCTGTTAATGTCAGCACTGATGAGGATGAAATGTCACCAAGACTCACAAAGGGATGACAAAGATATAAATTTGTACATATTTTCTGGAGTATGTCTTGAGCACCATTAAAATACTTATAACTTTAAACATTTTAATTCTCCTCCTAGAAAATTTTCCTAATAAAATTTTCAGAAATCTGGTCAGGGATTTATTCAAAAATATATTTACTGAAGTATTATTTTAATAACCACAAATTAATGAGATTATAATCAGTTGTGATATATTTTAAATTGGAGTATTATATACACATTAAAAATAATATTAACTTATGTAATATCACAGGGAAATGTCACAGTTTATTGTTAAATAGACAAAAGTACAAGGCAAATTTTCAATAATTTTTATATCAACCATGTAGAAAAAATAGCCCTGGAAAGAATCATGTAATAAGCTGCCTCTTAGTTATTGCATTACCGGCGATGTTTTTCCCACTTTACACTTTTCTATAGTTTTCATCATACTAGAGTGAGCACGTTACTTTGATAATCAGAAAGATAATAAGAAATAAAACAAAAAAATAAAAATAAAATCTTGAGACCCTTCCTCACACCAGATAAGAACAGCTATCACTGGCCTCCACAAATAACCACAACATAATATGATTATTTAAGTACCCAAAAGGAAGCTTCGGTTTTTAAGTACCACAAAGGAAGCTGCTCTGAATTTTTATTAAGAATCCCTAAACTCAAGAAACAACCTACTCAAAAACTAGGAATCAAGGAGAATTCTGAAAAAGAGAAAGCACTTTTTTATGACTTCAAAACAACTCAGGGGAGATTCCTGTTTAATTTCTTGCATATTTCAAGTATGATTTCACTTAAAGAAAATTCCCCTGGCTTTTGCCCCAGAATTGATCATAATGGATTTTTTAAAAATAATATGTTTATTTATTTTCACAAACAGTGACAAGACAATTTAGAGCTATGTTGCTATTACAAAAATGTCCCAGTTCTACTCCTCAACATCCAAAATGCCCTCCTGCTTCTTCTTTGAGCCATCAGTGGTAGCAATACATAAAATGTGTTTAACCCTAAGACTGTCAGTAAGTTATTTCTCGAGTTTAGGGGATTCCCTATAAAAAATCTAGGAAACAGAGCAATTTCAAAGAAGCACATGAAGTTAGAGGATATGTTTTACTTTGTAGGCAATTATGAGCAGAGGACATTTTCTTCACACTTTTTCTTCCAGTTTATATTTACTTCATTATTTTCTGATGCCAGAAATGATTGCACAAGAGAGGAATTACTTGTTTCCTCTTAGGATTCTTATAAAGAGTTTCACTTTTCATAAACCCCTGTATTTACTCTACTGCTTATCCTGATCTATACAAATGATTCAGAAATTTTTCTAAAGGAGTTAAATATTATAACTGAAAGTAAAAATTAAATGCATGTGTTCACTTTATCAAGAAGTCAGTTCCTTTGATTTCCATTTCTGCAGCTTTATTTTGTTTAGTTCTTGAGACTGTACTTGATTTTACATCATTCTCAAACATTTTTCAAAAGTTTCAAATAGTCATTCAAGAACTCTAATCTACATTATTCTCTAATTTCCTTACACTTGTAAAATCATTCAGAAATTTGATAGTTGCATTACATTTATTATTTAATTTTAAGCACCCCAGTTCCTTTAAAATTAACTTAATAATAGAAAAAAGTGAGATGCAGAATGTCTTCATCTAATACGCCAAGGGTTGGCAAACTACGACCCACAGGCCAAACTTCACCGGCCATTTGTTTTTGTAAATAAAGTTTTGTTGGGACAAATCCATGCCCATCCATGTCTACAGCAATAAGGGCAGAGTTTAGTAGTTGCAACAGATATCATTTGGCTGGCAAAGCCTGTCTGGATTTTTTCAGAAAAAATTTGCCCACCTCTGTTATGTGCAGTGTTCTCTGTCCTCAGAAAATGTTTTCAACATTCTATAACAAATGGCATTTTGTTTTTTAACTAAGATGCTCATTTTTTAAAATTCCGGATATATATATAACATCCCCGGTTTGCCAGATCTTCATTATTACTAATTATACATTATTACATAAACGGGTCTATACTGTATGATGTAATTCTTAAAAGCTTTACTTACATGACCTCCTGTACATTTGCTATCTTCTAACACTGACTTCTTTGTTTCCTGTGACGTCACCAACATAGCACGTGATGGGACATTGTTTTAAAGAACCACATGACCATATGCAGGAATGGATTCTGTAGGAATCAAAGGTAGGATACAAAGATTAAAAATTATGTATTGAATAATCTTAACTTCCTTGAATTTATGATTACTTCTGCATCTGATGATGCTAGAAAAGACAGGAAGGCTCATATGGAGAAAGCTTCAGAAGTCAATAGAAACTTTTTTAAATTAAGTTTTCCTAAAATCTTCAGTCTTCCTCAGAATTTAACTCACATCCATGTTGACTATAGCTGCTTCATTTGGGAAAAGAAAGTATCATATATCATTTAAAATAAAGATTTTTTTACTCTTTCCCTGGAACTGGTGACCAGAACCAAATGTTGGGGATAAAGAAGCATTAAGTTTCCCACATTCTAAAAAGAATTTTGTAGCTAGGTCCAGCAAACTGCTCCAGGGAGAACTCAGAGGTAGGCAAACCTTTACTATTTCTACTACCTCCAAACCATCAACTCCACCCCAAGACCCCATTCCCAGTCCATATACGGAAGGCTAAAATACCAGTATGGGAAGGGAAAGGAAATGATTGGAATCACCAGCGAGGAACATGATGGAAAATGCTATGGGATTATACACAAGAGACTGTGCTATAAACTGAATTGTGTCTCCCCAAAATTCTTATGTTGAAGCCCTAACCCCCATTGTGATGGTATTTGGAGACGGGGCTTTGGGAGGTAATTAGGTTTAAATGAGGTTATAAGGGTGGAGCCCTCATGATGGGATTAGTGCCTTTATGATAAGTGACATCAGAGAGCTTGCTTCCTTCCTCTGTCTCTCCACCACATGAGGACACAGTGAAAAGGCAGCCATCTGCAAGCCAGGAAGGGAGTCCTCACCAAAGAACTCAATCATCTGGCATCTTGATCTTGTACCTTCCAGCCTCCAGAAGTCCAGGTGTGCTATTTTGTTATGGCAGCCTGAGCTGAATAATACAGACTGGCATCGCATCCCCTGACTAGACATCATATTAGCTCATGAGATGGTTGATTTGTTCTTAAACCTACATGACTAAAGAAAAAAATAATGAAGAAAAGTATCAAATTTTGTTTCCAGGGTTTGATCCAGCAAAACTGTGTGAGTTTCCCATGGATCAAGACTGGCCTCCTTGCAAGGGGACTCAAAATCAGAGCTGGTGGGCTGTACCACCAGGGGAAACTGATGAGAGGGTAGGAAGAGGTTAAGCCTAATCACCTACAGAGGGCTGGTGTGGAGGCCACTACAGGTGTGTGGAAGAACTCACACACATGGCCCACAGGAGAGCCCAACTTTGGAACCTCCTACACAGAAGCTTTCAATGATTCATTCTTGTTATCCAGGAAGAGAAGCAACAACCAACAGAGGATAGCCTAGTTCAGTCAGGAGCCATTTGGCCCGTCTGCCCTATGCCACCCTCTCAGTCCCCAACTTCCTGCAGTTAAAATCAGAAGGAGGTTAGAAAGCATGAAGACGTAGACCACACCCTCTTCCCCCAATGGTCCCACAGGCCCAACTTGAGCTGAGGGAATATATGGAGATGAGACTGGAATTTTAAATGGACTAGACAATTCAATAATTGGAAGTGACCAAAATGCTATAGGATCTGACACTTTTGCAAACGGATAATTACAAATGGATTATGAGGGAAGTCGTTCCAGAAACATTGAAGAGTTAGCATAAATAGGTCTTTGATACCACCTGTTACAGAGGAAAAGGGAAGAGGCAATGATTGTTCAGAAAAGAGTAACTCATTTTGGATCAATTTAAGGCAAACTGCTATTCCATCATTTCTCCACTCTCCAGCAATGACTTTTCTAGTTTATTCCCTTTCAAACTCTCTTTTTAACAATCTCTCACCTCATTCATTACTATTATATAATAATGAGAAGAATAATAAGAATCCTTATGAAACTTTTTGTTGAAGGAAAAAAAGATTAAGGTTTTTGAGAAAAATGTCTATTCAATTTAAAAGTTGATCTTAGACACAGCCATCAATCTTAGCTTTTTGTTTTTCTTTTTTTGCTTTCTTCTCTGTATCATGTTCATATAACAGCCAACTCCTTAGTCCTGGTTTTACTTCCCACTTCTATTATCTCATAAGAACTTTTTCTTTGAGATTTTTCTTGGATATTTTTCCATCCTCTCTACAAACCTTCATCAACTCTATCAGGCACACCTAAGAGAGACCTCTTCCTTGGACATTTTTCCTCTTCAACCAAGAAATAAGCTTCCTCGATAGCCCCACAACTGATGAATTCTGCAGGAGGCATGAGTATGAAATTAGCAAATACCCTGAAAGGCACAGGATGGGCACTTAGACCCATCTGATTCTCAAATGGAAAGACCCTGAGAACTGCTATGGCTTTTTGGCTACACCTGTTTACCCTGAGCTTCAAAAAGGAGGATGAATACCAACACCTAAGTCTGTGGTTTAAAGCTAGATGGACTCCTGCCTTCCATACCCTATGTAGTTTAATCTTTCAATTATTAGCAATAAGGGTTAATGTTTCTAGGAAGATAGCAGGCTAGCTTCTTCAGGAAACACCTAACAAGGGGTAACCAAAATATTTAAAAAACAAAAAACTTCAATTCAGCTCTGCTGCCATTTTGCCCTAATAATCTGCCTCAAGTTAAGTGACATATTCTTGAAAGCGCTATAACCATGCTCGTTCTCCATCACTGCACAGCCATGATAACAGATTAAGGCTGACCTAATCAGATTGTTGGCCTCTATGTGGCCAACCACATGTTTGGGAAAATTTGTCTATCTTGGACTTTAATTAGTACATATTAAATGGAATTAGAAGCAAAGAATGTTAGATACTCCAAAGAATGCCCAGCCAGGCATCCATATTTCATAGAGGGAAAAAAAAAAAAAAGGTCCCAAAGAGACCAAATGCCTTTCTCTGACCAGCAAGGGTATCTAAGAATTGATATACATTTTCATAAAAGATGCAAAGATGCTATTCAGAGTTGTAGTGAACACTGAGGCACTCATTACCCCAGCTGAGAGCTCAGAGCTGAGCCTCTCTGCAGTAATGCCCTCAGTGGAAGACAGCTGCCCAGCACAAGGTCACAACCCCTCCCTGGGGGCCTGTCCTCCTTCCCTGGAGTTGGAATATCCCTGAAGGGTCATCACAGCTTCACAGCACTCCCCATGGGACTGACTGGCTGAGGCTTCTGCTACAGCTGCATCCCAGTTCAACTTCTCCCTCTACACACTTACTTCCATTCCCCCTCATTTCCATCAAGTGTTGTTCCTGAGAACATGCCCCATTGAGTCTCATGCATGTACATTTCTATCTCAGAGTCGGCTTCCCAGGGTACCCAACCTACAAAAAGAGTATATGCTGTTTCTCGAGAAAATGTATGGTTGAGAAACACTTGGATTAATCTGACATAGATTATGGCGGGACCCCCTTTAATTTGACAATGTGCCCTGTGAACTTCCAATGAACACACAGAGTCACCGGAAGTTATTTAGCCTCAGAAGCCACTTTTTACATTGAACATCTTCTGAGATTTGTGTTCTGTGAAATATGTTCTGGGAAACATGAATGCAGTTCACTCTAGCTCACATGAGAATATAATTGTTAAAGTTACTCATGTCAGTATTTCCTGTAATGGCAAAAGAATGGAAATAACAATGGAGGAATGATAAAGAATAAAAAACAATAGAGGAAACAAAAATAACAATAGAGGAATGTTTAAATTATGATATGTCTATTTAATGAAATATTATGCATCCATAGAAAGAAAATGAGAAATTCTCTAAGTACTAGAATGAAAAAGTATCCAAGGTATATTTTTCAAGTCCAAACAGCAAGGTTAGGCAGTAGTATATAAGTGTTTTTAAAAAGGGGAAGGATTAAATATATGTGTACATTTTCTTGTGTGTGCACAAAATATTTGTAAAGACACACACTAGAAAATGATAGCGCTAGTTGTTTCTACAGGAGGAAATTAAAAGCACTTTGACCTTTGAATTTTAAACGATAGAAATGGATGACCTCTTCAAAAACTTAACATATTAAAAATTAAAAGCAAAACACTGTAAAGTAATAAATAGCGGACATTTAAATATTTTGTCTAATCATATATGAAGAAACTCTGGAAAAAAATGTATAACATCCTCTACAAAGTTACTTAGACTATGAACTCCTTCAAGATGGGAACCATATCTTATTCATTTATTCATAAGGGCTGAAGCCTAGCAGAGTGCCTGAACCAGAGGAGCCAATCATTTGTTTGCTTTTTAATTGAATCCTGTTGCTTCTAAACAGCAATAGATTTAAAACAGCCCTTCCTCCCTTCCTTCCTCCCTCCCTCCCTCCTTCCTTCCCTCCTTTCCTTCTAAAAAGAATATTTTTTTTTTTTTTTTTTTTTGGTACGCGGGCCTCTCACTGTTGCGGCCTCTCCCGCTGCGGAGCACAGGCTCCGGACGCGCAGGCCCAGGATTACCACAATCCTCAGAAACAACACTTACAATTAAGTAAAAATAAAAAAATTTTTTAAAAGCTAAGGCAAAGCTGCTCTTTTATTTATTAAATACAGATGTACTTTAGCCCAATAATTGCTCAGTACCCGGTTTCCAGTTCACTAGAGCTGGTTACCACTCTCCTATTGTTTCATTTTTCTTGCTGATTTGGCCTCTGGTATTTCCCATTCCAGATATTTGGCTCTTTATGAAATGGATCAAATGATTTACCCTGAACTTTGAAACCCTGAATCAACACCGTGGCCACAGATTTGCTATAGTAATCCCAAATGTCTTGTTTCTATGGCATTGCTGGTGGGCTTCTTCCTGACAAGCAGACTAAACTTCTCAAGCCTACAGAGCAAAGCAGTAGTGCTTACAAAACTCCTAGGAAGCTGGCTGTCTCTATTAATAAAGTTTATTTAAAATCTGGCAGAGGGACTTCCCTGGCGGTCCAGTGGTTAAGACTCCGGGCTTCTACTGCAGGAGGCCCAGGTTTGATCCCTGGTGGGGGAACTAAGATCTCACATGCCGCGCGTGGTGTGGACAAAAACATAAAATAAAATAAAATAAATTTAAAATCATGTAATTGTGTCTCCTTTATTAAAAAAAATTGACAGAGTGCTTACACTCCTGAGTTCTAGTGTGGACCATGTGGCTGCTGGCCTTCTTTTCCCTGGACTGGATGGTAGAACTTGTCTACCTTTTCAGCACTGCTGGTTCTTTCTTCTCCACCAGGGCTGTGTCCTTACCTGGGACACAGCTAACAGAATAGCTACCCCCAGATGGGGAGACTTAATCAGTTTTAGTTCTTTACCTTTTCTTTCATTGGTCTCCTTAAATATTCTTATTTAAATACTAGTTACTAAAACTACCACTATGAATAGATTGCCATTCCTTTATTCTTTCTAATCTTTGCTTTCCATTTTTCTCTGCTTTCTACTTCTTCCATGCTCCTCAGCTTTTGTGCCAAGAAAACGGGCTGTATAGACATCATCAAATATTTAGTGTGCCTCTACGGGATTGAAATACTCAAATTATTTCTATGGGATTACATATTTTTTATAGTCTTTTTAAGATTCTGACCCTTTTTGCTAGGTGTACTTGTACAGGATGCCCAAGATGACAGTATTTTTGTAAAGTGTTAGATTTCTTTTGAGGGCTTTTTTGTTTGTTTTCCGAGGGGTTATGAAGAGGTAAATGTGGGTAGCTGCTTCTTGCACCAGAGCCGTCCCTAAATAACAGAGGCCGCACTATTAACTTAAATGACCAAATTACTCACAAGAAGATACTATGACAAACATGGAATGAGAACAAAGGGAACTGTAAAGTCTTGAAGAATATACCTACAACATAAAAAACTATCACCAGGGAAATCCCTGGTGGTCCAGTGGTTAGGACTCTGCGCTTCCACTGCAGGGCCATGGGTACGATCCCTGGTCCGGGAACTAAGATCCCGGAAGCCATGTATGGCCCGGCCAAAAAAACAAAAGAAAATTATCTCCATTAGGCTACAGGACATAGCCTTCTAAACAATTAGCATTAAATGTGTCACTACCATGTGCTGGGACCACAACATTAATCTTTATAGAAATAGAATCTGTCTCTTTGGACTCGTGTAAACAATGGCGGTGGTCACCATCTTTTCTTTTACTAGACTCCATGCACACTACCATCTTTGCCTTCTATTCATCATTAGAACATTATGATGTTCATGTAATATTGAGATTGAAGGCTCCTTGATGAAATCTGGAGCCTCTCTAACCTTATCAAAACCATGGAATGGACTGGAAGCATACAGACTACAGCCCTGGTCTTGGTTCTGTCTGTAGACAGCTATGTGACCAGAGCAAGGGAGTTCATGTTTCTTAACCTTCGTTTCTTTATCTTTAAAATAGGGAGGTGTAATTGGATGGTGTCTAAAGTCCCTTCCAGTGCCTAAGTACACCTTAATAAAGGTCACAGGTCAGTTACCAGCAATTTGTCAAATTCATCCATGTTATATTAATCCTCAATACCATCTGATTTGAACCTGAAGGAATTCCTCTGGTCTAAACATCTTAATTTTCCAGAAGAGAAAAAGAAGTGAAGAGAAACTGAATGTCTTGTCCAGTGTTACACAAATAGGTAAAACTGGGGTCTACCAAGTGTCTTGGATGCCCAGTTTAACCCTTCACCAGCAGTTCATTCAGCTAATAGGGCGCACAAGGCACGTGCCCTGCGCTGTGCTGCTTCGACATATTCGCTTCAATTACAAAACAGGTCTACTCATCCCTAAAATCTAGGGTTACAGTACGCTCGGGGCTTTCAACCCCATATGTACTGATGATAGCTAAAGGGAAGTATTGGTAGATTTTGAATCGTTTTAATTTCACACCTTAGATCTAACAATCCTGCACCAGCAGCACCACTGGCAAAATGTTGCTCCAATGCCACTTACTTCACTCCACTTATTTCCAAATAACTACTTTCTGAGTCAGAACAACTCAGGTAAACATGCCACCCATAACTTCTCTGAATAAACTCTGCTTCATTCTAACTCATTGTCACCCAATTAACAGCTTTCTACCTTTGAGGAATGGGGAAGATGGAAATTTCACTATCTCCTTTACAATGTGGCTACGACACCACACTCTGGCTTTTATACTGGGACCTCTGGGATCTTGATCCAACGTGGCTTCATGATAATAATGGCAAATATTATTATATATTTACACATTTACTGTTTCTTGAATAAATCGGTTGGGAGGAAGGAGAATGATTCATCTTAGGCAGTTCCTAGTTAGACTAAGAATCAACAAGGGCAGCTGGCTCCCTCTTTGGAAATCTGCCTGATGGATTCTGGAGAAATCAGATGGTTTTTAGAATGCCAAGGCATGCTCAGGAACTAATTCCACATCTGTGAAAATCCCTTGAGAAAGAGAAGGAAATTGGATCTCGTTTTGGCAGCCCAAAGCTAGACAGAGTTGGGGACCAGAAGTGGAGGATGAGATGAGGAAGGAGGTTCTAGTTGCTGTACCCTGTTCCCTCCCTCATCTTCCCTAAAAGATAGGATTAGAAGATGCCTGCTTCACTTGACTGACACTTGCTGGCTGGGCCTGGATTGTGGGGCACTCAGAAAACTGTCAACATAATTGCATAAGCCCATACCCTGAGTCCAAGTAATTGCTCTTTCCATCACTACCACCAGACAGTGGGGCACCAACAGCAAGAGACTGGGAAGGATCCTTTGGAAACAAGGTATCAGAAGAGTGGAGAGTTGTGGAGCTGTTAAATACAGAGGCAACAGTAAAGGGTCTTCAACCTGAAGGGTGCCCCAACCAACACATTTGGAGAACCACAGTTACAGCCAAGGGCTTTGTCTTTTGGCTGATAATACTAGGCTAACAATGATCTCAACTGAAGAAAGATAAACTTACAGGGAAGAATATATAGTGGGAACTCCATAAAAGAGTGACAAAGACTGGAAAAAAAGTAAGCCAGATGGGGAAAGCCTACTGGAACAGATAAGAATTTAAACCAGAATTTAAAAAAATAGTAAATTCCCTGTAGAACAGTAAGAAGTATTTTGGAAACATGAATCAGGAGGAAGAAATGATGAAGAAATAACTGGGTATAATAAATATTTTAAAAATAAGTGATAAAGTAAGGAATTAAGTAAATAGCTTCAATGCCGGAATGAATACTGCTGGACAGTGAAAGAATGCGCTACACAGTTAGATCAGGCACTGTCCTCAAAGGCTTCAGGGACGAACGACTAGAAGGGGAAAATGAAGGAAGACTCAAATGACATAGAGGATGAAAGCAGAAATTTCAACTTCTATCCACTTGTGGTCTGGCAAAAAAAGGGGGGAGGGCATAAATGAGAAAATAATCATCAGAATTTTTCTAAAATTGCAAATATAAGACCTCAAAATAAAGAAGACAATAGAGTGGCAAAGAACATAAATTAAAAACAAACCCAGACTCAGTCGGGAATATTTTAGTGGCATTCAAGAACAGTCAAGCCAAGCAGAAACTTCAGAAATATTCATTAGCGTGAAACTGGACAAAGTTCAGACAGACATCAGGTCCTTGAAAGAAACAACAGATGCAAGAAGACAATGGAGCAGAGACCCTACAATGTTGAAGAAAAATAACCTTGTACCTAGAATTAAAACATCCAGGGAAACCATTATTTAAATGTGCAGACAAAATTAATATAGCCACAGGCATATGATATCTCTGAAGAATTCACCCTTCATTGATCCTGTTTGAAATAATTTTTGGAGGAAGCAGAAAGATATAGGAAGCAAAGATAAGTAAAGAACTTAGAGTCTACTACTGTTTAAATAAGCAAAACAAATAAAGCACTTAGAATACTGCTTAGTAGTAAGTACTCAGTGAAAATGAGCTGTTACTCTTATCTCTGTCTTCAGTACTCTCTTAAATAGTTGCATAGAAACCAATATCCTCATCGTTTCTCAAGACGAAAGAAAATGCTGTTTAAAGTTCTATGTTAAGGGGAAGGTCTTCAACATGGTGGAGTAAGACATGGAGATCACCTTCCTCCCCACAAATACATCAGAAATACATCTACATGTGGAACAACTCCTACAGAACACCTACTGAATGCTGGCAGAAGACCCCAAACTTCCCAAAAGGCAAGAAACTCCCCATGTACTTGGGTAGGGCAAAAGAAAAAAGAAGAAACAGAGACAAAAGAATAGGGACGGGACCTGCACCTCGGGGAGGGAGCTGTGAAGGAGGAAAAGTTTCCACACACTAGGAAGCCCCTTCACTGGCAGAGACAGGAGGTGGCCGGGGGGAAGCTTCGGAGCCACGGAGGAGAGCGCAGCAACAGGGGTGCAGAGGGCAATGCAGAGAGATTCCCGCACAGAGGATCGGTGTCGACCAGCACTCACCAGCCTGAGAGCCTTCTCTGCTCACCCGCCGGGGGCGGGTGGGGGCTGGGAGCTGAGGCTCCGGCTCCGTAGTTCAAATCCCAGGGAGAGAGTTGGGGTTGGCTGCGTGACCACAGCCTGAAGGGGGGTAGTGCAACACAGCTAGCCAGGAGGGAGACTGGGAAGAAGTCTGCACCTGCCTAAGAGTTAAGAGACCATTGTTTGGGGTGCATGAGGAGAGGGAATTCAGAGCACAGACTACACGAGCTCCAGAGAAGGGCGCAGGCCGTGGCTATCAGCGCGGACACCAGAGACGGGCTTGAAACACTAAGGCTGCTACTGCAGCCACCAAGAAGCCTGTGTGCGAGCACAGGTCACTATCCACACCCCCCTGCAGGGGAGCCTGTGCAGCCCGCCACTGCCAGGGTCCCGGGATCCAGGGACAACTGCCCCAGGAGAACACACAACGTGCCTCAGGTTGGTGCAATGTCACGCCAGCCTCTGCCACTGCAGGCTCACCCCACATTCTGTACCCCTCCCTCCCCCCCGGCCTGAATAAGCCAGAGTCCCCTAATCAGCGGCTCCTTTAACCCCGTCCTGTCTGGGTGAAGAACAGACGCCCTCAGGCGACCTACACACAGAGGCAGGGCCAAATCTAAAGCTGAACCCTGGGAGCTGTGCGAACCAAGAAGAGAAAGGGAAATCTCTCCATGCAGCCTCAAGAGCAGTGGATTAAATCTCCACAATCAACCTGATGTACCCTGCATCTGTGGAATACCTGAATAGACAACGAGTCATCCCAAAACTGAGGCAGTGGACTTTGGGAGCAACTGTAGACTTGGGGTTTGCTGTATGAGACTGACAAATTTCTGAATTTTATGTTTATCTTAGTATAGTTTTGAGCATTTGTTATCATTGGTGGATTTGTTTATTAGTTTGGTTCTGCCCTTTTTTAAAATTACTTAAACATTTTTTTATTTTAATAATTTTTTTATTTTAATAACTTTATTTAATTTATTAATTTGTTAATTAATTTATCCCTTTTCTTCAGAACCATGTGGCTGACAGGGTATTGGTGCTCTGGCTGGGTGTCAGGCCTGAGCCTCTGAGGTGGGAGAGCTGAGTTCAGGACATTGGAACAAGAGAGAACACCCGGCCCCATGTAATATCAATCAGTGAGAGATCTCCCAGAGATCTCCATCAATGCAAAGACCCAGCTCCAATCAACGACCATCAAGCTCCAGTGCTGGACACCCTATGCCAAACAACTAGCAAGACAGGAACACAACCCCACCCATTAGCAGAGAGACTGCCTAAAATCATAATAACTTCATAGACACCCCAAAACACACCACCAGACGTGGTCCTATACACCAGAAAGACAAGAACCAGCCACATCCACCAGAACACAGGCACCAGTCCCCTCCACCAGGAAGCCTACACAACCCACTAAATCAACCTTACCCACTGGGTGCAGACACCAAAAACAATGAGAATTAGAAAACAGCAGCCTGCAAAAAGGAGACCCCAAACACAGTAAGTTAAACAAAATGAGAAGACAGAGAAATACACAACAGATGAAGGAGCAAGGTAAAAACCCACCAGACCAAACAAATGAAGAGGAAATAGGTAGTCTACCAGAAAAAGAATTCAGAGTAATGATAGTAAAGATGAACCAAAACCTTGGAAATAGAATGGAGAAAATAAAAGAAACATTTAACCATGACCTAGAAGAACTAAACAGCAAACAAACAATGATGAACACAATAAATGAAATTAAAAATCCTCTAGAAGGGACCCATAGCAGAATAACTGAGGCAGAAGAACGGATAAATGACCTGGAAGATAAAATACTAGAAATAACTGCTGCAGAACAGAATAAAGAGAAAAGAATGAAAAGAATTGAGGAGAGCCTCAGAGACCTCTGTGACAGCATTGAATGCAT
The DNA here is from genome assembly GCF_005190385.1 of Monodon monoceros. Classification (NCBI taxonomy): domain Eukaryota; kingdom Metazoa; phylum Chordata; class Mammalia; order Artiodactyla; family Monodontidae; genus Monodon; species Monodon monoceros. The sequence goes on along the minus strand of NW_021703777.1, from coordinate 22,047,332 downwards.
CAACATTCAAATTACAGGGGTAACAGAAGAGGAAGAGAGAAAGAAATGGACTGAGAAAATATGTGAAGAGATTATACGTGAAAACTTCCCTAATGTGTGAAACGAAATAGTCAATCAAGTCCAGGAAATGCAGAGAGTCCCATACAGGATAAATCCAAGGAGAAACATGCCAACACACATATTAATCAAACTGTCAAAAATTAAATACAAAGAAAAAATATTAAAAGCAGCAAGGGAAAAGCAACAGATAACACACAACAGGAATCCCCATAAGGTTAACAGCTGATCTTTCAGCAGAAACTCTCCAATCCAGAAGGGATTGGCAGGACATATTTAAAGTGATGAAAGAGAAAAACCTACAACCAAGATTACTCTACCCAGCAAGGATCTCATTCATATTTGAGAGAGAAATTAAAACCTTTACAGACAAGAAAATGTTAAGAGAATTCAGCACCACCAAACCAGCTTTGCAACAAATGCTAAAGGAACTTCCCTAGGTGGGAAAAAAAAGAGAAGGGAAGGACCTACAAAAACAAACCCAAAACAATTAAGAAAATGGTCATAAGAACATACATATAGATAATTACCAACAACGTAAATGGATTAAATGCTCCAACCAAAAGACACAGACTGGCTGAATGGACGTAAAAACAAGACCCATATATGTGCTGTATACAAAGACCCACTTCAGACCTAGGGACACATACAGACTGAAAGTGAGGGGATAGAGAAAGATATTCCATGCAAATGGAAATCAAAAGAAAGCTGGAGTAGCAATTCTCATATCAGACAAAATAGACTTTAAAACAAAGACCATGACAAGAGACAAAGAAGGACAGTACATAATGATCAAGGAATCAATCCAAGAAGAAGATATAACAATTGTAAATATTTATGCACCCCATATAGGAGAACCTCAATACGTAAGGCAAATGCTAACAGCCGTAAAAGGGGAAATCGACAGTAACACAATAATAGTCGGAGAATTTAACACCCCACTTTCACCAATGGACAGATCATCAAAAATGAAAATCAATAAGGAAACACGAGCTTTAAATGACACATTAAACAAGATGGACTTAATTGATATGTACAGGACAATCCATCCAAAAACAACAGGATACACTTTCTTCTCAAGTGCTCATGGAACATTCTCCAGGAGAGATCATATCTTGGGTCACAAATCAAGCCTTGGTAAATTTAAGAAAATTGAAATCGGGGGCTTCCCTGGTGGCGCAGTGGTTGAGAATCTGCCTGCCAATGCAGGGGACACGGGTTCAAGCCCCGGTCTGGGAAGATCCCACATGCTGTGGAGCAACTAGGCCCGTGAGCCACAACTACTGAGCCTGCGCATCTGGAGCCTATGCTCCGCAACAAGAGAGGCCATGAGAGTGAGAGGCCTGTGCACTGCAATGAAGAGTGGCCCCCACTCGCCGCAACTAGAGACAGCCCTCGCACAGAAACGAAGACCCAACACACCCAAAAATAAATAAATAAATAAATAGGAAGAAAAAGCAAAAAACTTCTTCCTTTTAAAAAAATTGAAACCATAGCAAGTTTCTTTTCCTACCACAATGCTATGAGACTGGGTATCAATTACAGGAAAAAGACTATAAAAATACAAACATACGGGGCTTCCCTGGTGGCACAGTAGTTGAGAGTCCGCCTCCCGATGCAGGGGACACGGGTTTGTGCCCCGGTCCAGGAAGATCCCACATGACGCAGAGCGGCCAGGCCCGTGAGCCATGCCCACTGAGCCTGCGCGTCCAGAGCCTCTGCTCTGCAACGGGAGAGGCCACAACAGTGAGAGGCCCGCGTACTGCAAAAAAAAAAAAAATACAAACATATCGAGGCTAAACAATACACTACTAAATAACCAAGAGATCACTGAAGAAATCAATAAGGAAATCAAAAAATACCTTGAAACAAATGACAATCAAAACAAGATGACCCAAAACCTATGGGATGAAGCAGAAGCAGTTCTAAGAGGGAAGTTTATAGCAATACAATCCTACCACAAGAAACAAGAAACATCTCAAATAAACAACCCAACCTTACACCTAAAGCAATTAGAGAAAGAAGAACAAAAAACCCCAAAAGTTAGCAGAAGGAAAGAAATCATAAAGTTCAGATCAGAAATAAATGAAAAAGAAATGAAGGAAACAATAGCAAAGATCAATAAAACTAAAAGCTGGTTCTTTGAGAAAATAAACAAAACTGATAAACCATTAGCCAGCATCATCGAGGAAAAAAAGGGAAAAGACTCAAATCGACAGAATTAGAAATGAAAAAGGAGAAGTAACAACTGACACTGCAGATATACAAAGGATCATGAGAGATTATGACAAGCAACTATATGCCAATAAAATGGACCACCCGGAAAAAATGGACAAATTCTTAGAAAAGCACAACCTTCAGAGACTGAACCAGGAAGAAAAAGAAAATATAAACAGACCAATCACAAGCACTGAAATTGAAACTGTGACTAAAAATCTTCCAACAAACAAAAGCCCAGGACCAGATGGCTTCACAGAGGTGAATTCTATCAAACATTTAGAGAAGAGCGAACACCTATCCTTCTCAAACTCTTCCAAAATATAGCAGAGGGAGGAACACTCCCAAACTCATTCTACGAGGTCACCATCACCCTGATACCAAAAACAGACAAAGATGTCACAAAAAAAGAAAATTAAAGGCCAATATCACTGATGAACATAGATGCAAAAATCCTCAACAAAACAGTAGCAAACACAATGCAACAGCACATTAAAAGGATCATACACCATGATCAAGTGGGGTTTATCCCAGGAATGCAAGGATTTTTGAATATATGCAAATCAATCAATGTGATACACCATATTAACAAACTGAAGGATAAAAACCATATGATAATCTCCATAGATGCAGGAAAAGCTTTAGACAAAATTCAACACCCATTTATGATAAAAACTCTCCAGAAAGTGGGCACAGAGGGAACCCACCTCAACATAACAAAGGCCATATACGACAACCCCACAGTCAACACTGTTCTCAATGGTTAAAAAACCACTTCCACTAAGATCAGGAACAAGACAAGGTTGACCATTCTCACCACTATTATTCAACATAGTTTTGGAAGTTTTAGCCACAGCAATCAAGAAGCAAAAGAAATAAACGGCATCCAAATCAGAAAAGAAGAAGTAAAGCTTTCACTGTTTGCAGATGACATGATACTATACATAGAGAATCCTAAAGATGCTACCAGAAAACTATGAGAGCTAATCAATGAATCTGGTAAAGTAGCAGGATACAAAATTAATGCGCAGAAATCTCTTGCATTCCTATACACTAATGATAAAAAATCTGAGAGAGAAATTAAGGAAACACTCCCATTTACCACTGCAACTAAAAGAGTAAACTACCTAGGAATAAACCTACCTAAGGAGACAAGAGACCTGTATGCAGAAAGCTATAAGATGCTGATGAAAGAAATTAAAGATGATACAAATAGATGGAGAAATATACCATGTTCTTGGATTGGAAGAATCAGCATTGTGAAAATGACTCTACCACCCAAAGCAATCTACAAGATTCAATGCAATCCATATCAAACTACCACTGGCATCTTTCACAGAACTAGAACCAAAAATTGCATAATTTGTATGGAAACACAAAGGACCCCGAATAGCCAAAGTAATCTTGAGAAAGAAAAAGGAGCTGGAGGAATCAGGCTCCCTGACTTCAGACTATACTACAAAGCTACAGTAATCAAGACAGTATGGTACTGGCACAAAAACAGAAATATAGATCAATGGAACAGTATAGAAAGCCCAAAGATAAACCCACGCACATATGGTCAACTTATCTTTGATAAAGGAGGCAAGAATATACAGTGGAGAAAAGACAGCCTCTTCAATAAGTGGTGCTGGGAAAACTGGACAGCTACATGTAAAAGAAGGAAATTAGAACACTCCCTAACACCATACACAAAAATAAACTCAAAATGGATTAAAGACCTAAATGTGAGGCCAGATACTATCAAACTCTCAGAGGAAAACATAGGCAGAATACTGTATGACATAAATCACAGCAAGGTCCTTTTTGACCCACCTCCTAGAGAAATGGAAATAAAAACAAAAATAAACAAATGGGACCTAATGAAACTTAAAAGCTTTTGCACAGCAATGGAAACCATAAACAAGGCCAAAAGACAACCCTCAGAATGGGAGAAAATATTTGCAAATGAAGCAACTGACAGAAGATTAATCTCCAAAATATACAAGCAGCTCATGCAGCTAAATATCAAAAAAAACAAGCAGCCCAATCCAAAAATGGGCAGAAGACCTAAATAGACATTTCTCCAAAGAAGATATACAGATTGCCAACAAACACATGAAAGGATGCTTAACATCACTAATTATTAGAGAAATGCAAATCAGAACTACAATGAGGTATCATCTCACATCAGTCAGAATGGCCATCATCAAAAATCTACAAACAATAAATGCTGGAGACGGTGTGCAGAAAAGGGAGCCCTCTTGCACTGTTGGTGGCAATGTAAATTGATACAGCCACTACGGAGAACAGTGGAGTTTCCTTAAAAAACTAAAAAAAGAACTACCATATGACCCAGCAATCCCACTACTGGGCATATACCCTGAGAAAACCATAATTCAAAAAGAGTCATGTACCACAATGTTCATTGCAGCACTACTTACAATAGCCAGGACATGGAAGGAACCTAAGTGTCCATCAGCAGATGAATGGATAAAGAAGCTGTGGCACATATATACAATGGCATATTACTCAGCCAAAAAACGAAATGAAATTGAGTTATTTGTAGTGGGGTGGATGGACTTAGAGTCTGTCATACAGAGTGAAGTAAGTCACAAAGAAAAAAACAAATACCGTATGCTAACATATATGTATGGAATCTAAAAAAAAAAAGGTTCTGAAGAACCTAGGGGCAGGACAGGAATAAAGAGGCATATGCAGACATAGAGAATGGACTTGAGGACATGGGGAGGGGGAGGGGTAAGCTGGGACGAAGTGAGAGAGTGGCATTGACATATATACATTACCAAATGTGAAATAGCTAGTGTGAAGCAGCCACATAACACAGGGAGATCAGCTCCGTGCTTTGTGACCACCTAGAGGGGTGGGATAGGGAAGGTGGGAGGGAGACACAAGAGGGAGGGTATATGGGGATAATATGTATACTTGTAGCTGATTCACTTTGTTATACAGCAGAAACTAACACAACGTTGTAAAGCAATTATATCCCAATAAAGATGCTTAAAAAAAAAAAAAAAAAGAAATAGAGGGATTGGGTTTCTCAGTCCGAAGTGAATCATGTTTGCAAGTGATGGTGAAATTAAATGAGTGATTGAAAATGTACGAACTCTAGATAGAGGCAAATGAAGTGATACTTAATGGAGCATGGTTGCAGAGGAGATGAGAAAGTTTGGAATTAAAAGCACATGTGTTGGACGTATACACACTACTATATATATAATAGATAACTAATAATGACCTACTGTAGAGCACTGGGAAGTCTTCTCAATACTCTGTAATGACCTATATGGGAAAAGAATCTAAAAAAGTTGGATACATGTATATGTATATCCGATTCACTCTGCTGTACAGCAGGAACTAACAAAACACTGTAAATCAACTATACTCCAATAAAAACTTTTTTAAAAAAAGAAAAAGTTCTATGTTAAGTATGATGTTTACCAGAGATTTTTTAGTAGGAATCATTCATTCATTCATTTATTCATGCATTTATTTGGATGATCCCATCTAATCTTATCAAGCTCTTATATAAGAGCTTGATAATAACTTTTTCTGCATGCCTTAAGATCATATTGATAGATTTTCTAATATTGGGCCATCCAAACAAGCTTTAACTGAACTCTGTTTGATTGTGGTGTCTTCCTGCTGTGCTGAGTACTTTACTATTGTGTTATGTTAGCTAACATTTTATTTAGTGTTGAAAAATGCTATTCATTTTTTGTTACTCTTCTGCCTGCCTGGCCATCTTGCTGAACTCGCTTACTAGTCTTCGTAGTTTGTTAATATTCACAGCTTTCATTTATAAACAATGGTAATTTTTATCTCCTCCCTTTTAAACTTTATGCCTCTTATTAGTTTTTCCAGTGAGGCAGCACCCGCTAGGTGAAGAGTGCAGGCTCTGCAGAGAGACCTGGGTTCAAACTCTAACTCCACCTCACTGTGGAGCCTGGCCAAGGCACGTAAACTCTTGCTGCTTCAGTTTCGTCCCCTGAAAAGTGGCGAGGAAAACATCTCACAGAGCTTGGGAGGGTTACACAGGTGAAAGTGCTTGGCACGTGGCTGACAATAAATGCTAACCACAGTCCTTCTTCTGTATCCACCCGCTTCAAGGACCCTAACGGATACCAGCATCTGCAGATGCTCAAGTCCCTTATATGAAATGATACAGTATTTGCATATGACCTACACTCGTCCTCCGATATACTCTGAACCATCTATAGTTTACTTACAATACCTAACACAGTGTAAACGTTATGTAAATAGTTGCCAGTGAGTAGCAAATTCAAGTTTTGCTTTATGGAACCTTCTAGAATTTTTTTTCCCCCGAATATTTTCAATCTGCAGTCCGTTGATCCCGAGGATGCAGAGCCCGTGGATACGGTGGGCCAACTGTATTGAAATATTTACTAAATGAAATTAAGAATGGGAGATACCTAACCCAATCTTGGAGGCTTAGGGGAAATACTCCCAGAGAAAACAATGTCAGAATAACACCTCTGGATCAGGTAAGCGAGTCAGGAGGAAGAGTGAGGAAAAGACATTGGATGAAATAGTCCCAATGAGGGACGTGCACGTCCGTACGTTTAGCGATGAAAGAAAGCACGGTCTCGTTAGAGCATGGACAGTTGTATACTGGGTACCTCAGCTCTTCGTGCACAGATATTCATTGGTCCACTAGATAATAAGTCTCTAAAAGGAATCATGTTTGGTGCTTGTTTTTACCCCTCACAGCACTTGGCAGAGAGCCATGTACAGAGGAAGCGCTCACTAAATCAAACATCTGCCATCGACTGGGAGCGCTTCCTGTCTGTCGTTAGCCTGCCTGATTCACAACCATCGCTAGAAGCCAACGCTTTGTGAACTGCAGAAGCTGAGGAATGTGCCTTAGAGGTCAAAGTGCAGAAGAGAAATACCTCAATATCAAATCTATAACCCCATGTCTGAGGTTTGAGAAGTCCTGCACGAAGCAATGAGAAGGATCTTGCTTTCTAGGCGTAGAGTCGAAAGATATGAAATATAGATTTTTTTTTTTAAATTTGACATTTGGAATTACTGCAAATTTTAAAGTGACAATGTTGTTATGACTGCATATTTGTTCTCTTGGATTCTCAGGGAAAAAGGCACCAAATAAATTAAATATTAACAATACTACAGTTTTTACAAAATTCCTCTCATCTTTTTTGTACTTTCGAATTTTTTTTTTCAAAATACTTAGCAAATACTGTTGAAGTAGGAAGACGAAAGGATTTCTATTTGAAGGAATTTAGAAAATAGGGTGTGGCTTGCTTCTACTTCCTTTCTTTAATTGAAGCATTTACTTTGCAATTTATAAAATTATTCTTTCAAATAATAAAACTGGCAAAAAAAGACTATTAAACAACCTATTTCTGTTCTCAGTTCTAAAAACCTCATATTAATCTAAGAAGCTCATCTGTATCATCTAAAAATGAGTGTAAGGATTCTATCTGTAGCCTGGCCCAAATCAGACTCTCAGGAAGTTCTATTTCCCTTCCTGATACTGACAATAAAGCATATGCTGGGACATTCCAACAGTTATGTGATCACTAGTGACTTATTTCCAGTCAAACTCCTTTTCTCAGAACCTGATATTACTTGACCCCTCAGCAATATGTGATAGATTACTGACAACAAAAATAACATTATTAAAGCTCTACTGTATACCAAGCAAGTGCTTGGCACACAAGGACACAGTGTTTCCCAAACTTCAGCCCCTCCAACTCCATCACAATTCTTGTCATCCTTTGTACCACCTGTATCATTTACTTGAGGAGAGAGGCAATGTGAGCACGAGTCAATATAGAAAATACTGCAGGTACTTGGAGAAGTATCCATCAGTGGGGGCAGAACAGAGGAGAGGCGTGATCAATATTTCCAGGTGGCTAGAGAGGAGGTAAAGTTGAGGTTTTGCCGAGAGAACTTCATGGAGCAAGGGACACATAGAGAGAACACATGGGTGGTTGGTTGCCAGAGGTGGGGGGCAAAATGCATGCAGGGGGTCAAAAGGTACAAACTTGTAGTTATAATACAAATAAGTCATGGGGATGTAATGTACAGCATGATGACTCTGGGTAACAGTACTACAGTGCACACCTGAAAGTTGCTAAGAGAATAAATCTTAAAAGTTCTCAGCATAAGAAAAAAATTATAACTATCTATGGTGACACACGTTAACTAAACTTACGGTGGTGATCATTTTGTCCTATACACAAGTGTTGGATCATTATGTTGTACACCTGAAACTCACATGACGTTATATGTCAATTATACCTCAATTAAAAAAAGAAAAGAAAAGATGTGGGTGTAAGAATAAGCATATGGCGAATATAAAATCCATCATGAGAGGAGCAGACAGAGTGCGTAGGACAGGCAAGCAAAGGCTAGAAAGTGTGAAAAGCCTAACGTTCTCTTTAGAAGACGTGGAAACTGGCCAACGCTTTCCTGAAGACATTGCCTGAACGTTTCCTCTTCCAGAGTGTGCAGCTCAGTAACAGACACTCTGGTCTTCGTATGACCCCAAACCTTCTTTACATACTTTTGCCTCCTGGGGAAACATTCCAACAGTCAATGGCTTCAGTCAATAATTCTTGACTATTAACCCATAAACTAAAATCTCTTGTACTAATAGCTCACGCGATCTTCAGTGCAGTACTTCTAATGACTTGCAGGACATTTTCGGCTTTACGTTCCACTGTTATCTCAATCTTGAGCTTTCCACAGTGAAGCTCATCCATTTCCCTGCCTCACCCCCATGTTTTAGCTAGGACCCATATCAGTTCCTGCAATGTCTACTTTTTCTCACTCCCACTCAGTCTTCAGGATCCTCCCTGTACTCTGCACCTCTCACTGAATGAAGGCCCGTCAAGAGCTTAGAAGAGTGCCTGGCCCATACTAGGCACTCAAAATTATTTTAAATCAATTCAACGAATAAATAAAATGTATAAACAAATTAGATCTTCTTTGAAATAGCTCTTCTTTTATTCCCCATTACTTTTAACATATTCTACCCTCTAGCATCCACTCAGCAAATATTTATTGAGAGTCTATCATTTGCCAGGCACTGACATGATGGGGATATAGCAATGAATGAAATAAAACTACATGCTCTCCTGTAGCTCATGTGCAAATGGGGACAGGTGAGAATTGACAAACAAATCATTAAATAAAACATATATAAGTCCATTGCTCCTTATCTGAAAATCTTAAATCAAAAGGGCTCTAAGAACTGAACGTTTTGCTTAATTTACTGGTTAACAAAACATGAACCGGCATAAGACTACTTATAATCTGTATTTATTTCACTTTTGAGGAGGTACCTGGATAAGCTTACTATATACCGTAGTTGTCACACAGTATATAGCAAAGGCATTATGTCACTCTCTTAGTCTGCTCTGCTAGGGCTGCTGTAACAGAATACCAGAGAGTGGGTGACTCACACATCAGAAATTTATCTTCTCACATTCTGGAGGCTGCAAGTACAAGAGCAAAGTGCTGGAAGGGTCGGTAACGACTTTCTTCCTAGTCTGCAGACAGCCACCTTCTCACTATGTCTGCACATGGCCTTTCCTCTGTACATGTCAACTCCTGGAGTCTCTTCCTCTTCTAATAAAGACAGCAGTCCTACTGGATTAGGGCTCCACTCTTATGACCTCGTATACCTGAGTTACCTCCTGAGAGTCCCGTCTCCAAATACAGTCACACTGGGGGTTGAGCTTCAATATACGGATTTGGTGGGGAGAGGGAGAGACACAACTCAGTCTATAAAAATGACCTGTCCAAAAACTGAAAAAAATCTTAATTCCAAACACATCCGACCCTAAGAGTTTTGGACAGGGTAGTGTTATGAACCCAGCAGTATGGCAGGTAGTTGTGGGCGTCTGGAGGAGAGTTTGAGCCGAGAATGCTGGTGGGAATGCAACATGAAGTACACCAGTCAGGGAAAGCCTCCCTGCAAAGGGGGTATTTGAGCCAGGCCCCCCAAGAAGTAAGGGGCTGGGCCACATCTGAGAGAAAACAGTCTAAGCAGGGGGAACAGCAAGTTCAAAGACACGGAGACAAGAACAGAGCAGTATGGGTGATGAATAGAAAGGCTGTCGGTGTGACTGAAGCCCTGAGCTAAGGGAGGAAGAGCAGATGAGGCAGCAGAGGTACGAATCACCGAGGGCCTTACTGACCACTGTAATGGAATTTGGCTTTTATTGAAGTAAAATGAGATGGCAATAGAGGGTTGTGAATAGAGGAGTGGCGTAACTGGATCAATGCTTTAGCAGGATCACAACGTGTGACAGATAATCTTCAAGATGGTGGCCACCAATCAATGCCTTCTTTCCATGAACAAGCATAACATACTACCCAGCAAGAGGTTGAGTCTACGTCCTCTCCTCTTGAATCTGAGATGGCCTCCTGCCTTGCTTTTCGCAATAAAATGAGACAAATGTGACAGTCTGGGAATTCCAGGCCCAGGCCTTCAGAGCATCTGCAGTTCCTGCTTCCCTTTTATAGAAGCTGGATACTATGTAAGGAGTCTAACAACCCTGAGACCACCATGTGAGTAATCCCAATATACCCATGTGGAAAAGCCAAGTGGAGAAGCATGAAGGAACCCAGCCAACAGCCAGGACTGAGGCCCCATACATGACCCAATTTCTTAAACAATCTCAGACAGTCCTTTGGAGTCATACCAGCTGAGACCACAGACATTCTGGCATAGAGACAAGTCATTGCCACTGGGTCCTGTCCAAACTTCTAATCTTGGAACTTTAAACAAATAAAATCACTTTTATTTTACACTACTAAATTTGGGGGGTAGTTATTTACATAGCAATTAGTAATTGACAATGAAATTGATATAAGATCAGGTGATAGGTAGACACCTGGGGAGTAGGTAGCAAGGACACTCACTGTTAGTGAGGCTAGAAAGGCAGTGATGAAATTATTATTAGAGGCTGGAGAGAGGGCAACTCATGTTGCACAGTTGCCTGCAATAATATGGAAGAAAGAAAACGTATCTAATAAACTTGCGGACCTGGCTAAGAAAATTTCTGAATGTGATAATTGGCTTCATTTTACAGCCTCGGATTAATTGCAGGAAGAGAAAGAGGAACGTTCAAGCTGAATTTAGAAGAAATCATTCAACCCAGGACTTGCTAGGTTGAAAAACTAAACTTACTGTCATTCTTGTCTCTCGAGACAACACAAGATTCTCAAAGAAAGAAGTAGTCTTAGGGTAAAGATCAAATCCAGGGTCTATTAGTACAATGTACTCTCAGGTTAAAGATCAAATCAAGTATGTGGCTGGAAGATGCCTCATTAAGATCTAGAATGGATTTAAAGTGGCACCTCATAGACCCTATCAGTGAGACAAAGGTGTTTCTAAAGACCTTGAAGGCTTTTCCTACAGCATTCTGACTCACGGCCGAAGTAAACCGAAGTCTGTCTCAAGAGTTTTCTGGGTATGTCTTTTCCAATGGAGTGAACCTCAATAAAGTTTACAGGAAGCCCCCAAGGTTTATAAGAAAATGGTACCCTCCCCACCACCAAAAAAAAGCACCACCAGCGAAACAAAAAAGAAGGACACACAAAAAAGTCTCTAGATCCCTTACTCACCATGAGCAGGAAGCACTCTGCTCAACTGCTATAGCAAGAGCTATTTCTTATGGAAAAGGAAGAATCAAAGGAGGAGCCTTTAACTTCACAGCCAGCCCAGCTGAGGTTCCAGATGCACAAATGAAGAAACCTTCTTGGGTGTTTCATCACCAGCAGCCTTAGAGGAACTGACCAGCTGCATGTAGCCCAGATTGCAGCATCATGACAAATAACAAATTTTTGTTTTTTAAGCCACTGCATTCTGGAGTGGTTTTTGTTTGTTTGTTTTGTGGTTTTGTTTGTCGGTTTAATGCAGGTAAGTAAGAACAGATAACTGAAATCTTCTTGGGGTGGGGGTGGGGGGAAGGACAAGTAGAGCAACAGAGAGACCACCTCTTGCCACTATACCATGAGACATGATTAACGGTGGCCTGGGCCCATGTGGCAGCAGTGAAGATGGTAAGCAGGTCAGATGTGCGATCTATCTTGGCGGCACAGCTGAATGATTTAGCAGATTAAATGTGGGGTGTGAGAAAACAAGAAGTAAGGACAGCTCCACGGCTAACTGATTGGTTATCTATGCAGCTACAAGAATGGATCTGCCATCGAGTGAGATGAAGAAGACAGTGGGAGAAGCAGTTTTGGGGGTTAAGTCAGAAATCCAGTGAGTACTAGATATCCAGTCAGAGATGGTGAAGAGGCTTCTATGTATGAGTCTGGAGTTCAGAGAAAAGTCATGACTCCAGACATGCATTTATGAATCACCACTTGGGAAGGTGTCAAAAGCCATGAGACTGAGATCACCAAGGGATTGAGCACAGCCAGAGAAAAGGTCACGAACTGAGCCCACAGATGCCTACATTTAGAGGTTAAGAAAGTAAGGAACTGGCAAAAGAGACTGCAATAGGTGCTGGTAAGGAAAAAGGACAATAAGGAGAGGGGATGGCCTGGAAGCCAAACGAAGAACTTTCTAGTTCTGCTGACAGGACACCTAGGAAGAGAACCCAGCACTAATCACTGGATTTAACATGGGTTCTTGGTGCCTTTGACAAGTGCATTTTTCATACAATAGTGGGGATGACAGCCTGGCTGGGTCAAGAGAGGATGAGAAGAGAGACCCTGGAGACAGAATAGAGTTGACTTTGAAAGTTGTCCTATAAAATGGGGACAGAAGAACCAGGTGGTAGCTGGAGAGAAACATGAGGTCAACAGAGACTTTTTGTTTTTTGTTTCTAATGGGAGAAATTATAGCATGCCTGCATGGTAATGGGAAAGACTTGTTAGGCAGAGAAGAAAATTGATGATGAATTAAAAAAAAAAAGAAAAATTACTAGAACTGTGTCCTTGAGCAGATAATAGGAATGAGACTACATCCCTGAATGAGTGCAATAGATTTCTGGCTGGCTTCCTCAGCTCCAATTTGTTCTTTTCTTCAATAAATCCTAGCCCAGACTGATTTTCCTAAGATAGTGTGTTTATTATAATGTTCCAGCGATGTGTTTTGCTATGTTACTTAGGTTTCCTATCTGCTTTTGCATGCCTCTGCTTAGCTGTCAAAGTGTCCAGTGATCACTGAGGTCAATACAAGTCAACTATGTGTCCAGCCCCTGGCTGGGGACACGGGACACACTGTCCTGTCTTTATTCAAAACGTAAGTGTAGAGACAGGCGCATAAGAAGATGAATTTACAGAGAGAAAAGCTATTATAAGGGAATGTAGACAGCACCAAATAAATTCGGATCAGGGAGAGAATAATTCTGCCTGGGCAGCAAAAGTTAGAGACGGTGGGCTTTGTGAGTAGGACATTCGAAGACTGACAAGGAGTGACAAGGAATACAGCAAGTGTGTCTAGAGCACAGAGCAGGTATGACTGGAGATGAGGGGGCAAAGGCTGTCCAAGCCCGACTGGAACCTACTCCTCACTCCTTTCAGTGGGAAGCATCTATTGTAGCCACACTCCCTTCTTTACTGCCCCCCCGCCACCCCAGGTGTGAACACACATACTTTCTTTTAAGCACAGTGAACCGTGGCAGTCCAGAAACCATGGGCAGGGGATGGGGATGAGGCTGAACTAGATCAGAGCTCTTCGAAGTGAGGGACGGGCACTCCTGGGGAACCCCCATGACTTTCCAAGGTCTGTATGACCACAGGGAGCTGTAAAGAAATGAATTTCCAGACCCACTACTTCCTTGGGTGCCCCTTTGTGTAAGTGATATACCTGAAATGTGCCTGAGGCAAAGCAGATTTCTAGCAAGTTCTCTTTTCCCCCCGCTTCCTCTTTCATAATGATGCTTCTCCCATTTTACGAAAGAAAGGTGGACCTCTCCCCCATCCAGAATCCTACCATGCGCCTTGCCTGTCCAAGGTGCCAAATACAGGGCCAAGTGGAAAAACTGATATTAGAGATACCTTCTTTAGTCAAAGCAGTGATATCCACACTACCCACCTCTACACTGATATCATTTCCAATGTAGGTTAGTTTTACGCTAATAAGTACTTATCAAAAGTGAATGTGGGGTGCTTCCGTGGTGGCACAATGGTTAAGAATCCGCCTTCCAATGCAGGAGACACGGGTTCGATCCCTGGTCCAGGAAGATCCCACATGCCACGGAGCAACTAAGCCCGTGCGCCACAACTACTGAGCCCGTGTGCCACACCTACTGAAGCCCACGCACCTAGAGCCCGTGCTCCGCAACAAGAGAAGCCACCGTAATGAGAAGCCCTTGCACCACAATGAAGAGTAGCCCCTGCTCGCCGCAACTACAGAAAGCCCGCACGCAGCAACGAAGACCCAACGCAGCCAAAAAAAAAAAGATAAAGAAAAGTGAATGGGATATTTTGGTTAATTGTGTACTAATAATATTTAAAATAATATAATGAATAATTTTAACAATATAGTTATTTATTTTAGAAAATGAAATCTCACTGTATATGCTTATTTTTGGTGCTGAGGAGTAAGGAGAGCAAAAAAGTTGGGAAAATATATTGTAAAATATCTAACTAAGATGTTCAATTAAAAAATATTATTTGAAAATGTTGGCAGTCAGGGCTAACAGTTTGCCAAGGGTACAGCTAACCCTTGAACAACAGCAGGGTCAGGGGCGCCAACACTGCGCTCAGTGGAAAATCCGCTGTAATTTTCAGCAGGCCCTGGGTACCGCAGTCCTTCCGTATCCGTGGTTCTGCATCACAGATTCAACCAACCACGGATCCTGTAACACCATAGCATTTACGGTCAAAAAAAAGCCTTGTATAAGTGGACCTCGCAGTTCAAACTCCTGTTGTTCCAGGGTCAACATAGTTCCTGTCCCAAATTTTTATCCAAAGGCATATAAGCAGGAGGCCCAGTAAGGAGACTTCAGTGATACAGCGATCACTGACTATATCACTGGGCTCGTGTGTCATGACCTTAGAGTCTCCCCACCCCCAACCTTACAGCCCTAATATTTTCCTCTTCTGGGATCATTTTCGGTTTCAATTCCTTTACTTGACAAAATACTTTCTGTCACTCTCCTTCAGCCTCTGGAAAAGAAACAACTTAGAATATGATCACCTACTATAGGCACTGACTTTTTTTACTCCTTCTCATGTGGTCTATATATAGTCCTCTGCTTCTAAAAATGACCTGCCAGGCACCACTAGATTTGCAGCGGGATAAAACACTGGAAGATATGTGTGTATACATACTCTGCCTCCAGATAGAAATTGTGTACAAATACTATCGTTGAAATGAACTGAGATCAAAGAGCCTCTTATTTCCTATTTCTGATTCCGGCACTGAATAACTTTTTTTAGAAAAAGTGTAACATTCCCTGACATATAGCAAGTTAATAAATAATCATAAATATATATGAAATTGATTATAGTTAGTTAGTAACATTACCATTAAATAGGAGTAAACACTATGAGCAAAACCTATGAGCAAAACATACTATGAGCAAAAACATGAGCAAAACATACTATGAGCAAAAGTATGTTCTCTCAACTTTCCTATGGAATTTTTCCATCCAATCCATAAAATAGGATAGCAGCCAACAACACATAAGCAATGCTCGGCCTCAACAGTCTCATGAAGTAATCTGTAATCCCTGGGTAAATAAATCAAAGCACTAATACTGAGTTAAAGACAGAAGTTGGCTTCTTGCCAACCCTCAGACCATAAAATTTTCTGAAAAGGGGACTTCCCAAATAGTTGACTACACCACTTCCACTGTGATATGTGACTCTTCTGATCACTCCCTGAATCCCAGCCTTTTACTTGGATGGATGGATATATAGGTAGATAGAAAGATAGATAGAAAGACAGATAGATAGATAGATAGATAGATACAGAGATATCGATCAATCCACATTTGCCTATTTGCCAAGCTCTACCAGCAAAAACTATGTACACTGGACAAATGTTTTCATTCAGGAACCATAAAAAAAATTTTCTCCAAGGAACCAAACACATATAGACACTCATGTGAATATCATTTGCTCATAAAGATAATCTTTAAATATATAGTTAATAAGGTCAATTATACAAGTACCATATAAGCATTAATTTTAAATGAATGTTCCATCATTATATCACTCCGCATTAAAATGAAATAGTGGTTGATTGCCACTGTCAAACTGTGGGAACTACTTCTATGGAAATAATATCACCCTTCATAAATATTGGTGCTCTTAAATCTGTCTGGGTTCAAACCCCAGCTCTACCACTTTCTCACTCTGTGACTTTGGGAAAGTTATTTAATTACTACTCTATGCTCCAATTTCTTCAGTTATAAAATACAGTCCCTACACCACCTAAGTTTATTATGATATTTTTTAAAAAATAAACACATACTTGGAACAACATCCAGTACATAATAAGAATTCAACAAGTGTTAGCTATGATTCATATTATTTCCCATAGTTCAAGCTGTGGACCTAAAACAGTACTCTCTGTATTATCATTAACTAACCTTCAAAAGAATAGTTACATAATGAATACAGCTAAACAGTAAACTCTAAGCAAGATAGGAAGAAAGGGCAGTTTTCTAAGTTTTAAAATGCTTTAAAAACTGTTAGGGTTCGAGACTCATTTAAAAAGCTCATTAGAGTTATGGCTATTTTCCTCAGAAAAAATCCCCTTTACACAACATTTCAGAGCTTCATTCACCGCCTTCCTGAAATCCACCCAGAGCCAGCAAACCTGAGATGGAGAACCTTCTAGGATTTAAAATTCTTCAATTATCAAACTCTATTTCAATAAACTTTAGACCACTGCTTTCTCCCATCCTTCAAAGAAGTTTATAAACATGTATTGCATTGACAAACATTATGTCCTGTGATACAGCTGTTGACATTTACATATTAATTTCATGGATTTAAACGGAAAGCATCAAATTGTTTTTCTTAAACCCACTGGTAACCTATAGGAAAATCCTACTTCCAGAAATTGTAGCTTCAAATCAGGTTCTGGAGTTCCCACTCCAAATTAGCAAAGAACAGTGAACCCCAAAGTATGGGAACACTCTGCCTACCAGAAGTCCAGCAGCCAACCTAACCCCTCTGTCACCCTGTCATAGAGGAGATGATACTGCTGGAAAGGCTGTTCTGAGTCTGACCAAAACTTTGACAGGAGAAAACAGAGGAAGAAATACAAGGGTGTGCCATTAAAACACAACCAGAACAAACCTTCAGAACTTTGTAAACGTCTGAACTTCATTAAGTAAAACTTTACATTTTTTCATCACTTTTTAAATCTAAAATGGCTATTGCTTTGTCTTCAGTCCTTTCCTTTCTATATCCTTGTGTTCTTCCCTTTGTATCTCCTCCCTCTGCCTATCATGCCCACCACACTGCTCTTTAATAAAAATGAGAGTTTAATGTATATTGTACCCTGATGCTTTCCAAAGAACGTCCACCTCTGCACAGCAGGGTGCTGTAACCACCTAGATCTGACCTGTTTATTCAATCAAGTCAAAGAAGCCTCTAGAAGCCCACTGACAAGATAAGAATGCCTATCAGTTACAAGGAGATACCATTACCAGTGTCATAACATTAGACTGTAGCTTTTAAAAACATAATGGAGATAGCTAGTGACAACCATTTCACTTCCAGTTTCTAAACTTCTGACTCACCCTGTTTAAGAATCTGTTATAAGCAACACTGAAGAATTAATCGTGCCTTACATATACTTCGAAGATAACAAAGTTTTAAATGCATAGAAATTCAAGTTAAATTCAATATCTTATAAGCTAAGTTCAAATACATTGTATACGCTTGCAAGAGTCTCAATAACACCTGATAAAATTAACTGGATTTTCATTTAAAGCCACTTTGAATAAGGATTTCACGGCAGTACAAGTCTCCTGCATTTCTTCCAAGTTTCTAGCACTGATTTTCTGGAAATAATATAAACGGAGGCCTGATTGTCAAACGGTAACCATTCCTGTAGATTCCTCTCCCAAGGAAGGTTAAGCGTCCTGATCAAAGCAGAGGAGGGTAATTTGACTGACAAAGATAGAGTCAGACGTGCGGGGCTCACACTCAAGTTGGCACCAGCCGGCGGGGAGTTTGGGAGGGGGCAGGGAAGAAGCGGGAGCTGCGGTACCTTTCTTGAACTTTCTGAGCTCGATGAGGTGCAGAACTCAGCGCTCTGTGCCGCCGTACCTCGCTTTCTCCGAACCCCGCAGCTGGGCTGGGCTGGCCAGGCGCGCGTCCCTCGCCCTCCGCCTGCCGGCGCGGAGTCGGCGGAGCCGAGCGGGGACCCGCTAGTGGACGAGCAATCTGTGCTCGGCTGGAAGCGGAGGATGGCGAGGAGAGCCCGCGACGGCAATAAAGGGTCAGAAGGTGAAATACCTCCGCGCGGAGCGCCACCGAAAACCGAAGTCGCGGTCAAGCGTTCCCCAGAAGAGGGCGGGGGGGGGCGGCCCGGCCGGTAGCCCGTTGTGGGGAGACGCGTGCGTCCGGCCAGAGCTGGGAGGAGTCCGAGGCGAAGGCTTTCGGGGAGAGTTCCCTCGCCCTTTCAGCCACCAGCACCTCCCTTCCCAAAGCGGAGAAGCCAAGCTCTGTACCTCCATCGAGTCCGGGCTGCAGAGTCGGGGGCGGCGGGCAGCGCGGCGGGGCGGGCGCGGTCGTCCGGCTCCCTTCCCGGGCGTCGGGCCTCTGCGGCCGAGAATGAATCATCTGCGGTTCCCCCGGACGCCTGGAACCCAGGGAGTCCCAACTCCCAACGAAAAGAAAAGTGAAAGAGAAAAGAGGAGAGACGAATATAAACACCCCCAGCGGAGGCTGAGGGAGGGGAGGTGGCGGCAGCCCTTGGCCGACTGCCCCTGGTGGCCTGGCTCCCCGCCCCCAGGGAAGTGGCCGCTGCTGCCGAGCCCGGGATCTCAGAACCTGCAGGGCCAGAGGGAGGAGGTCTAGGAGCGCCGGCCCCGCCTCGCAGGGACGCTGGCCCGGGACTTGGCCTATCCCTCCTCCGGCACCTGCAGGGAAGGCGCGAGGAGGTGGCCCGGAGTCCACCTGCCGCATCCACGGGCGCCGGGCATGGCACGCCAGGCTGCCCGGGCTGAGACTGAGACCTGGGAGCAGCGCGTTACCAAGTTGGCCAGAGGAAAGGGAAAAATGCGTTGGATCGGACGGATTGGGCGGCTACTCCAGACCTTGACCCTCTCCACGGCCTAGAAGAAGGAAGGCCCTTAAGTCCTGCTAGAGAAAACGTGGGAGGAAGACACCTGGGCGACTACTTTGTCCAAGGTAGTTGGCACGGAGGGTGAATGAACATGAACGAATGTGCCTATCTGTGGACCACTTTCCCAGCCTAGGGCGTCGTCCAGTGTAAAACATTACAATGGGACCACGTGAAATGTTGTTATTGTAGGATTTTACAGTTAAAAGAAGGAACTGAGTTCTTTGAGGCTAAGTGATCCTTGTGCCTCAGAGCCTGCAGAAATGGTTTCAGTTTTTGGAAGCACTTTGGAGAACCTTGCACACGTGTGAATCACTGAAATTCCCTAACGGAAGGCTGCTTGCCCAAATTTTTCAGAGTCATGTCACGGAAATAATAAGGCTCCCTGGAGCTTGGTAAAACATTTAACTAACTTTTCTTTGTATTACGTACATGTTAAAATAAAATTTAAAAATATTTGAAGAGATTTAAATATTAAATGTACATAAAGTTCCACATAAAATCATTTTGCATTTTTATGAAAAAGTTGAGCTCTAGATAGTCAAGATCAATAAAATGAGATGAAAATGTAAAAACTTTTTTACAGCCATTCAAATCTTCACCATAGTTGGAAATTATATTTAAAGAAATGAAGCAATCATTCCTTTCTGTGCAAGACAATGTAATGTTGAATTTTCTTGTGATAATGCCAATGATTTCAAATTCGATCAGACTTTTTCACAGCAATACACTGAAGCTCTGATTTGCAGAATGAGGATGCACCCTGAGTGAGATTGGGCTTGCAGCTGGAATGGATTCTGTTGCAACAGATGTAGCAGCCCCAAAGGTAAACTATGTGTATATGTGAATATCGAAATTAATGATGGCGAACTGGATCTGTGTCTGCACGTCCACTTGAACTGGTCCAGTCCTTCTTGGCTCCCACAAGATGAGCTCCCGTACCTCCTTCAGCCCCATTACAGATGCTGCGTGTTCTGCAGCTGGTGGCTGAAGTAGTTGTCCAGATAGTAAGGCCCACCCGTCATTGGCCTCACTTAGCACCAACTAGCAGAGGCAAATATCACTGCCGCCAGAGGTCACATCATTACCTCCCAGATCCTGCTGCACTTGGGCTGCCTAAGAGCACTAGAAAAAGCTGTTCTTAGCTGGGGCTCACTAGCCTGGGGGCTCCAGCTGTCCCTGGGGCTGAGAAACATCAGTGTCTGACAGCACACTTTTAACACGTGGCCACCATGAATTTTCTGAGCTATTGGAGAAGTTTTCACAACGCTATGAAACTGATGGGAATTTTCTTCATAGAGCCGAGCTTTAAAGTACAATCTGAACACATAAGAAGAATAAAATTGGTTTACAGATATTGATCAAGCTTCTAATATATGTAAGTTCTGGAACAAGATGGGCTGAATGATATATAAAGCATTTAGTCAGATTGGGGAGATAAAATAACATAAATAACAAGAAAGTGAAATTGAAACTGCTGATGGCCATAAGAGAGACTTTGCTCAACTACTTGCCTCCCAAGTATGTAAGTCAAATTTGTTTTTGCAATTACCCCCCAAAAAAGTATTTTTGAATTAGTTATACAAATGCCTGCAATTTATTGAGGTTGGGTATTCAGCATAATATTACTGTTGCACTGCCTCAAACAGAGAAATCTAATGTATGCCACTTGTATTTTCAGTTGCCACAGGCTGTTTGACAAGATATTGAAAATTGCTCACACCAATGAACAAGTAAATTCCACTGTATAAATTAAAAACAAAGACCAAGATTGATGAAATAATTTGAAACTGCCTAAGGGTAACTAATAAAATTACCATGTGGAAAGAAGTAAAAATTAACTAAACCTCACAGAAGTGACCATAATAATTTTTCTTTGAATTAAAAAAATGAACAATAAAATCATAGTTGAATAAATTTTTAATATCTGATTTTTCATTCCAAAGACAATGTTAGCCAATTGGCTAGTTGTCTTTAAAATAAATGTTTTCTTTGGAAACTATGTGGAAGTAGTTGAAAGTTAGCTCATCTGACTTAGTGTTCAAAGTCCATGACTGTGACCTTATTTATAGTTCTCCTAAGGAACAAATCACAGGCCAAGAACAAGCTGATCTTCTGGTCTTTGCAAAACATAGCCTGGGACCCCTGAATTTGCCATTTTGGTTAAAGCCTTACCTCAGTGTTGCTCCTCCCCTCTGTCTTTTTGGTGGTCCTAACAATAGAGGAATACTCTTCCTCTTACAGATTACTTGAGTTTTCAAGAGCTTCTTAAGTTACTGCTTTCTCAGAGGTGCAGCAATACTAGCTACTACTTCTGTAGTTCCTACAGGGTGTGCCCAGGTGCCCACTAAGACAAATATTAGCTCACTAAATCCTCACAACAATGCTATGATATATGAACAACTATTATCTCCATATTACTGATGGAGAAACTAAGACCCAGAGAAATTTCCCAACTTGCCTGCAATTCACATGCAATTAAGTGGCCCCACCGGCAAGGCTCTGACCTCAGGCAGTCTAGCTTGAGTCCTCACCCCTGTACTCTGCTACCTCTAAATTGACAACCACCCTCCACAGCTTCTAAAACAAAGAATTCCTGAGAAAAGAAGCCTTTGACTCTTAGGCTCCCTTCACCTAAATGTTGGGACAAATACCATATTCATTAACTGGAAGATACAAAGTTGTTAACGTGTCAATTCTCCAGATTCCAGGCAATCCCAGCAGGCTTTCTTATACAACTTGATGAGCAGATTCGAACACTGATATGCAAATACAGAGGACCTAGAAGAGGCAAAACACTTTTGAAAAAGCGCAGTATTGGAGGATCTATACTACCAGATATCAACACTTAATATAGACTTATGAAGACCAAAGCAGTGTAGTAATGGTGTAAAGATAGACAAATCAAAGGAACAGAATAAAGAGTACAGAAAACGTTTACACATGCATGGCCAATTCGTTTTGACAATTATGCCAAGGTAAGAGAGTGAAAGGATAATCTTTTCGACCAGTGATATAGGAACAACTAAGCTTTTTAGTGGAAAAAAAATATTTTTATTTCCCTAACAAACATCATTCATAAAAGTTAACACAAATGGTTCATAGACCAAAGTGTAAAAGTTAAAAATATAAACCTTCCAGAGGAAAGCATAGGAGAAAATGCTTTGCAATATTGAGGTAGGTAAAGATTTCTTAGCACACAAAAAGTACTAACTATGAAAGAAAAAAAGTGAAAAAATTGGATTTCACCAAATTATAAACTGTTTTTCTCTCTTTAAGGTCCAAAATGACTACCAATATACTAAAAGTTCTAGAGAATCCTGCAATAAAATATCCTGTTTAATATTGTTTGGCTTATTTCTCAAATTTATTGGTCAAAGAACCATTTTGCAGTAGAATACCAGTTAATCTTTAACAGAACTTGTATTCCAGAAAACGCACTTGCAAAGTGCTATTGAAGACACATTACTTTCTTCTGGAATAAACTCCATTAATTGAGGGAGAGGAGCCATAACAGCCAAATAATTATTTTTGCCATGGAATATGCTCTGTGTTTGATTCACTAACATTTTAGTACGATGCTTTTAATGTTTGGGAGTTATAAACATTGCTCTATGGCAATAAACATTATTTTTAAATGATGTTTTATGAAATAATTGTACAACTTAATTAAATATTCACCTACTAAGAGTCATTTACAACTTGACTTATTTTTTATTAAAATTTAACAGTCCTCATATAAAATATTACTGGAGAATCTGAAATGTAAACTTAAGTCTCACTCACTCTGGTTAAAAGAGTCTAAAAAACATTATTGTCAGGAGTGGCTTTAGTCATACAAAATCTTACAAAGGGAATTTCCTGGTAGTCCACTGGTGAGGACTCCACACTTTCACCATGGGGGGCCTGGGTTCAATCCCTGGTCTGGGAACTAAGATCCCACAAGCCGTGTGTAGCCAAAAAAACAAAACAAAACAAAAAAAACTTGGGCAGAGAGAAACTAGATGATTCAAACCTTGTGATATATGCAATAACGGCAGAGCTCAAAACAGATACCTGAAGGGGATTAGAATTTGCCACCCCAAAATATGCCTCTTTGGCATAAAGATTATCTTGAGAAGGTTATTTATAAGAAACAGCACACACAGGAAAAGCTCTGAAAACCAAGTAGCTATCCCTTTATAAAAGAAATACACATTTATAAGGGAAATCTCAATTTTAAGGGTGTCTTTTCTCTGTACCAGGAAGCGGAGGAGGACCAATTCTCTAGAAACTCTTAACAGTGGAGAAGGCAGGGACTTAAATCTGTGTAACCATCATACCCTTGTTAAATCTGTATAACCATCACACCCTTGTTTATTGTGATTTTCCTGGTCACTGCCCATAACTGGCCTTCCCCCCTACAACACCTGCCTCATCATTCTTTTGTCTTTAGCTGGAAATGATATTTAAGGTGGTGGCTGGGCAATTTCACAGAGTTATTCAGTTTTCTTGGGCATCTCCCATGTATACAGGAGGTATACATATTACTAAACGTCTGCCCTTAAAAAGTAAAGACAGAAGAAGAAAAAAGAACTACAGTCCTGCAGCCTGTGGAACAAAAACCACATTCACAGAAAGATAGACAAGATGAAAAGACAGAGACCTATGTACCAGATGAAGGAACAAAATAAAACCCCAGAAAAACAACTAAATGAAGTGGAGATAGGCAACCTTCCAGAAAAAGAATTCAGAATAATGAGAGTGAAGATGATCCAGGACCTTGGAAAAAGAATGGAGGCAAAGATCGAGAAGATGCAAGAAATGTTTAACAAAGACCTAGAAGAATTAAAGAACAAACAAACAGAGATGAACAACACAATAACTGAATGAAAAATACACTAGAAGGAATCAGTATCAGAATAACTGAGGCAGAAGAACAGAAAAGTGACCTGGAAGACAGAATGGTGGAATTCACTGCTGTGGAAGAGAATAAAGAAAAAAGAATGAAAAGAGATGAAGACAGCCTAAGAGACCTCTGGGACAACATTAAACGCAAAAACATTTGCATTATAGGGGTCCCAGAAGGAGAAAAGAGAGAGAAAGGACCCGAGAAAATATTTGAAGAGATTATAGTCAAAAGCTTCCCTAACATGGGAAAGGAAATAGCCACCCAACTCCAGGAAGTGCAGAGTCCCACACAGGATAAACCCAAGGAGAAACATGCCAAGACACATAGTAATCAAATTGGCAAAAATTAAAGACAAAAATTATTGAAAGCAGCAAGGGAAAAATGACAACATACAAGGGAACTCCCATAAGGATAACAGCTGATTTCTCAGCAGAAACTCTACAAGCCAGAAGGGAGTGGCATGATATACTTAAAGTGATGAAAGGGAAGAACGTACAACCAAGATTACTCTATCCAGCAAGGACCTCATTCAGATTTGATGGAGAAATCAAAAGCTTTACAGACAAGAAAAAGCTAAGAGAATTCAGCACCACCAAACCAGTTCTACAGCAAATGCTAAAGGAACTTCTCTAAGTGGGAAACACAAGAGAAGAAAAAGACCCACATAAAAACCCCACAAAACAATTAAGAAAATGGTAATAGGAACATACATATCAATAATTACCTTAAACATGAATGGATTAAATGCTCCAACCAAAAGACACAGGCTTGCTGAATGGATACAAAAACAAGATCCATATATATGCTGTCTACAACAGACCCACTTCAGACCTAAGGACACATTCAGACTGAAAGTCAGGGGATGGAAAAGGATATTCCATGCAAATGGAAATCAAAAGAAAGCTGGAGTAGCAATACTCATGTCAGATAAAATAGACTTTAGAATAAAGAATGTTACAAGAGACAAAGAAGGACACTACATAATGATCAAGGGATCAATCCAAGAAGAAGATATAACAATTATAAATATATATGCACCCAACATAGGAGCACCTCAATACATAAGGCAACTGCTGACAGCTATAAAAGAGGAAATCAACAGTAACAAAATAATAGTGGGGGACTTTAACACCTCACTTACAACAATGGACAGATCATCCAAACAGAAAATTAATAAGGAAACACAAGCTTTAAATGACACAATAGACCAGATAGATTTAATAGATATTTATAGGACATTCCATCCAAAAACAGCAGATTACACTTTCTTCTCAAGTGTGCATGGAACATTCTCCAGGATAGATCACATCTTGGGTCACAAATCAAGCCTCAGTAAATTTAAGAAAATTGAAATCATATCAAGCATCTTTTATGACCACAACGCTATGAGATTAGAAATCAATTACAGGGCAAAAAATGTAAAAAACACAAACATATGCAGGCTAAACAGTACGTTAATAAATAACCAAGAGATCACTGAAGAAATCAAAGAGGAAATCAGCAAATACCTAGAGACAAATGATAATGAAAACACGACAATACAATACCTATGGGTTGCAGCAAAAGCAGTTCTAAGAGGGAAGTTTATAGCTATACAAGCCTAGCTCAAGAAACAAGAAAAATCTCAAATAAACAATCTAACCTTACATCTAAAGGAAATAGAGAGAGAGGAACAAACAAAACCCAAAGTTAGCAGAAGGAAAATAATCATAAAGATCAGCGCAGAAATAAATGAAATAGAAACAAAGAAAACAATAGCAAAGATCAATAAAACTAAAAGCTGGTTCTTTGAGCAGATAAACAATATTGATAAACTATTAGCCAGACACATCAAGAAAAACAGGGAGAGGATTCAAATCAATAAAATTAGAAATGAAAAAGGAGAAGTTACAACAGACACTGCAGAAATACAAAGCATCCTAAGAGACTACTACAAGTAACACTATGCCAATAAAATGGACAACCTGGAAGAAATGGACAAATTCTTAGAAAGGTATAACCTTCCAAGACTGAACCAGGAAGAAATAGAGAATATGAACAGACCAATCACAAGTAATGAAATTGAAACTGTGATTAAAAATCTTCCAACAAACAAAAGTGCAGGACCAGATGGCTTCCCAGGTGAATTCTATCAAACATTTAGAGAAGAGCTAACACCCATCCTTCTCAAACTCTTCCAAAAAATTGCAGAGGAAGGAACACTCCCAAACTCATTCTATGAGGCCACCATCACCCTGATACCAAAACCAGACAAAGATACTGCAAAAAAAGAAAATTACAGACCAATATCACTGATGAATATAGATGCAAAAATCCTCAACAAAACACTAGCAAACAGAATCCAACCACACATTAAAAGGCTCATACACCATGATCAAGTGGGGTTTATCTCAGGGATGCAAGGGTTCTTCAATATAGGCAAATCAATCAATGTGATACACCATATTAACAAATTGAAAAATAAAAACCATATGAGCATCTCAAAAGATGCAGAAAAAGCATTTGACAAAATTCACCATCCATTTATGATAAAAACTCTCCAGAAAGTGGGCATAGAGGGAAACTACCTCAACATAATAATGGCCATATACGACAAACCCACAGGAAACATCATTCTCAATGGTGAAAAACTGAAAGCATTTCCTCTAAGATCAGGAACAATACAAGGATATCCACTGTCACCACTATTATTCAACATAGTTTTGGAGATTCTAGCCACGGCAATTGGAGAGGAAAAAGAAATAAAAGGAATACAAGTTGGAAAAGAAGAAGTAAAACTGTCACTGTTTGCAGATGACATGATACTATACATAGATAATCCTAAAGATGCCACCAGAAAACTACTAGAGCTAATCAATGAATTTGGTAAAGTTTCAGGATATAAAATTAATGCACAGAAATCTCTTGCATTCCTATACAGTAATGATGAAAAATCTGAAAGAGAAATTAAGGAAACACTCCCATTTACGATTGCAACAAAAAGAATAGTATACCTAGGAATAAACAAAAGACAAAAGACGTGTATGCAGAAAAGACAAAACGACCTGTATGCAGAAAACTATAAGACAAAAGACCTCTATGCAGGAAACTATAAGACACTGTTGAAAGAAATTAAAGATGATACCAACAGATGGAGAGATATACCATGTTCTTGGATTGGAAGAATCAATATTGTGAAAATGACTCTACTACCCAAAGCAATCTACAGATTCAATGCAATCCCTATGATATTCCCAATGGCAGTTTTTAAAGAACTAGAACAAAACATCTTAAAATTTGTATGGGGACACAAAGACTTGAATAGCCAAAGCAGTCTTGAGGGGAAAAAAATGGAGCTGGAGGAGTCAGACTCCCTGACTTCAGGCTATACTACAAAGCTATAGTAATTAAGACAATATGGTACTGGCACAAAAACAGAAATATAGATCAATGGAACAGAATAGAAAGCCCAGAGATAAACCCACACACCTATGGTCAACTCATCTATGACAAAGGAGGCAAAGATATACAATGGAGAAAAGACAGGCTCTTCAATAAGTGGTGCTATGAAAACTGGACAGCTACATGTAAAAGAATGAAATTAGTACACTCCCTAACACCATACACAAAAATAAACTCAAAATGGATTAGAGACCTAAATGTAAGACTGGACACTATAAAACTCTTAGAGGAAAACATAGGAAGAAAACTCTGACATAAATCACAGCAAGATCTTTTTTGATCCACCTCCTAGAGTAATGGAAATAAAAACAAAAATAAACAAATGGGACCTAATGAAACTTAAAATCTTTTGCAAAGCAAAGGAAACTACAAACAAAACAAAAAGACAACCCTCAGAATGGGAGAAGATATTTGCAAACGAATCAACGGACAAAGGATTATCTCCAAAATATATAAACAGCTCATGCAGCTTGATACTAAAAAAGCAAACAACCCAATCCAAAAATGGGCAGAAGACCTAAATAGACATTTCTCCAAAGAAGACATACAGATGGCCAACAAACACATGAAAAGCTGCTCAACATCACTAATCATTAGAGAAATGCAAATCAAAACTACAATGAGGTATCATCTCACACCAGTTAGAATGGGCATCATTAGAAAATCTACAAACAAATGCTGGAGAGGGTGTGGAGAAAAGGGAACCCTCTTGCACTGTTGGTGGGAATATAAATTGATACAGCCACTATGGAGAACTTAAAAAGCTCCATAGTGGAGTTTCCTTAAAAACTAAGGGAAACTTTATGTATGGAGGTTCCTTAAAAAACTAAAAATAGAATTACCATATGACCCAGCAATCCCACTACTGGGCATATACCCAGAGAAAACTGTAATTCAAAAAGGCACATGCACCCCAGTGTTCATTGCAGCACTATTTACAATAGCCAGGTCATGGAAGCAATGTAAATGCCAATTGACAGATGAATGGATAAAGAAGAAGTGGTACATATACACAATGGAATATTACTCAGCCATAAAAAGGAACAAAACTGGGTCATTTGTGGAGACGTGGATGAATCTAGAGACTGTTATACAGAGTGAAGTGAGTCAGAAAGAGAAAAACAAATATAGTATATTAACGCATATATGTGGAACCAAAAAAATGGTACAGATGAACAGGTTTGCAAGGCAGAAATTGAGACACAGATGTAGAGAACAAACATATGGACACCAAGGAGGGAAAGCAGTGGCAGGTGGGGGTGGTGGTGGGATGAATTGGGAGTTTGGGATTGACATATATACACTGATGGGTATAAAACAGATGGCTAATAAGAACCTGCTGTATAAAAAATAAATAAAATTAAAATTTTAAAAAAGTGTTCTGGAAAACCAAAAAAAAATACTGTGGAAAAATATACATAAAATAAAATAAATCAATAAATAAAAATAAAAAGGACTTCCCTGGCAGACCAGTGGTTAAGACTCCATGCTTCCACTTCTGGGGGTATGGGAAAAAAATTAAAAGCTTCCATTAAAAAAAAATAATAATAATAATACACTTCTGCTTCCTCCCCGCCCTCCTGTTCTTTAGCTGTCTTTCATGACACGTGGGTTTCAGCCAAGAACCTAGAAGGGCAGAGGGAAAATTTTTTTTCCTCCCCTGCATGCCTTAAGAAGTGATAAGGCTATCGCTAAAATTTCTCACCTGTAGATCTTAAATCAAAAGAGACAGTAATGATTACATTCCAAAATATCCCCAAGAAAGACTCATTAAAAACCGGGACTGGTCCAGTGTAAGAAATAATTGTTGATAAACACTGTATTAATTAAACAAATCACAGAAGTAAACCCTCTCATGTAGTTGAAATAGGAAAGTAAAATTTCAGTAGGTGTAATATAATACCTATTTGGACTCTTGTCCAATGTAGCACACAGAAAATGTGCTATATTTCAAGAATGCATGTCGTTGTTTAATACTGAGTGCAGAAACTCACAAAAACACTGAATTTGTCATTTCCTTGAAAAATGGCTTTCAAAAAGGAAGGTTTGGCGCTTTTGTTCTTTTTGAAACATGAATAAGAAATGAAGTTCTAGTGCAGGCAAAGGAAAATCTTATGTTTGCAAAATCGACTTTTATGCTCAAACACAGTGAAAATAGAAGTGTTGGAAAGAGCTATGCATGGTATTTGAAGGTACTTTCAACTCTACATGAATAAATAATTATGGTATGTAAATTGTGTTAGAAGTCTTGCTGCTTCATTTGCTTGTTTCACCCCGAAGATACAAATCTTCCCTTTAAGATCTACATTTGTTTGCATTTGTAACTAAGTTTAGTTCGGGAAATCTAAGATCTGAGGATTCAAAATCAGGTTTGACAGACCTAAAACTAATGTTATCAAATCATTCTTTCACTATCATTTATTTATCGCTAACTCTACACTCAGAATCTACTACATGCCACAGATTATACAGATATAGTATAAGGAATAGTTCCTCCGTTCCAAAGGGAAAATAGATGACATAATTGCTACCATTGAGAAGTTTACAATGTGTTGTGGTTAATTTTTGTAGATTAACAAAACTGCAAATAGTGGCTTGCAGGTAACCCTATCTGTTCAAATTTTCTATCACAATTACGTTGAGGTAATATCACAGTGTCATTTTAATTGACTAGCTTTTTTACCCTGTGATTCTTTAGTGGGAATTTTCATGCCAGATGTGTGCTAATTCTTGTGCACTCAAAAAGTGAGAGAAAAGGAAACCTGGAATTAAAGGCTTGAAGTCTGATCTATTTAAGCAAGTACCATTAGTTGTACAAATTTATCTCACAGA
Organism: Monodon monoceros; assembly: GCF_005190385.1. Classification (NCBI taxonomy): domain Eukaryota; kingdom Metazoa; phylum Chordata; class Mammalia; order Artiodactyla; family Monodontidae; genus Monodon; species Monodon monoceros. The sequence continues at coordinate 22,016,628 of NW_021703777.1, read as the reverse complement.
TGTACATTCACTGAGATTAGATACTGTGACGTCAGCATGATATAATGTGGAAAATATTAAATTGGTAAGCACTCTAGTGTGAGCCTAGTTTTAATCCGTCTGGCCGAAGTGGGCACTTTATTCATTTAGAAACTGAAAATCTGAGATAAAGTTATCTAGGATCACACAGAATTAAGTGGTGAATCCAATATTTGAACCCATCTCTATTAGCAAAGCCTCACCTTCTCTAACACATCGCAAGCCAGTTGAGAATCGGCCCATAAATGGTTAACAATTGCTATGTTGCTCACGCCCTACCCTATGGTACGTATACCCTTGCAGCTTAATATGCACCATTTTTAATCCTAAAACTAAACTCCAATTTACATACAGTGAAACGGGGGTTCAAAGAGATTAAGTAATGTGCCAAAGGACATATAGCTGAAGAAATACATAAAATGCCATTTCCTTAATTCTACCTATGTTTCAATAATACACATTTACATATTCTTTCTTGGAGACTGAATCCAAAACAACCATAGGGGGAAAAGAAAACTAGCCAATTAAAGTGATCTTGTGATATTACTTCAAAGTAACTGAAATGAACATTTTTTTCTGGGAACCTATGGAGCTTTCAGCTTTGTCGCAGCCATCTGATTTTTTGTGTGGTCTGAATTCAATAGTCTTTAATATGTGGAGGAAAAAACCTCACACCCGCACCTAAAGTTTCAATGAAAAAGTCTCAAAATGAGCAATAAAACACTGATTTTTATTGGGTAATGTTTTGAATTAATATAGAGAGAAACATGATAAAGTGCTATTTTGACTTGCAAAGGAAAAGAAAATATCAAACACCAGTTTTACATATGGGACAGCAATCAGAGCTGAACCTTAAGGTAATTGCCTATAAAGTCAGATACTAACTCCTTATGTCCTTATTTTAAAAAGCCTCCCATTAACTGATCTACTGAGTTTCATTTCCCTTTATAATCTTGTATAGTTATATTTACCCTAAAGAACACATCGTTTTGCTGTTTCCTACTCCTGTCCCTTCAGGTGTGCTTCTCTAGCTCCTTTTCTGGTTAATATTTGACACATTAAAACAAACCCTCTCTCAAAGCCTGTCTCAAGAGAGTTCCCATTCAAGGAGCTTTCCATATAAACTTCAAGTCACATTAAATAATTCCTTTGCACTTGAGCACACTTGTTTGTGGACTGCATGTGTTTGTTCTCAAAACAATTTGAGAACACTTAGATGGTGGTGTCGGCTTTGCAATGGCTAACCTCCCCCAAATCAGATAAATAAATGTCTTAGAGCTAGGACAGACTGAAGAGGACACAGGGTGTTGTTTGTTTGTCTTTTTAATAATCCCTACCTTGTGGTGCTAGTTTTAGGATTAGAGATGAGTGGCTACCATGTGCCTGGCAGCAAGTATGCACTAGGGAACATGGGCTTTTGGAGAGAGAGAGAGGGAGGGATGGAGAGAGAGAGAGAGAGAGAGAGAGAGAGATCTGGGTTCAAATACCAGATTCACCATTTAATTTCTGTATGATCCTGGGCAAGTCCATTTTTATCTGCAGTTTCCACATTTACAAAATGATGACAAGCATATCGTACTTTCCAAGTTTTGTGAGAATTAACTTCAGATAATTTACATGATAAAGTTTTCATTGGCGTCAACAAGTTGAGGTCAGGCTGTCCCTAGGAGAGGCCAGCTATTTAGTTGTCAGGAGGCCCACCATACTAAATTCAGGAAATTTAATACGGCCCAGGCTTTTGTTATGTAATTTGATGTTTAATAGCTTTTGGATCTTAGGATCATATAATATCACGTGCCCTGCTTCTCAATAGCTCAATCAAATAACCATGCTATCTTATCAAGACAGTTTTCCCTGGAGAGTGCATGAACAGACAGCACCAACAGGCCCTCCCTTCTCTCTGCTTCTGTCACCCAGCAACCTTCCCTCGTTCACCCTTTATTCCTTTCTGATGGTATGATTTGAATCAAGTATAGTTCTGGTCTGGGAAGTGATTCATTCTTCTCTCTCTCCTCTCCTCCCTTCCCCTCCCCTCCCCATTTCTCTGCTTCTCTCTCTCCTCTCTCCACCCCAATCCTATCTCCCATTTGAACTGAATACAGAAATACATAATACATACATACATAATACTTAAAGAAGGACATAAAAATCACCTGTCATCTTAGCATTGAAAGCTAATAAATGGGACTTCCCTGGTGGTCCAGTGGTTAAGACTGGACCTTCCACGGCAGGGGGCACAGGTTCAATCTCTGGCTGGGGATCCTGCAAGCTGCGTGGCGTGGTCAAAAAAAAAAGCTAATAAATGTTAAGTTTAGCACCAGTCTTTTCTTCTGTAGTGATCACAATGTATATAGAGGGTCTTTTAAATTTTTATTTCCAAATTATATTTTTCAGAATATAAAAATAATATATACATTTTGCAGCTAACATGTTAACATTCTATGCCATTTGTCATCTTTCAGAATCCAAATTTAATGAATGTATAGTTGACCATTTTAATTAAACATTCTTCTTTAGTTGGACAATTAGAAATATTACAATTTTGCAATACTAGACTATTAACATCGTAATCATCTTTAAACATACATATTTTGCACATATCTAGCTATTTTTAGGATAAAATTCTAGTAGTTAACAATCACAAGTCTCTTAGTTTAAATTACTAATTTTTTTTCAGAAATGTCCCTCCCCATGAGCACACATGGCCTATGACGGCCCATTTCCCTGCACCATGCAAATATTAAGAAATACAAAACATTCCAATTAGTTGAATTAGAAGGGAGAAGTGTTTTTTCTTTTTGTGCAATTAGTAATCCTACCATCTGTATATAATCATAAATCTGTACGCTTTCCAAAAATGTATTTCTTAACACTTAATACTTATTGAACTGGCTACAATTACAGAATAATTTAAAATAGATCTGGGCACCTTGCTTCTTGTTTTTATTGGAACGATTTTAGCATTTTAACCTTAAATGTAATTAGGCTGTTGGTTAGTTAGAAAAATATTCATTATATAAAAGAAGTAAGTACATTCTCATTTAATAAATCATTTTATTAGACTTTTTAAGGTTGTTAAATGCCTTTAGGGTACAACTGAGATTACCCTGTAATTGAATTTCTGTGGTTTATATAAATGATATGTTACAATGCATTTTCTCCTTTGACATATTTAAATAACATGTTATATATATTCTAAGATAAAACTATGCATGTGGCTTTTATTCTTTTGCAATTCTGATGAATTCAATAGCTGTTGATTTGATTTTAGAGATACGCATTCACACTCAGATTATATTGGTGTCCTTACTCATTTTCTCCTTTGATCTGTAGGATATATTTGTATTCATATATATTTAATTTTTCTATGCTGTATTATTTGGAATATAAAGTTTTAATACTATTTTAGCCCACTGATTTTTTTACTGAAGTATAATTGATTTACAATGTTGTGTTAATTTCTGCTGTACAGCAAAGTGATTCAGTTATATATACATTATTTTTTTATATTCTTTTCCATTATGGTTTATCACAGGATATTGAATATAGTTCCCTGTGCTATACAGAAGGACCTTCTGTTGTTTTTCCATTCTATTTATAATAGTTTGCATCTGCTAATCCCAAACTCCATACTCCATCCCTCCCCCATCTCCCCTCCCCCTTGGCAACCACAGGTCTGTTCTCTATGTTTTAGCCTCACTGATATTTTATCTGTTATGAATTTTAAAATGCCTCTTCTCAAAGTAAGTTAACCTGAATTTTAAGTTTCTTAATAATACTGGAAAATATAAACGATTCAAACATTTGAATGAGAAAAACCCGGGTTCAAATTCCAAGCATGTGATTTTTAGCACGCAGCTTCTTTGAAGCCCAATCTCCTCTTCTGTGACTGGGGAGATAAGGATAAACTAAGATGTTAGCATCCAGGAAGGGATCTGACATGTGCCTGTTAGCCCAGGGCCTAGGAGAGGAGGAGCCCAACAAGCCTGCTTTCCTACTGTCTGCTTTCCTCCTCAGCACTATCTACACTTTTTCAGTTGTATCCTTGTTCTGTTTTTCATGTTTATTGGCCTTTCGTCCCCTCCTTCCCCTTAGTTTATCTCTTATTCTAAGAGAACTTTGAGATTTTCCTTCTGCACACAGATGCAATTTTCTGCAGCAGTGTTTTAGCAGGGCCCATTCTCTTATTTCTATTGGATTAGTCACCTTTCCATGCACCTCCCTTTTATTCCCAGCTTCTTATTTTCACACAGCATGCAGTTATCTCCTCCTCAGCCTGTTCCTTACATACACCTGATACCCATATTTCTTAGGGACGACAACTAGACAACTACTTGAATCTTTTTTGCGGAAGCCAAACAGCTGTCTAAAAGTTTCTTTTGCTTCCTGTCATACATCATTTTTCCAGAGATGTGATTTCCCTGGATTTTCAGGATAATATGTTCCTCTTTCTCTTATGCTACTATATTTCTTTTTCCTAGAGGGACCATATGGGGTTTTTCATCAATTTTTAACACTATGAAACACTTGGTACATAAAAGGATATATGTAACATATATATTTATACTATAGAGTAAGTAACAATATAATGAAATAGGATGTTACTGGGATTGTTGAAGCTTCCTGGAAACCCTCTCGGATTACCTCCCTTTGTGCCCCAGTTTTAAAAACATCTAAGACCTTTTCTCTAGCATCTTTTCCATTCTTGAAGGCTACCCGTCAGATGTTATTTCAGGGAGAATCTGTTGTGGTAAAGCGCTCACTATAGGAAAGTGTCTTTAATTTGGCTTCCTTTGAAAGATATCTTCGCTGCATATGATGCTAGGTTGAAAGAAGCTTTCAGCATTTTGAAGATGTTATTCTAGTGGCTTCTGGCTCCTGTTGAGAAGTCAAATATTAATCTAGTTACCATTCCTTTGTTCATAATCCATCTCTTCTCTCTGCTTTTCTAAAGATCTGCTATTTTATTTGGTGCTCTGCAGTTTTTCTAATTTTGTACCTACATGTGATAATTTATTCTATTTGGGGTTTGTCAGTGTTCCTCAGAATGAGTTCATTAGTACTCATGAAATTCTTAGCCATTATCCATTTAAATATTGCTTTTGTTTAATCTAGTATTTTTCCAGAACTTTGATTAGATATATGTTGGACTAGTTCATTCTATCTTCCATGTCTCTTAATCTCTCTTTTGTACTTTTCCATCACTTTGTCCCTGTGTGTACCAGTTATATGATTTCTTAACTTATATCTTCTGGCTTCATTAATTCTCTTCTTAAAGTGTTATTCTGTAAACTTAGCTTTAATTTCACTGACTGTATTTTTGATTTCTAAGTGTTCAATTTTGCTTTTTTTCAGGTATGCCTGCTCATCTTTGATAGATGCAGAGTCATGCCATTATTTTTGCTTCTGTGTTGTCCCATGGTAGAAGTGGGGAGAGAAGGAGGGAAAAAAATCTCCCTTTAGAGGACAATTCAGAAAGCAGAGGTAGAGGAAAATGCACAGAAAATATGTAAATTCTTCAAGATTTTAGAAAGAGCTAGATTCCTCCTGGGATACTGTTGCTTTTCCTTTGGGTGTGCAGTTGTTTTCTTTTTCTGGGCTCTCATTCCAATGATCTCATGCCAAGAATATTAGTTTATTCCGGTCCATTACTATTGTTTTCCACTTTCCTGTGTTTAACTGTGAAGATTGCTTTCATTCAATCCTACAAGTGTCTTCTGTCTCCTCTATTTGAGGTGATCCCTTCACTATAATTGCACAGTCCCTGCCCCACCAGGATGAACAGAAGCTGCTACTGGGCTGCTGACTGGCTCTGGTCCAGCACTTTGTTGTCTCCCTTTAGATCCTATGAAGTTCACAGAGTTCACAGGAACAGTTCTGCTCAATGAATAGCATGTGCTTGAGGCCTGTAGTAAATATATATCTCACAGCCACGAAGATAACCAAACATAATTAATAACTACTCTTCCAGTCAGATCTGAAACTTATCTAGCAGTTATGATTTGACTGAAAGATTTTTTTAAGTTACTATTTAAACTCTTAGCTCTTCAACCAGAGCACAACTACCACAAATTATTTGCAAACTGATAAAAATGAGAAAAGCCAGTATAACAAGTTTTCTCTTTTACCCCTGAATATGTATCTGTAATATTGATGTAGTTTGATTCTTTCTCTCTCTCTCTCTCTCTCTCTCTCTCCCTTTCTCTCCCTCCCTCATTCCCTGCCTCTCCAGGTTCTTCTCTGCTTTCAGAAAGGAAGATAAAAAATGCTTTAGCTTTCAAGAATTTTTCAGAATTTCCTTGAACTTGTAATGTTGCTTGAAACCAATGACCTTATAGGAAGATCTTAACATTGGCAGTGTGTTCACCATTGTTCAGGCTGAAAGAAATGCCTGACTGGCTCTGTTTAGTTCTACCTTGGTCAAGAGTAGAGTTTTCCTTTTCATGCCTGCATTCCCACCTAAGACATTTCTACACCCAGGTTGGTGTAAAAAAGCCTAAGATTGCTGCAAAGTGAGTGGAACCCAGACAAGAGATTACAGGGAGGGTCTGCGCTGATTGACTGCTCAGTGTTGAGTCTCTATCTGATGATACTGTCCTTTGTACCTCTTACCTTTTGGCCAGGTCCTTCCTTTTAGTTCTGTCTGCCTTCTTCCCCCAGCCTCAGTCATATTAGTTTCTACAAGCAAGAATAAAAATACTCTGCCTTAGTTTTCAATATCTATTTTGCTCATATTGAGAAAAAAATTGTTTGACAGGCACAAGGTGGAAAGCTTCAGAAACTGGCAATAAGCTTAACTGGGTTAGAAAGATTCAGGAGATTCTATCTTTTATCCTTTATATTGATGAATGAAAAGCTGTATTAAATATGAATTTTATTATTAAATACATTTTTATTATTAAACCATGCAATTAATTTGGTAATATGGATTTTAAAAATTATCAAAAACAAGTCACTAATGCTGTTTATAATTTCTGAGGACCTCGCCATCTTTCAATTCTCTGGACAACCTGAAAAACAGAATAAATATAGTTTGGGGGTTATACTTTCATGAAATAAGTAGAGATTTATGCATACTTAATTTTTAGAAGTTGGTAAGCTCTTAAACAAGATAGAATGTACTCAGAAAAATGATTAATATTTTTAAGCTAGTTCATAAAGCTTTATCTTTTAATGTCCTAATTACATTTAGTGATATACTTGACATTATAGGCTACTTGATTCGTTTATGAAAAACTCATCATCTTAAAAAAATTTCTTCAGACTCAAATAGTGGTAACAATTCTCATTTTAACACTTACTGACATTTATTGGGTACATACAAGGCATGAGGCATTTGGTTGAGAGCTTTACATGCATTATCTCATTTAATCATCACAATGCTGCAATGAGGTATGTAGAATATTATCTTAATTTTACACTTGAAGAAACTGAGGCTTAGAGAATTCAAATGACTGGCTGGTCCCCAGATAGTAAGTAGTGGATGCAGGATACAAATCCATAGGTGCCTGGCTTCAAATCGCTTACTCTTCTATGTGCTGCATTTCAATATTTTTCATTATGGTGTCTTTAAATCTGCTTGCTTTATAGACAGAATATCATCTTCTTATGTAAGAATCTTCTTCCAACATAGAATTATAGCATTTTACCATTGGAAAAGCCCTGCAAATCATGAGGTCCTGTAGTTCCCATGTTAAGGGCCAGTGTGCCCTGGTCTATTGCAGCAAACTCACAAGATCAAAAGGTTAGTAGGGAGGACCTTCAAAATTTTCATTGTAAACACATTATCTTCCAAGTACTGTCAGATGCAGTTTGAATTACTAGCTCAAGGCATTTCGGTTTCAACTTTAGATAATGTTAAATTCCTTTGAGCGACAAGATACCTTTTGAAACTGTTGAGTTTCCTGGGTTGAGATGATAAGAAGTACTGCAGTATAACCTACGTGAAACAGGAGAAGAGGGTGGCAGTGTCCAGTCTGGTTTCAAGGTTTGAGAAGTGCAGTGCTCAACACATTCCAGGAATAACTAATTGTGCTTATTTAAGAATAAAAATTTTGACATTATTTTCTAATGATTTTTATTATTTTTAAAAAGTGGATATTAAGTTGTGAGGGTATAAATATTTATTAAATTTTTTGGACCTAGTGACTTAAAAAAGGATTTGTAGGTTACTTCTTTTGGTTCAGGGGGTGACATGGAAAAATTACTGGGACACTAAGAACACCATAACTGAAAAAAATTTGGGAACATCTGATCTAGTCCAATATACCATTCAATGCCTGAGGTAGACTCTCTGAACATATTCAGAGACTTATAGATGAGGTAGATCTATAACAAAGAGAGAAATAAACTAAAACATGTAAAACAGAAAATGATGTATTGACTGAAGTACTTCCAAACTGTGATTTTGATTAAAAATTATCAAGCATGACACACATCAAAGACTTCACGGCTTCTTAAATTTACCCTGCCTGTATTTGTTCAACTCAGGACTAGGTCATTTTACTTTTCTGTTCACATCAAGAAAAATCTCTTATTTGTTTTGATCTCCTATTTGGTTCCAAAGCCTGTAACACACAAGTTTTGGGAAATCCATGGAGATGGGAAATACATACAAAAAATATTGTAGGGATTTCCCTGGTGGTCTGGTGGTTAAAAATTCGCCTTCCAGTGCAGGGGACACAGGTTCGATCCCTGGTCAGGGAACTAAGATCCCACATGCTACAGGACAACTAAGCCTGCACACTGCAACTACTGAGCACATGGGCCATAACTAGTGAGCCCACGTGCCGCAACTACAGAGCCCATGTGCTCTGGAGACTGCACGCTGCAATGAGGAGCCTGCACACCCCAGTGGAGGATCCAACATGCTGCAAACGCAGATCCCGCATGCTGCAGCTAAGACTCAATGCAGCCAAAAATAAAAATAAATAAATGTTTTTTTAAAAAAAGAAAAAAATATTGTAAATTTCCTTTTATATGCTAGTTACTAACAGTGTATATTGTTGCTGTCATTGTTGTGCATGTAGTCTCTAAATACTAAGAGCCTATTAATTCATTCAACAACTTTTTCTTGAGTGCACACCAGAGGAGCATTATATTAAGCTATTGTTAAGTGTTCCATAATGACAGAGTTTTTATTGAGCATGGATGGTAATCATATTGAATCTTGTTCTTAAAAAAAAAAACACATTTTAAGTGAATTAAGAAATAAAATTTTATTTTTCTTTACTTAACTCATGGGTCAAGATGTCCTTAACAATTAGATGACTGGTAGTTTACAGATTAAATTAGAATGATATTTTGTTGAATATTTAATAAATGAATGTTTGGCTATAAATATACTCAAACTATAGATAAATATTGAATAACATGTATAAGTCCCATTTAATAAACTTCCTCACCTTTTAACAACCAAATCCCATTTTCTTCCTCAGAAGTTACCCTTGTCCACATTGCGGGGTATATCTTTCCATTATTCTAGGCATTTAAATACACACAGAGTGGTGGGATCATATTATAATATATATAATTCTACGGTCACTTGCTTATTTCTGCTCATTTATAAATTCTGAAGCATTTTATGTATATATATAAATACATATATAACGTATTTATTTTCCCAAGTTTTATTGAGATATAATTGACATAAACATTGTATTAATTTAAGATGCACAATATAATTATTTGATATACATATATATCGTGAAATGATCACCACAATAAATTGTTATTCATCACCTCACATAGTTATAAGTTTATATATATATGCATGCACACACACATCTTTTCAATGAATTCAGCATTTTCCATGGTATGGATTTAACATAATTTAGCCAATCTCCTAACTGTGATTCTTTTTATACTGCTTCCAGTTTTTTGATATTACAGTGATGTCTTATACAGCGTTTTCATTCAAATATTCTTGTGCACATACGTGAGTGATTTTGTTGAATATATTCCTAGAAGCAAAGTCCTTTGGGACAAAATATATAAATGCTTTAAATCTTGATAGATATGGCCATATTGCCTTCCAAAGTGGTTATAACTTATCCGTTCTTCTGCCTCAGTTATTCTGCTATTGATTCCTTCTAGTGTAGTTTTTATTTCAGTTATTGTATTGTTCATCTCTGTTTGTTTGTTCTTTAATTCTTCTAGGTCTTTGTTAAACATTTCTTGCATCTTCTTGATCTTTGCCTCCATTCTTTTTCCAAGGTCGTGGATCATCTTCACTATCATTATTCTGAATTCTTTTTCTGGAAGGTTGCCTATCTCCACTTCATTTAGTTATTTTTCTGGGGTTTTATCTGTTCCTTCATCTGGTACATAGCCCTCTGCCTTTTCATCTTGTCTTTCTGTGAATGTGGTTTTTGTTCCACAGGCTGCAGGATTGTAGTTTTTCTCGCTTCTGCTATCTGCCCTCTGGTGGATGAGGCTATCTCTAATGTCCAATATTATTAACAGAATTAGCCAGATCACACATATTGATACATTTCGCCCCCATTAACAGCAAATTTTTTTTTTTTTGCGGTACACGGGCCTCTCACTGTTGTGGCCTCTCCCGTTGCGGAGCACAGGCTCCGGACGCGCAGGCTCAGCGGCCATGGCTCACGGGCCTAGCTGCTCCGCAGCACGTGGGATCTTCCGGGACAGGGGCATGAACCCGTGTCCCCTGCATCAGCAGGCGGACTCTCAACCACTGCACCACCAGGGAAGCCCAACAGCGAATTTTTGACAGAACTTTGTTTAAGGATGATGCAACTTGGATTATACCTTTGTGAGGTACTTCTTAAATTTCTAACAGTTTTTCTTTTACTTTAAAGCTAAGATGTTAGCTTTAAATGATTCATGAGCTATAACATGCTGGTAGGTTGTACCTTTATAACAATATATAAGACTGTCACATCAAATGTCTTTTGTCTGACTGGGAATGTTTGTTTCCTGATAGTACCATAAGGAATTCATTTTACTTAGTTATGTTTATCCATTCTTTAGCCATAAAACTTTTGATTTCATATTGCTTTATGGGTACCTCTTAGCAAAGCCCTAATGACTAGAATTTTAACACTTGTTTTTCAGATTTATTTTATGTCACTTAATCTGGAAACTTTTGTCTTTTGAAAGGAACTAGTTGTTATTATTGATATATTTTGACTTATCTATTTTATGCTTTTTATTTACGCATGCTCTATTTTCTTCTTCATTTGTTCCTTTATGTTATATTGTTGGCTTGATTTAGTTTGGTCTGCAAATTTCCATATCACATTTTTATTCATCTACTGCTTATATTTAATTTTTTGTTATTTACTAAGGTATAATTTATATATGTTAGGTACGAAGACCTTGCATGTACAGTTTGATCAGCTTTGAAAATACACTTTTTTTTTTGAATGCCAGTTTGTCCTTTTCTAAAAAAAATTATATTAGAAAAGGCAAATTCAGACAAGGAAATGTATGGATGACACAAATCTTGACTGTTGAATATGTATTCCTATCAAGATCTCCCTCACCTAAGAAATTTCCCTCTTATCTTATCCCAATCAATCTCTGTCACTCAGACACAAGGACTGTTCTCATTTCTATAACCATAAACTACTTATGCTAACTCCAGAATTTCATGTAAATGGAAGTATACAGCATGTGCTGTTTCACATCTGCCTTATTTTAGTCAGCATATGTGGGAAATTTTTATCCAATTTATTGTGCGTATCAGCAATTCATTCTTTTATTTTGCTAAGTAGTATTCTATTGTACAAAATACCAGAACTTGTTTATCCATTCACCTGTTGTTGGATATTTTGTTCATTTCCAAATGTGTGTTAATAATGAATTAAACTACAATAAACATTTTTGTGTAAGTCTTTCTTGCTGGATGTACATGCCAAGAACTAAAAAGAGTCTGGGATTTTACCTTTTTGCAAGCTAAAATGTTTGCTTGGCACAGTTTCATGGATTCTGGCATAACACTAGAGACTACTGAGTCAAAGACAAAAGACTTGGGACAAGATACTTAATCTCAATGAGCTTTAATTTCACCATCAATAAAATGGTGATAATATCAGCCTCACAGGACTGCTGGTACCAAGAAATGTGATAATGTTGGTGAATGCACCTAGCACAGGGCCAGACTAGTAGATATTCAAAATAAGTTTGTTTTGATCTTTTTTTTTAACCTTTGTATTTATTATTATTATTTATAAACTTCCCACACATGTATCACTCATTTATCTAAATTTTATATTTAAGTACCTCAAGGGGGGAAAATTGTATCTCCTTTGATTTTATACTAATATAGGGCATTGCATGTAGTAATTAATACGGCAGGTTTCTTTTTCTAATTACAAAAATAATATGTGTTCATATGATTTGGAAAGTACCTAGACTGTAAAGAAAAAATTAAAATTGCTCATAATACAACAGCATAGAGAGAGCCATTCATAACTTATTTTGGCATAATTCCTGCTAGTTTTTTCCCCATGTTTGTTTTTAAAAATTAGGTTCATGCAATACTTAGAGATTTGTCATCTGCTTTTCACTTAACTTTATACAATGAATATTTTTCATATCAGTATTTTTCAAAAATGTGAATTTTTAAAGCTTCAACTGAATGTTCACACTTTATTTTACCTTCCTTTTGCACATTTGTTTCCAAATTTCCACTATTATAAATAATAATTCATTAAAACATATTGTAGATAAATCTTTGTGCAAATTTCTTATTATTCCCTTAAAATTTTTCATGAGTAGAATTAAAAGATCAAAGAGAAAGCATATTTTTAAGGCTCACCTTTCTCCTCTCTTTAATTAATATGACTTTATGATTTTTACTAATTTATAAAGGACTCATTATGTAAGATTCAAGTATTACAAATATCATTATTCCTTATGGACAGCAACCATATCACTTTTGTTTATTGCTGTATTCCCCATGTCTCGCACATGATAGTATCTCAACATATATTTGTGAAATTGAATTAGCTTGAATTACCTTAAAACCCTGGCACGATTGACATTTTGGGCTTGATAACTGTAGGATGTTTAGCAGCATCCCTGGCTTCTAGCTATCTTCTAGCCCTTTCCCAAACTGTGATGACCAAGAATGTTCCCAGTATTGACAAATGTCCCCAGAGGGAAGCCGATTACTAATAAGCAGATGGAATCAGTAATCAAAATCCTCCCAAGAAACAAAAGTTGGTCTATTCAGATTATCTATTTCCTAAAGATTAAGTCTTAATAGGTTGTATGTTTCTAGGATTTTATTCATTTCTTCCAGGTTGTCCAACTTGTTGGCATATGATTGTTCATAGTAGTCTATTATGGTCTTTTGTATTTCTGTGGTGTCAGTTGTAATATCTCCTCTTTCATTTCTGATTTTATTTATTTGAGTCCTCTTTTTTCTTGGTTAGTCTAGCTAAAAGGCGTTTTTTGTGTGTCACTTTTGTTTATTTTTTCAAAGAACCAGCTTTTAGCTTCATTTATCTTATTTATTGTCTTTTCAGTCTCTATTTCATTTATTTCTGCTCTAACCTTTTTTATTTCCTTCCTTCTACTAACATTGGGCTTTATTAGTTCTTTTTCTAGCTCCTTGAGGTATAAGTTTAAGTTGTTTGGGACTTTTCTTGTCTTTTGAGGTAGGCATTTATCGCTATGAACTTCCCTTTTAGAACATTTTTACTCTCCCTGGCATGTTTTATGTTTTTGATGTTACACTCTACATCTTTTTTCTTGTGTATCCCTTAGCCAGTTATTATAATCAGAGTTATTTTTATACTTTTGCCTTTTAACCTTCATAATAGCATTTAAGTGATTAATCCACTGCATTTTCTATATATTTACCTTTCCAGTGAAATATATGTTTTCTTTTTACTAATTAGCACTTTTTTTTAAGCTTAAAATAGTCCCTTTAACTTTTCATGTACAGCCAGTTTACTGGTGATGAACTACTTTAGCTTTTGCTTATCTGGAAAAGTATCTCTACTTAAATTCTGCATGATAACATTGCTGGGTAGAATATTCTTGGTTGGAAGTTTTTTCTTCTCTCAGCATTTTGAATATATTGTATTGGACTCCCTTCTGGCCTGCAAAGTTTCTGATGAAAAATCTGCTGATACTCTTATGGGGGTTCCCTTGTACATAACAAATTGTTTTTCTCTTGGTACTTTCAATATTCTCTCCTTGTCTTTAACTCTTGACATTTCGATTACAATGTGTTTTGGTGTGGATCTCTTTGAGTTCCTCTTGTTTGGAACTCTCTGGGCTCCCTAGGTCTGGATGTCTGTTTCTTTCCCTAGGTTTGGGAAGTTTTCCAGCTATTATATCTTCAAACAAGATTCCTGCCCCTTTCTCTGTCTTTTCTCCTCTAGGACCCCTATAATGGAGATGTTAGTCCATTTGATATTGTCCCATAAGCCCCTTATGCTCTCTTCAATTTTTTCATTCGTTTTTCCTTTCACTACCCTGACAGAATTCAACCACCTTGTGTTTGACTGATCCTTTCTTCTGCTTCATCTAGTCTACTATTGAACCCCTCTAGTGTATTTTTCATTTCAGTTATGTTCTTAAGCTCTGTGTCTTCTATTTAGTGTTTTCTTATATTTTCCATCTCTTTGTTGAAATTTTCACTATGTTCCTCCATTCTTCTCCCACATTTGATGAACATCTTTATAAACATTACTTTGAACTCTTTAGCAGGTAAATTACTTATTTTCATTTCATTAAGATTTTATATTATTCTTTCACTTTGAACATAGTCCTCTGTTTCATCATTTTCCTTAACTCTCTGTGCTAGTTTCTATACAGTAGATGAAACGAGCACCTCTCCAAGTCTTAAAGGAGTGGTCTCATGGAGGAGATGAACCCTGCCCCAGCTCTGTCTTCTTTCAAACTTTTGTGCTTGTCCAAGCAGACTATTATATTTTTAACAGCTCCCAGTAGTTGAGAATGTGCCAAGACTTGTCAGTGTCCCAAAGGGGAGGATCTCAGCACCTAGATTCACATTGTTTGGAAGCCAGACCTGCAGACAGCAGCTTCTAAACGTATGCAAATAAATACAGTCCAGTGGGACTGCAAGTGTAAGTCCCACTGGCCATAAGAGCCATGTTTTCTGGAAGTGTCCCCTGGGCAGCAGTTGCAAAAATTAGAACTCCAAATGAGCATATAAGCTCTTTTGTGGGAGATAGCAGCAGGCAGGAGCGAGGCAGAGGGAGAGAGCCAAGATGGCATCCGCAGCACACATTCCTTGAGAGCAGCTCCATAGTCCACTAGATGTGTGCCAGACCTGAAGCCTGCCCCTCAAACTGAAGCTCCAGGACAAGAAGAGGCCTCCTTCACAGAAAGGCTGTGGGGTGTTCCCCATTCTGTTTTCTGCACAGTGCCCTGGGGGTGGCAGCCTGCCATGAACCATTTTTCTGACTGCCATAGTCCCCTGGGACCCAGGAATGCAAGCCACCCCTGGCCACCAGAGTTGGGTGATCAAAGCTCCCCTCCAGGAGATACTCGTGCTCTGGAGCATGGCAGAGGGTGACTGCAGACAGCGCCCACCCTTCAAGGCCTCTGGAAAGAATAACCATCAGCCTTTAGATGCTTGTTTAATTAGAAGACTGTCCCTCAGCCTGTAGCCATGATAATTAGCTAAAAGGGCTCCCTCACAGAAAGACTGAGCTCCTGGGTCTCTTAACTCTTCCTGTGCCTTGGGGGTCATAGCTGTTTAAGAACATTTTCTCCATTGGTTTCAGTCCTGTGGGATCTCTAAGTGTAAGCTCCATTGGCTGCCAGAGCTAGGTGATGTAGTCCCTTGGCTGTTGCTACAAACATCAGGGTGCCAGACAAGGGTTTGACCTCCTTTCTGGGTGAGACACTGATCATTACAGTCCCATGGGACCAGGAAGGCAATCACCCGTGGCCTCCAGAGTCAGGCTGTCAAGAGGTTCCCCTGGGCTGCAACCAGGAAGATCAGGACATCAGATACATGTGAAAGGTCCCTTCTGGGAGATACTGGTACCCTGAAGCAGGGGAAAGGGAAATCCCAGTGGTGGCATCCAACAGTCTCCATCCCCAGAGAGTGTTCCAGCATGTTCCTAGATGTGTATGTTAAATTAGATGCCTGCCCATCAGGCACCTAAGTCTCCTTGACTTTAAGTCTGGGCACATAATTTCCTTATGGGTCTCAATGAGCCATTCAGTCAGCAAACTATGTACTGACTCTGTTTTATTCCCTGAACTAAGGGATGGAATGCAAAGATGAACTGGACGTGAACACATTTTCTCAAGGGATTCATGCTCTAGTGGACCTAGAAAAATTACAATATAGTATGGTATTAATAATAATGAAGCTGACAAAACCCTGAGAGGAACTAAAGTCAAACATGGTGAAAGAAGTGAAGTATGTCTTCCATATGCAAAGAGGAATTGTAAAATTATTATTTTTTTACATTTTTGAAAAAGTATTTATTTACCTTTCACTATGAGCCAGG
Organism: Monodon monoceros; assembly: GCF_005190385.1. NCBI lineage: Eukaryota > Metazoa > Chordata > Mammalia > Artiodactyla > Monodontidae > Monodon > Monodon monoceros. The sequence goes on along the minus strand of NW_021703777.1, from coordinate 22,000,138 downwards.
CATTGTGGAACTGGTGATACAGGGAGGGACAAAACATTTCCCTCATGAATTTTATGGAGTAGAGAAGACAGCTATTAACAACAGAATCACACATATTAATACATAATTACAAGTAGTGGTAAGTTTTGAAAGAAAAATATTTTTCTATACATTGTATAGAAAATATATGGTAGGGTATACAGGACACAATTGAGATTGGAGGAGAAGACAGTTAAACCAAAAATTTAAGGATAAGTAGAGTTAGCAGGAAAAGAGTACATTGAGGCATTCCCAGAAAAAAGAACAGCTTGAACAAACACACAATGTGGAAAAGAAGTTGGCATATTTACATGGGTACCAAGGGGATGTCAGATGAGATAATATACACTAAAGCACTTTGTAAGCCATAAAGCACACAGTTATGTTAATCATAATTGGCAAAACAATTCACAAGGATAATTATATATTTATATGTTGCTCTACAACTTATATATTGATCTCATGAATAATACATTATTTGATCCCCAACATGACTCAAGAAGCACTAAGATATGAACATGCTGTCCATTAGTTTTTCCTCTGAAATTTCTACAGAGAAAATTTGATCATCTCTGTTATGTATAATTTCTTGTTTATTCTAGAAAAATGGAAGCAAAAATGACTTCTCTTTCTCATTAAACATGTAAAAGCACTCACCAAGTTCTATTGATTATAGTACAAAAATACTATTCAAATCTGTCCACGCTAATCTATTTCCACCTATATTATTATCTGAATTTGAGCTGATAATCTCACCCCTGGACTTCAGGAGCCCCTTCTCACACTCTCTCAGTCCTAGCCAGCATCATTAGTCTACGTGGTCATGCAAGTTATAGCTCTGAAACAAATTTGATTATAGTACTTTCTTGTTTAAAAATCTACAGATTAAAGAGCACAACTGTGTTTGTTGATGCTCTTTATACATACAACTCCTAACACATCATACATCAGAGAAGCACTCTAGGTACTTATCGTACAAGTAAATGAGATGAGGGGAAAGGAGTTGAGGCTCTAGATTAGAGATGGATGAGGACACGTATACATAATGCATTAGCCAGAGGATAAGTTATATACTCAGGACATTTGTCTTTGGATATTCAAATCTGATCTTGGTAGTTATTTTCAAAAAAACCAAACTGCATATTTATTTTTTACATTTTGTCTCTTTTAAATGGCAAAGCAACATCTTAGAACATCTGCCTGATGATAATCAAGAGGTATTTTCCTCATTGAATCATCAAATTCATACATGTAACCTTTGTTGATAATAAAACACTTTTTCTTTCCCTATGCTCATCTCAGGAACACAGGAGATAATTCTCCAACACTTTCCCGTGCTTTCTTAAACATCTTAATCCCATTCAGGATTCATGTGACTAAATGTAACATCCATTAGCTTTACAAAGATCTTCCAAGCATTTTAGACCAAACTTTATACCAATAGCTATCTGCCTTCGCGTTGAGATTGTTTCCAGAATATGAAGTGGATTTGGCTATGGTTGGGGACAGACACCTGCCTATTTCCACACTGGTACATTTATTTGACTTCCTAGAAAGAACCACAGGAACCAAAGGACCTAATTCCATATATTCTGTTCTTCATTGTTCACGGAAATGTGGACCAACATCCACTGATGCCAAAGAGATATCTAATACCATCACCAATTTTCTTCTGAAAAGGTTTAGTAAGGAGGCAAGGAAGATTGAAATAGAAAGAGTGGAACTTCTCACTAGGACTAGAGAAATTTAGTTCCATCCCTACCAATGAGCTTTAGGAAGCATTGCTCCTAGGGCAAGATGAAGCAGAGATCTGAAAGCTTTCAAAGTCGTTGTCACTGCCTAGATCCAAGGAACAGATGGTAATAGTAGAAGCTTTTCTGACTTAAAGCTCTGTTGAAACCGTCATCTAGCTTGTAGACAGACCAGATAAACTTCTTCCATATTTTGGACATGTAAAGCAAGATTCCTGACAATAATGGAGATAGCCATGCCATAAAATCCACATTTTCTAGTAGCTTGGCTTTTAGGTAGTTATATATCTTGTCAAGGATCTGAAAGAAAGACTGTTATTCTTTGCTTTTAGAGCTTTGTCAAGCAATAACGGATCAAACAATGTCTTTTGAAACTCTTGACAGCTCAAGATGGACAGTTAAAAAAAGTCTTACTGTTATGTATTTCCTATCAATATCTTTTATACCACTTTACCTCTCCTTACAAATTTAACTATGATTTGCCATAGACTGAACTGTAACCTGGGAACACAGCTGTATTCTGTAGATCCATATATCATCAACTATCTCACATAACAGCATGTCTGGACTCGGGGCAATTTTGTTGATATATGAGACAGAATGGAACACAGCTTATTCTTTCACTGTTATATTGACTTTGTCATATGACAGCAGCAAGAACACATTTTTTTATTTTCTTAAACAGCCAGGTCTTGGAAAGTACAAAAAGAGGAAAACTGTAGTAATTTTCATGACTATATTATCACTTTAATATGCCAATAGGGAGAGATTATAATTATGGGAATAGTTGTATTGTTTGACTCTTAAAGATTGTACTTTAAATAATCAATCATTTATTGCGTTGTTACAAAAATATTTAAGTTGGGACTTCCCTGGCGGTCCAGTGGTTGAGATTTCGTGCTCCCAACACAGGGGGCACAGGTTCAATCCCTGTTCGGGGAACTAAGATCCTGCATGCTGCACGCACGGCCAAAACAAAATTTTAAGTTAAGGGTGATGATTATAAGAAAGCAACCACTAGAGATTTAAGAAAATTAATATATAAAGCTTCATAAGCAGTCTGAGGTTGAAGGACAGACACATTGAGTATTCAGTATGTTTTAAGTGTTTGATATGCATTGCTTCATTCTGTTTTCCCAATAACCCTGTGAAATAAGGTCTGTTATTGTCCCATCCATATTCCCTTCTACTTACTGTTTCAGTGCACACTGTCCAACTTCCAATCCCCAGCAACTGTATTTCTTTAGCCAGTACTCAAGGGCTTTCTCCGGCTGCTGAAACCCACAGTACTAGCTTGTGTGACAGGCTAGCAGGCAGGAATTAACTCTCCGTGGAGCAGCCTTCTGCCAAAGACTGACAAGAGTTGATATCTTGCCCCCCATGACCATAGCCCCCGACCTTATAAGGTAACTGCACTGATTCCCAAAATTTCCCCAGTGAGCTTCAGCTCCAAGGCTCACATGCTAACTGCCCCCAAACACACATTTTGTTGGCCACCTTCTCTTCCCTGTCTCACTTTTACTCATTCTTACTTTTTTTCCCCCTCTACTTTTCAAATAAAGTTCTTGCACTGAAATTCCTGTCTCAAAGTCAGCTGCTGGGAAAACTCAAGGTAAGACATTTCCCTTTTATAGAAGGAGAAACTGAGGTTCAGAAAAGTTAACTCACTTCCCTGGTTTCACACAGCTATTCCCAGGATGTAGGCCCAAGAGATTGTCTTAAAGTCCCAGCACTTAATTATTAGATACACAACATCCATTTAGTAAAGTAAAAAGTTCTCAACTTCAACAATATACTCATAAGCACTCACTTTTTAGTTTATCAGAGTTTTATTAAACTCTATCCACTCAGGCAACTCATTTCTGAATAAAATTGAGAAACATCATTAGGAAGACAAATATAGTCAAAATAATCCAAGATCCAAACTGATTTCAAAAACAAAATTTAAAAAGGCTGGACATGTAGGGGTTGGGAGGAGGGGGAACTGGATGAAGGTGGTCAAAAGGTACAAACTTCCAGCTATAAGATAAATAAGTACTAGGGATGTGATGTGCAACATAAGTATAATTAACACTGCTTTATGTTTTAAATGGAGGTTGTTAAGAGAGTAAACCTCAAGAGGGCTGATCACAAAGAAAAAATATTTTTGTTTTTCCTTTTCTTTTATATCTGTATGAGATGATGGATGAGCTAAACTTATTGTGGTCATCAGTTCATGAAATATGTGAGTCAAATCATTATGCTGTTCACTTTAAAGTTATACAGTGCTGTGTGTCAATTATATCTCAATAAAACTGGAAGAAAAAATTTATAGTCTCACTGCTTCAAAAAATTAAGTAAAATAAAAATAAAAAGGCTGGACAAAGCAAGTGACTTGAATTTGACATGCAGGTGATTTTTTTAAAGAGTTAAAACACTGACTTCCCTTGTGGCCCAGTGGTTAAGAATCTGCCTGCCAATGCATGGGACACGGGTTCGAGCCCTGGTCCGGGAAGATCCCACATGCTGCGGAGCAACGAAGCCCGTGTGCCACAACTACTGAGCCTGCACTCTAGAGCCCACGAGCCACAACTACTGCAGCCCATGCTCCTAGAGCCTGTGCTCCACAACAAGAGAAGCCACCACAATGAGAAGCCCGTGTACCACAATGAAGCGTAGGCCCCGCTCGCCACAACTAGAGAAAGCCCATGTGCAGCAACGCAGCCAAAAATAAATAAATAAATAAATCATATATTTAAAAAAAGGAACTCAACCCACTAAAATTTAATACATAAATAAAAATAAACAATTTTAAAAAATAAAAGAAGAATTAAAACACAGGTCTTGGGACTTCCCTGGTGGTCCGGTGGTTAAGACTCCGTGCTCCCAATGCAGGGGGCCAGGGTTCAATCCCTGGTCAGGGAACTAGATCCTGCATGTCGCAAATAAAAGATCCCACAACTAACACCTGGCACAGCCAAATACATAAATATATTTTTAAAAAAATAATTAAAAGACAGGTCTTAATGCATGTTCTATCATAACGAACTTCTATTTGAGAAATAAAACATGCCCAGTATAGTTAAGTACCCAACTCACAGCAGGCTCTCAACAAACTTGCTAAGGATTCCTTATCCTTCTCCTCCTGCAGCTTTGGTGCCTCCATTGTAAAGGGAGTGATTTTCTCCTATGCATCAGAATGACTAGAAGCTTTTGAGGACAGATGTCTGAACTCCTCTCCATGAGATCTGGACTCAATATATTTAGAAACATGTATTTTTTATTTGTTTATTTATTTATTTATTTATTTATTTTTGCGGTACGCGGGCCTCTCACCACTGTGCCCTCTCCCATTGCGGAGCACAGGCTCCGGACGCGCAGGCTCAGCAGCCATGGCTCACGGGCCCAGCCGCACATTCAGAATACTTTAGAAATAGAAATCTGTATTTTGGTACAGCACTGAGATGTACTTGCCTTCATCACTGAGAAGGCGATCACTGATAAAGACTCTCTGATTAAACATCAGTCATGCTCCTCTAAGCCCTCTAGACTTCAACCTGGGGCTTCAGCAGCCACCCTTGTTGGGACTTCATTGCCCAGTTTTGGCAGTAATTCTAAGTCAGTTTAGAGAGAATCCCCCACCCTTGATATCTCTGATCATCCTTGATATCTGGTCAATTTCTTTATCCCCCGTTTTGGTATCTGATCCCCCTGGCTGGCCTTCAGTAAAAATCCTGTTAAGTCTGTTTACCCAAAAATCCCCCCTTATTCCCGATGTTTCCTCTTAGTAATTTTCCAGTCACTGACCCCTACTCTGCTCCTTGGCTATAAATCCCCATTTGCCCATGCAGTATTCAGAATTGAGCCCGGTTCTACACTGAAGTTTCTTTTCCCAAATGACAAGAGTTACTTAATAAACTCTGGCTATACTGCTTTAACTAATGTTCAACTAGTTTTTTTTTCTTCTTTAACATCACTCAAAGAAATAAGGCATAGAAGGAAAAAGGCCAAGAATGAAATCCAGAGACATGCCAACACTTAAAGATCAGAAGTTCTAGTAAAGTGAAATGAGAAAGACTGATCAGGAGAAGAACCATAAAAGATACATAGGAGTAAACAGATTCATAAAAGAAGAGAGAGTTTCTAGAAATAGACAGTGGCTATTTGTTCCAAGTGCTGCAGAGAGGCCAAGGAGAACAGCCAAGAGGAGAGTTTGGGATTTAGGACCTTATCTGTGACCCTTGAGGGAAGAATTTCATTTGAACTAAGTTAAAGTAGGATCAGAGGTAGAGATTATGTAGAGAGTGGATAGATTAATGGAAATATTAATAACAGAAGAACACAAGCAGCGTGTGATAAGATGGCAAAACACAGACAAAGGCAACGTTTGGTTGAATGGATACTAATAATGTCATGCGGTCCCAAGTACAAAAAAACGAATAAATATGAACCCCTAAACTTTGAAAATTTAGAACACGCTACTACCACTTTTATGAATGAAATTTACTAGAAAGCCCTCCCCAAGATATTGTATATTACATAGGGCATGGGTTCAGGAATTTAGGTCAAGTGAGAATTACTATTAAAATGAGAATCAGACAGATATCCTTGCGCACTTAACGTGCCAGAGAGGATCCAAATTTCATAGTCATTCAATTCTAAGACAGATGCCTTAAATTTTCTAGGCTTTCACACATTAATGTAATAGTACTCTGGGGAGAGGTAGATAGTAAAGCTTTGCAGATTTTAGTATTCTGCTGGTTTAAAATAATTGAAAATGTTCTCTCAAAAGATTGAAAGGGAAGGAAAACTCACCAGAACAAATTCTGCTTTTATCAATGTCAAGGTACTCTAAGTCTTTTTTTTTTTTTTTTCAGTATCTGCTGCTGGAAGTGAGTGCTTGAAAACAAGATATGGTCTATCCAGTTAATTTCACTTTGTTTTCAATCTAAGTGTAATTTTTCTGTCGTAATTCATTGAAGCTGATGTAGCAAGCAGGTTGACAAATGGTTTTGGAAATTAGAAAAAAAAAAGTCTGCTTAGAGAGTCTGGGATTTACCTTTATTCTGAACTCTAAAATGTGACCTCCCTCTAAAACGTGGAACTATATAATTACTGTTTCCAGTTTTATTTTGGTATGAATTTTACTAACTGATCTAAATATCAGGACCTCTTTAATTTTATACATTTTCAATACTTTAAAATGTTCCAAAATTTTTCATCATTGAGGGAGAAAGGGGTTTTTAATGGGAATTGTGAGAATTTGTTCAATTTTGCAAGTCTATGTTTTAAGTATATGTTCACATATTGGAGATATAAATGGATATGCTTCATTTCCATTTTATATTTCCCTTCCACTTAAAGGAATACTTTCTTATTATTTCTGAGAATCATTTGACATTTTGCCTTGCTTTGACTCATTTATTTCTGGGGTTTAAGTGACTAATTCAAAATCTGAAATGTATGTAAGTAATCAAGAAGTCAAGTACTTGTTGGGTCATAGGCAGAAAGCTGGGCCTTTTTTTTTTTTTTTTTTTTTTTCCTAAAAAAGAAACCAGAGACAACTCACTGCTTGTGAGTATTTCCTTCTTTGCACCATCCCTTATCTCTTAAAAGCACCAGATGCGGGCTTCCCTGGTGGCGCAGTTGAGAGTCCGCCTGCCGATGCAGGGGACACGGGTTCGTGCCCCGGTCCGGGAAGATCCCACATGCCGCGGAGCGGCTGGGCCGGTGAGTCATGGCCGCTGGGCCTGCGTGTCCGGGGCCTGTGCTCCTCAACGGGAGAGGCCACAACAGTGAGAGGCCCACGTACCGCAAAAAAAAAAAAAAAAAAGCACCAGATGCAATTAAGCATAAAAGGAGAGAATCAGACAAATGAGAATCAACTGCTTTTAATCCCAAAGATACATAACATAATATCAGTCAGCAGCTACTCCATCGAATGCATTCTAAGGCATTCTAAAATTAATGTCATCTGGATCCTGCTTTCATGGAGCTTACGGTTTTGTAAAGAAGTTAAGGCAGATATGAAAATAATTACAATTTAGGCCAGAAAGTATTTATCATAGGCAGGGGTTTGGAAGAAGAATTTTGTATGGAAAGATTCATAACAAATTTGACATTTGATTGAGCCCTAAAAGTTATCTAAGGTTTGAACATGCAAAGACTTGGTGGGAAAAAATTAGAATGTGAACATGTAAAGATGAGAAAGAAATTGTTGGCAGAGAGAACAATGTGGACAAAGGCACAGAAGGGGGTGTGAAGGGAATGATGAAGTTTGTCTGGAGCGTAAGATAACCTAACAACTATGCCCTGAGACTACGTCTTTTAGGCAAATGGAAAATCATTAAGATTTTTGAGCAAAGGAATGGTGTGATCAAAGCAGGATTTTGGAAAAAGGATAATTTTTCAGCACTGTGTAGGACTGCCTGGAATGAATTTATACTACATTATCTACCTTTAACTGTCTTCACCATAGAATCAAGACAGTTAAGAATACTTCTGCAGAATTGAAATGTGTAATCACCAATTAATCCTCTAAACCTTTAAAGGGGAATAAAAATAACTTTGATGGGCTCTAATTTCACATGAAGTACTTAATGTTGATTAAAGTCTTTAATTACATTTTATCCACAAATTGTGGTTTTTCTTTTGTATTCTTTTCTATGAGTATTCATGTTTACTTTCCAGGCAAAATAGAAGACAATGTGATTTATATTCACCAACTCCTTGGTTTATGGAGCTCTGTCAGTAGAATGATCTGATCCGTCAGTAGAATAATAATATACATTATATCTTGATGGCATATGTTATAGTGTGTTGATGGAATGATTTATTGAGCTTGATTAAAGATCTGAAGGAACACATCTTTCACATAAAGAATAAAATATTTAAAAATTCTTCTAACAGAGAAATTGTGATTAGATGAATTAACTCTGTAAACATGTTTCCTATTCAGTTTAACTCAATATCAAAGGGTCACATTATTTCACCTACACACTTATTTTTCCACTGTGAAAAAAAGTATCAGTTTTAGTGTATTGTCTGAGATTCTATGTGTTTACTATTCCCTGAATACTTTGTATGACTTTCTACAACCTCATTTTTGTCTGTGGGAATAATTTTACTTTTTCTTAATTTTCCTTTGATGTGTTTTTCATGCTTGTTGATAGAAATGGTGACAATCTCAGCATGTTATTGAATAGTTCAGAATTTTAAAATTTATCATAGGTTATAAGCTACATTTCAATTTCCCCAAAGGGGGGAAAAACTCAAAACTTTGAGAATACAGTGCATCCTTTGATATCTCTCTTTCAGGAAGGAAGTGCTCCTCCTTCAAATGACAAGGTAACTCTGGAGAAGCACATTGTTATTGCCAGTAGAATAGTGGAGCACTTAATACTTTTAGAGTGTTGCAGGCTGGAGCATGTGTCCAAGGTTGTCACATTCAGTGCATCCTGGCACCCACACTTCCATCTAAAGGGGGCTTGCAGTTTGTTTCAGCTTAAATCTCAGTTGGGAAGCCCCTCTTTCCAGCAAATGACCGAGCCATTGCCTTCCTGACCAGCCCAGCACACACCAAGCCCACTGTGCTCAGATTGGTGAGAAGCGCGGCAGCCTGGAGTAGACCCAGGGACCCAGCTTACGGCATAAACTGCATCCACACACTTGGTTAGCAATAAATGCATACATAAAGAACTTTTTGAGAAATTACATACATATTACCTAAGAATTTTCCACAAATGGAAATAACCCCGATATGAGGAAGTAGTGGCCCAGAATGTACCACTACAGGATATGGTCAGTGGGGGACCAACATAAGAAAAGTAGAAAAACTTAGACAAGCCAAGAAATACCCACACTGCACCAGCTTTTTCTATACCATTTCATTCATTTTTTTTTTGTATATTGGTACCTAATAGCTATTTATAATTTATGCTTAAGTTACCATATATTACATAATCAGAGCTCTCTCAGTTGTAATCAATGTTTCTTGAGTAAAGATCCTCTCCTAGGATTGTTTAGAGAGACATCTGGGTCAGGCAATCTCTCCCTAACTATTGTAGTCATTGTGTAATGTATATGCACAGCCTATATGAATCATGAAACCCATCTCCTTTTCAGAATATTGGTTTGCCAATACTTATTTCGGCTTGATCAATTAAACATTAAAATAGGTTACAAGAACTTACTTAACTATAAATTTCTACTGACCAGTTTTCTTTGGTAGGGGCAGAAGGGAAGCAACTTTTAAAAGGACTGATAATCACAAAATGATTTCATAAAATTCTTTATAACAATAAACTTCAAATTTATACCTTTATGTAAATGTACACATAGTATCTATGAACTCATTTAATCCTTTACATATAACATCTGTTAAATCATGGTCGACATCCATAGTTATGACCCTAGGACACATGTTTATAATAACTGAAAACACATACAGTGCTTATTAAGTGCCAGGTACTTAATTCTAAGCACAGATAAGTCTTTTCCTCCTGACAATGATCTAACCTGATAATGCAGACAGACATTGATATTAAAACCATTTTATAGACATGCAGGAAAGTAAGTAACTTGCCCAAGGTCACATGTATGAGAAGTGTCAGGCCTAGAATTTCAAGCTGGACAGCTTGGTTTCAGGGTCCACACTCTCAACAGCTCTCTGCACTAACCCTCTTTAAGAGATGGATTTGCCAGAGTGAGCTTACAAAGGTTAGAGCAGGTTAGCAGGCTCTCCTTTATCTGCCAGGAACTGTTTTAGGCATGGAGGATACCAAGAAAAATCAACCCTGGCCTTTGACAACAAAGAATATTCAATACTCCAAATACAAATTCTTGTTAGCACTCTGAAACAATAAAGTTCAATGTTATATTTCAGTCATTTCTATGAGAGTTAATCATCAAGTCTGTGTCTCAGAATGGCGTTGCATGGAGTTTGTATTTCAACTTCCCTGCCCTTTTACAGATAATTTGACAGCTCAAGGGACAAGAAGATATCTAATCATAGGAAAGCCCCAAGGAAACTCAGAATCCTGAGGTGATTGCCATTCTTCAGTCTCAGTTGTTTCATATGTCTATTGAAATCTATATGAAGTGACTGAGAGTAACGTATTTTACTCTGGAAGCATCTTGCTGAGGGTGGAAAGACCCAGGGCTTGACATCTGAAAGCTGGTCCTTCCCTTCACTGACTTTTAGATCTTGGGTTAATTCCTCTTGATAAGCCTCAGTTTCCTCTTCTGTAAGATGAACACATATGGGCAAAAAGTATCTTAAAAGACTGTATCACTAAGTAGGGTGTGTGTATGTCTGCCTGTGGCAATCTTGATGAGTGAATTCTTATTTAAAAAATAATAAAGTGTTTCTGGAGGAAACTCCTGTAATTGTATCTTTCCATAGGGAACATCTGAAGGTTTTCCAGGGACAATTAAACTCAATAAACAGCGATATTCAGTCTTGCTTTCATCAGTCCTGGTTGAATGACATTCTGGCTGCTACCACCAAGCCTTCAGACAGTCTCTAGCTGTAGCTATCAATCATAGATGCCCAGAGAAAACAAACTGATGTATTTCTTTGGGAGGGGGTAGAGGCGGGTGGAATATGGATGGGAAGATGATATATAGATATAATGCTGCAAGCATCCTTTTCAAAGTTAGCCAGAAGGCATCTTTAAACCTTAAAAGCAGTTCCACATTCAGAGAGGTGAATTGCTTTAAGAAAGTGCTGCATTTTTTAAAAAAAGACGAGGGGCAGCCAGCTGCACACCATGTGGATATTTCTAAATGAATACAAAGTGTATTAAATTAATACTTATTAGGCCACCATTTTGTCAGGCACTAGAGAGACAGCTGTTATTAATATATGTCAATTTTCTGGGCTCAAAGTTTACAGTGTGCTAGGTACATAAACAAGAAAAGGAATAATGGAGCAGAATGAATGATGTGAAATGGGAGATACAATATTATAAGGGAAATAGGAAGGACAACTAAATCAGGGAGGGCTTCCCAGGGGGAGTAATATTTAAATTGAAAGGGGGAAGATGAATATAAAATTCTCTAGGTGTAAATATTAGTGTCCTATTAGTGTCCTCATTTTATAGGTAAGGAAATGAAGGCACCAAGAGGTTAAAAGTTTTGGTGGTAATAAGAGTGATACCTTGGAGTCAAGGCAGTTGCTTGTGTGTGTGTGTATGTGTGTGTGTGTGTGTGTGTGTGTGTGTACATGCAGCAGAGAGAGGTGAAGATAGGGATGGGGAGTATTTTTTATTTTAAAGGAGGGATAGATTTAAATATATATAAAGCTAATGGGGGAGAATCAGTTCTTGTTCGGCTGCAAGGGAAGGGTACTAGATCTCCGAGAGGGATTAGCCTGGGTGTTATACTGTCAGAGCAATGTAACTGGTTGAACGTATGTGTATGCAAGTGAATTTTAACCTATACTCTAGGGCTGGTTGGTTAGCTTTCAAAGTGCCCCAATCAGAAATCCACACTCCAGATGTTGTTGCTTTAAAAATATTGTTCTCAAAATCCATACCAGAGGGTTTTTTAATTAGCCTAAAATATGTGATGTGATTTAACCCAAAATAATTTTCATCAGTGTAATGAAGCGTTTAAGATAAGTAGGTGGCTAGAAAGACTGTCCAGGCTCCACCATACTTGTCTGATTCAGTTGTAAGACTCTGGCAAGCCCAAGTGTATTGTATCTTTGTAAACTTGTTTCTATTTTCTTGCACTTCTTGAAGGATTCTGTCAGCTAATTCAATTATATTTAAGTTGGTCCAGTCATATAATATTTTTTAATACCTGACTAAAACTTTCATTGAAGGGCTGGTTAACATAATTTGCAAGATCCAGCGCAAAATAAAAATGCAGGGCCACTTGATAAAAAGTAGGATAATGTGTCTTTGTAGATACTAAAGTAGAAAAGTTTTTTTTTCTTTTCTTCTAAGGTCTCACTCGACTTGTTATAGTCGGTTTTTGCCAATTTTTTAAAATTGTGGTAAAACATATATAACAAAAAATTTACCATCTAAACAATTTTAAGTATACAGTTCAATGGTATTAAATACATTCATCATGTTGTACAACCATCACCATTATCCATCTCTGTAACTCTTTTCATCTTATAAAACTGAAACTGCACCCATCAAGCAGTAACTCCCCATATTGCCTTTCTTGAGGCCATGGCAACCACCATTTTACTTTCTGCCTCTATAATTTTGACTACTCTAAATATCATATTAATAGAGTCACATAATGGTTGTCTTTTTTATGACTGATTTATTTCACTTAACAAAATATCCTCAAAGTCCATCCATTTTATAGCATATGTCAGAATGTCCTTCCCTTTTAAGGCTGAATAATATTTTATTGTAGGTATATACCACATTTTGCTTATTCATTCATCTGTTGATGGACACTTGGGTTACTTCCAGGTTTTAGTTATTGTGAATAATTCTGCCATATGTACAATGTACAATTCTGTACATATTCACATCTTTTCAAGACCCTGCTTTCAATTATTTTGGGTATATATCCAGAAGTGGAATTGCTGGGTCACATGGCAATCCTATTTTTAATTTTTTGAGGAACTGCCATACTGTTTTCCATTGTGGCTGTACCATTTTACATTCCTACTAAGAGTACACAAGGGTTCCAATTTCTTCACATCTTTGCCAACACCTGTTATTTTCTGTTTGGTTTTGGTTTTTCTTTTGATAGTAGCTATCCTAACAGGGGTGAGAGATGGTATCTCATTGTGGCTTTGATTTGCATTTCTCTAATGATTAGTGATATTGAGCATCTTATCATGTGCTTATTGGCCATTTACATATCTTCTTTGAAGAAATGTCTATTCAAGTCCTTTGTTCATTTTTGAATCAGGTTGCTTCTTTTTTCTGTTGTTGAGTTTTAGGAGTTCTCTATATATTCTGAATATTACTCTCTTATCGGATATATGATTTTCACATTTTCTCCCATTCTCTGGTTTGCCTTTTTATTCTGTTTATATTGTCTTTCGATGCACAATTTTTAAAATATTTTCATGAAGTCCAATTGGTCTCCTTTTTATTTTCTTGCCTGTGTCTTTGGTACCATATCCAAGAAATTATTGTTAAATCCACTGTCGTGATGCTTTCTTCTAAGAGTTTTATACTTTACATTAAAGCTCTGATCCATTTAGAGTTAATTTTTGGTGTATATGATGTTAAGTAAGGGTCCAACTTTATTCTTTTACATGTGGATATCCAATTTTCCCAGCACTCTTTGTTGAAAAGACTGTCCTTTCCCCATTGAATGGTCTTGGCATCCTTGTCAAAAATTATTTTATAATATATGTGAGTGTTTCTTTCTGGAATTTCTGTTCTATTCTATTGGGCTATATACCTGTTTTTATGCCAGTACCACACTGTTATGATTACTGTAGCTTCATAGTAAGTTTTGAAATCAGGAACTGTGAGTTTTTCAGCTTTTTTTTTTCTTTTTCAGATCACTTTGGCTATTCAGGGTCCCTCGAGATTCCATGTGAATTTTAGGTTTTTCTATTGCTCTCTCTCTCTCTCTCCTCCTTCTGGAACTCTCATGATACATATGTTGGTCTTCTTGATGGTGTCCCACAGGTCCCTTAGGCTCTGTTTATCTTTCTTTAATTTTTTTCTCTTTCTCCTCATCAGACTCTATAATTTCCATTGTCCTCCCTTCAAGGTCACTGATTCCTTCTTCCACCTGCTCAAATTTGCCTTTGTATCCTTCTAATAATTTTTTCATTTCAGTTATTATACTTTTAAGATCCAGGAATTCTTTTTAATTTCTTTTAAATTTTCTTTCCGTTTATTGATATTTATATTTTTTCATCCATCATTTTCTTGACATCTTCCTTTAGTTCTCTGAGCATCTTTAAGACACTTGTCTTAAAGTCTTTGTCTAGTAGATCTGTCATCAGGTCTTTTTCAAGTAAAGTTGCTGTTGATGTAGCTTTTCCTTTAAATGGATCATACTTTATTGTTCTTTGTATGCTTTGTAATTTTGTTGTTGTTGTTGAGAACAAGACATTTGAATCTAATAATGTGGTAACTCTGGAAATCAGATTCTTCCCCTTCCCCAGTGTGTGCTGTATTCTTATTATTTTTCTTCATTAATTTTTTGCTGTTACAGGCTACATACATACAGAGGATCAGCCTGAGTTGTAAACCTAAGCCTTCTTAGATATTTTCTGAGCCTTTGGCGGGGGGCGGGGGGGGCATACACACTCACTAATTTTCCCCATTCATGCAGTTGTTTTGGAGTGTTCTAGTCTTAACATATGGTTCTCAAAAAAGAAAAAATAGGAAAATGAAAAGGAGACCCATTAAATTTCCTGGAATTGACTTCAGCCAGAGGGGGATGGGCTTGCAACAATTGGGGGAGATGTAACCAACAATGACCTCCTGCTTCTTTGTTTAACTGGAGGTATTAGGCCACTGCTGGTGGTCTATGTCAATTTGATTTATGGTGGGGGCCTTGGACCATGTGGTATCAGCTTGACCTATGAAGGGACTGGAGATTGAGGTCAGCCATGGGCAGAAAGTCTATGTGGTTAATCTCCTATAAAAATTTCTGAGCCCCGGGCTTCCCTGGTGGCGCAGTTGTTGAGAGTCCGCCTGCTGATGCAGGGGACATGGATTCGTGCCCCGGTCCGGGAGGATCCCACATGCCGCGGAGCGGCTGGGCCCGTGAGCCATGGCCGCTGAGCCTGCGCGTCCAGAGCCTGTGCTCCGCAACGGGAGAAGCCACAACAGTGAGAGGCCCGCATACTGAAAAAATAAAAATAAAAAAAAAAATAATAATAATTTCTGAACCCCTTAGCAAATATCAATTATACAGTACAGTGTTATCAACTATAGTCACCATGTTATACATTAGATCCTCAGACCTTATTCATCTTATAGCTATAAGTTTGTGGCCTTTTACCAACCGCTCCCTCTAACACTGTATTGTATAATTGACGTTTTCTAAGAAAGCAGAACTTAAGATGTTCTCACTAAAAAAAAAAAAAAAAAAAAAAAAAAAGATAAATATGTAAGGTGTTGGATGTGTTAATTAACTAGATGGGAAAAATTATTTTAATAATCACAATTTAGGCTTTAAATATCTTACAGTTTTATTTGTCAATTATATCTCAATGAAACTGAACACAAACAAACAAACCCAAGGCTAGGAGAACTTCCCTGGCTGGCAGCACTCTGTATGTACTGTCACACATCGTTGCTGGGAGAAGCAGGCACTGTCCACAGACTCCACTGGGGGAGGACACCTGGAAGCTCATGCTTGGAACAGTCAGTCCTGGAACCTGCCCTCTGTGCTCCTTCCCTTTGCTGATTTTGCTATAATAAACTGTAGCCTTGAGTATAACAGCCTTTCCGAGTTCTGTAACTCCTTCTAACAAATCCTTGCACATGCGGGTGGTCTTGGGGAACCTCCAGAATTTGCAATATCCTCTTGTGATTTCCTAAGTTAATGTTTCCAGGAATCCCAGAGGTTAGAGGAAAGATCACAGACCTGCTGCTAACAATTTCCTTCCTCGAATGTGTTAGGAACATGCATCAGAGGGGTGTAGCTCTGGGGCAGTGCACACTGAGTAACTATATCTAAGGCTGTGTTGGTCTATGATGGGTAAGACATAGTCTTGAACTGTAGGCATAATTAGTTTATTAAGAAGAAAAGACATGAAAAACTAATGCAAAGTGTCAAATGATAAGGACATTGGTATTCTTCAATTTCTCTTTAGCTTAGTTTTCCTATTTGCAAAGTGAAAGGAAAAGTCATATTACATACAGAATGAAGACAGGTTTACAGACTTAAAGAGAAGGTTTTGTCATATTCCAACACAGGTCCTTGCTTTTTAAAAATGTTTGCTATGCCATGAAGTTTGGCTATTTCATTCATGAGCACTTGCAACTAGGGCTAAAAGCCTAGAAGTTTTTATTATGCTCTCCTCTTAGGGGAATGCATTATATACTGATTAAAAATAAAATATGTAATTGATGTGTGCTCTATTTCCACGTGCTTAGAATTGCCATATTCCAAACTAGTCTCTTCTTATATGTTTGCTAATTTTCATGTTAATAACAAAACGTCTGTGGCATTTATTAGCCTGTAAATTAGAACTCCATTTAGAATTCCCTGCCTTCAATTAGCCTTAAAGACAATTAAAGACCAATCTTTCATTGATTCCTTTTCTACACAATACTTTCCAGTGTTAATTTTCTACACTTTTGTTCTAATCTAATTTAATAACAGTGAAAGTTTATCTGTGACTCTGGTCTCATTTGGTTTATCCTTTATGCAGCTAAGAGGTAGTAAGTACAGTCAGAGTCTGAAAATTCACATGTTCTTATGGATGATAAGGAAGAAAATATGAAAGAAATCCTCTATTTATGGACCTCTAGGAAGTGGTAGGTAAAATTCATGTAAATTTAACACTTGGCAATACAAGATATCTGTTTCTCCTTTTCCTTTAATGGCAGAGGCTAGAGCACTCACAATTACCATTTACTTTTTATACTCAGTAACGGCTAAGGGTCAGGAATTAATATTAATGAAACACTCCTATGACTTGTTAGCTCAGTTAGCTCAACTGCTTCAATGTGCCACTGATGAGGCCAAGGTCATGGGAGTGAGAGCAATAATTGGGTCTAGAGTGATAATGACTACAAAGGGCTTTTACAAGTGCTAACCCGTTTGCTCCTCACAACACCCCTGTGGGTCCTTAGAACAAGTGTTATTTATATTGCTCCTTTATGAAAAAAATAAACACATTCAAGAAGGTTAAGTGACTTATTTAAGGTCACACAATGAATAAATGGGGGTAAAAATGTAACTCTAAATTTTCTGACACTGCTGTTCTTTCCATCCGGTTTTGTTAATTGTTTCCATGTAAGTACTTGGTTTTGTTAATTGGTTTTGTTCAACTTGGTTTTGTTAATCGTTTCCATGTAAGTAATAAAATGGCTGTGACATTCATTAGCCTGTTAATTACACCTGCATTTAGAAGACACTGACTTCTGGGCTGAGATCATGACAGGCCATCTCCTAACTCGCAAATAAGTTACAGGCAGAATTATAAGAAAAGGCAAGCATTAACAATAGCTTTAAAAATAAGTTCAGGAATCAAATGCATATGACAGACATTGAAGGATATTTCCATCAACTTTAAAATCTTGGAGCAATTAGATGAAGAAGCTTTATAAGTGGCCTGAAAGCAATCTATTCTCTGAATTAGAATGACACAGCTGGAAATGAAAAGGGGAGAAAGAAGTTTTGACTCATTTTTACTACTTGTTTTTAAAGCAACATATATTACATTAATCAGAAAACTGAGCAACTTTCCTCTACTGACTGTCTTTTGAGACAGCTGAGATTGCTCTCATCCAATACAGTGCCTCTTGTATAACAAGGTCGGGGGAGGGACAAATGGAGAGTGACATGTGTATCCTAGGGAGATGACCTTCCAGGTAAAGCTGTACAAATTGAAGGAGGGAGGGCCCTGGAAGTGGTGCTTGCTGGCAAAATACAATTTTTCATGGACTCACCTGATTAAACCATGGAGGGCTGCCTTAGGGTATATGTTATCCCCCTTAGAGTAAAGACACTGAAAAGTAAGAGCCGAATGTTCCATTTCAGAGCCAGATGAATGTTTCTGAGGTATCAGAAATTGAGCCAGGGTTGCACACAGTTGAGAGGATGGTTTTGACAAATACACAAGTGACAGCAAGGATGGTGGTGGGCCATCTATAACAGCAATGTGTCTGTAAACCTCGGGCCTAAATAGAGCTCACTTCATATTAGAATGAAAATACTGCAAAGAGTAAAATAAGAACAGGATGAGATAAAAACAAACATACAAACAAAACAACACTTTGAAGAAATTTAAAAATGGAATAACAGGGTTAAAATTCTCACTGAAGTCATTAGGACAGGATTGATGCCAAACAAATCAGTGATGTCAGTAAAAAACTTCAAAATTTCTCCCAGAGAAGGGGGAGAAATAATAAAAACGATAAGTGTGATATATACAAAGAAGAGAGAGAAGAGATTTACTATGTTGATAAAGAGATATTCTATAAGAGGAAACAAAGCAAGTAAATGAGACACTATAATCAAAGATATAATAGAAGAATACTTTTCTATGCAGGAAAGACCAGCATCTCTTATGTTCCAGGAAGAATTAATAAAATATTTTAAATTACAAGTATAAAGAGTAGGAAGCTCTTTTGAACATTAAATTCCAGTAGAGAATAGAATGATGTCTATAGAGATCTGAGATTAAAAGATTGGGAATCCCAAACCACGCCATGATGTCATTCATGAGTCATAGTAACAGAAAACACTTTTATATGTGTAAGAGCTCCAAAAAATATAACACGCATGCCCCTCTCATGAATGAAAGAAACAAAACCAAACCTCAGGGATGTACTCCACTCAATTAGGAGTTTAATCATGATCAAAGCCTCTAAAATGGGGAAGTACTTGCAAATTGGTTAGTATTGAGCAATGAAACTAGTTACAAATATGCAAAGAACTTTTTAAAAGTGTCTTCAGAAAATTCTCAAATTTAAAGTGAAAACTCAAAAATATTTCTGTATTTAAAATTTGAAGTTGTTGAAAATTCATAATGAGGGTCTATAATCTCAGATAAAAGTAACAAAAGAATAGAAAACAGAAATAGGAGATGGGTGTGTAATAAGGGAAATGAATACAGGTTAGATTCCTGATTTTAAAACAATGACACAAAATTGATTGTTTTACTCAACTCTGATGGTTAAATATAGGGCCAAATGGATGATTTTCTTTTTGAAATATTTAAAATAATTACTTATCTTATAAATACAGGCTGCCTGCCTTTTGAATCTTTATAGAAAATGAAAGCAAATTAAACTTGAAATGCCAACGTTTTCCTAGACTGTTGAATATGAATAAACCTTTTTTTTTACTTAAATTTTCAAACTGTGTTTCACAGAGTAGCTGGTGCTCCCAGGGCCATAGGTAGTGTTGGGAAAGCAGGAGAGGATGTGGGGGGATGAGGAGAGGATGATGTCATTTACCTATGGGGATTCTGAGTTAAATATCCATTGTTCCGTTGGTGAAAATGCTTGAGATACATGCTCGACATCACAGTGATGCTGAGCTCCCACTGGCCAGATTAACAGAAAACACATTTGTTCACAGACAAGGTGGGCTTCATGAAGGTTGGACCAGTGTGGTCACACAGGGCCCCAAGCTCAGAAGGGCCCTGTGTTTGGGGTTTAATGCTCTCTGCATGTATTGGAGGCTTGGAGCCTCAGCTCACAGGCGGTCCCGCTCATAGGCAGCCTGGATTCCCACTGCCTCCCACCCTCCCTGGATATGTTCTCCACAGCCCGTCCCTGCCCCCATGGCACCCATCTCCCCATTTCTCTTGTTCCTTTTCTCTACCCAGCAACCGCTGTTGTACCCTGCCTCTTCTGGGGGCCTGAATGTGGATGTGGGTAGGGTCCAGGTGATGCAGGCACCCTGCAGCATCTCAGGGCAGACTTGGCAGTGGCTGTCCCTTCCATGGGCAGGCAGTGCCTCTATATGTATGTTCAGTGGGTCACTAGGCAAAGGTGAGCTTCTTGCCCTCTCCATCCTGATAATGGACTTATCCAGGTAGGCTGTTATCTTTGGCCATCTCCAGTCCATCCTGAGTTGGGGTGGCAGGTCATGGGAAGGGAAGATTTATTTCCGTGCCTGCAGTTGGGACGTGGTGCTGTGCAGTGGTGGATGAAGGGAGGGGAAGCCCTGCAGTTGGTGGGCTGTGCACCCACCAAGTCATGGGGCATCTGTGAGCATCTGTACCCAATGAGTATTCCCATGCCAAGAGTTCAACATTAAATAGCAACTAAAACGCCATGACAGGTTGAGAGAGACTTAGAAAGAAAGGAAAGGGCTTCCCTGGTGGCGCAGTGGTTGAGAGTCCGCCTGCCGATGCAGGGGACATGGGTTCGTGCCCTGGTCCGCGAGGATCCCACATGCCGCAGAGTGGCTGGGCCCGTGAGCCATGGCCGCTGGGCCTGCGCGTCCGGAGCCTGTGCTCCGCAACGGGAGAGGCCACAACACTGAGAGGCCCGCGTACAAAAAAAAAAAAAAAAAAAAAGGAAAAACTCTATATTTAGTACCTTTAATGTCACTTTTTTTCCTTGTCTTTTGAACAAGGACCACATGTTTTCCTTTCACACTGGACCGTTGCAAATCATGTAGCTGGCTCTGTGCAGAGATTTTCTTTTCAGGCTTACTGTGTTGATCATTTTACAATGTATACAAATGTGAAATCATTATGTTGTACACCTGAAACTAATATAATGCTGTCAGTCAATTATACTTCAATTTTAAAAAGTAATAACTCGTTGTAAGGTGAAGATTTAAAAAGTGGCAAGAAAAAATGACCCATCTCTACTGTTTACTGCTGCCAAGAATTCTATTGTAGCGCTAATAAGCATCACTATCAGTTATATATTCTCAGACTTGAATTGTGGTTCAAATCATAAAAGAGTACAGTGGGGAAAGAAAAGTTAACTCATTACCTTAAAAGATCATACACTATGTAAGTGGAAGTTTCAGTATTTGAATTTTGGTCTAACTGATGGCAAAGTTCATGCTTTTCCAACAGTTTCCATAAGTAGGAGGAAAGATGAGTGAATGATGTCACAAAAGGCAAGGTAAAAAAAATTACTGAAATTAGAAATTGTCGAGAGCCGCCGCTGGGGAGGAGCAGCCGTTGCGGCCCAGGACTGGGTCCTTAGAGACGAGGAGGCGAGGAGGTGATGGACGCCCCCAGTGCTGCCGACAGGAACGTGGAGCTCTGGAATATCAAAAAGCTCATTAAAACTTGGAGGCGGGGGCTTCCCTGGTGGCACAGTGGTTGAGAATCTGCCTGCCAATGCAGGGGACACGGGTTCGAGCCCTGGCCCAGGAAGATCCCACACACCGTGAAGCAACTAAGCCGGTGCGCCACAACTACTGAGCCTGCACTCTAGAACCCACAAGCCACAACTACTGAGCCCCCGTGCCACGGCTACTGAAGCCCGCGTCCCTAGAGCCCGTGCTACACAGCAAGAGAAGCCACTGCAACGAGAGGCCCGTGCACCCCAACGAAGAGTAACAGGGGATGTTTGGAGAAGAGGAGTGACATTACCTACATTTAAAGGCAGCTGTATTGAGAGTAGAGTCTAAGAGAGAAGGATAGTAGGAGGGGCCCAGTATCCCAACTATTGCAATAAGCGTGACCAGGTATGGCAACGGCTGGAACTGGGAGGGAGCAGTAGCATGGTGGAAGTGGTCGGGTTCTTAATTCCAGTCAAATTCTCTTCCTTCTTTCTCTTCCTGTGCATCAGTTTTTATAATAAATGCACAGGATAATTTTATACACACAAGAGATGCAGATCAAAATATGTACCATAAGCAATACTCAATGAAAAAGGAACGAGTGAAACGAGGTTTTCCATAGAGTATCCTTTTATTGTCTTGGAGTAGACAGATGCAAAACCAGGCAACAGGTAGACCTCAAAGATCAATCATCCCAGTTTCTTAAAATCAACTCTACGTTGTTTTCTGCCTGAAAGAGGCCAAGTAATATTCCTTTTATTTCCTTACCAGACTTACTAAAAGATGCGTTCCCTTCTCAGCATGCAGTGAAGAGCAATGTTTATGGATGGCAGCTGCTAAGGACAAAGTGAGTCTCTGGACAGTGATTTATTAATTCTATAGTGCCAAAAGCCCCACAGATAATGACCATGGAACACAAATGAATGTTTAATTTTATTAGAAGGTTTGACCTATGTCGACATCTCCCCTGAGAAGGATTTACATTTATAGTTGATGGTGGTGATGGTGTGTGTGTGTGTGTCTAAATAACCACCCCTAAGTATTAAAAATACTCCCCAAATGGCAGTTTTTTGTTGTGTGTTTTTTTACTATCACAGTAAGCAGGCATTACTTTGAAAAGTAATTTGTCTTCAGTTAATTATAGTACTTTCTTTTTTCAAATAAACCACTGAACTGGACATATTCTGAAGGACCAATAGGCTTAATATAGTGAGCCATCAACTATTTAGATCCCTTTGTTTTCAATCTATGCAGTGACTCCGGAGTGGAAAAAAATAAAACAGGACTATGCAATTCAACAGCTCTAGAGAAAGGCTTCTCCCTCTCTGTTAATTTCTCAGGGCATGACAAGAGCCTGTTTTTGTCCCAGACTGCTTCCTCCGGATCTTAATGAAAATGCCTAATATTTATTGAGCATTTATTATATGCCTGGCATTGTCCTAAGACTTAACATAAATTAGCTCATTGGATTATCGCAATAATTATGATCAATACCATGTTAGATTTGGAAATTGCAGCCAGAAAGGTTAGGCAACATTCCCCAGGTCTCCCAATGCAGTGGGCAGTGTGTAGCTCTCAGTGTGATTGCAGAGACCCCTCACCCATTATACCACACACCCTCCCACCCACATTTAGAAAATTACTCATCGACATTCTTGCAAACTATAGCACATCATCATTTCTGGCTTCATATCTCCTGTTCAACTATATCCTTCAGCTTTCAGACTTACTGATAGGGTGCTTCCACCTTGACTTTAACAGGATGCCATTCAATTTTTCTCATTTTTTGAGCCATAATAATTCACTTGGTAGAGAACATATTAAAAATCAGCATGTTACTGACAAGGAGCTATAGGCCTTGAAGGGGCTGTATCTTCCTGTCTGTGATTCCATCTAATCTGAACTGGCAACAAAATTCATAGAGCTCAACCAATCTCATTTTTTTCTCAGTAGCCCATCCAATAAAGATAAAAATGCAAATCATTTGATATGTGTGGATATACACATAAATAGAATTTTTCAACTCCCCATTTCCACCTCAGACCCCCCTTTTACCATAATGACAGCTGCTAAGCTTTCCCCATCATGTGTGATATTCATTTTCATCAGGTCTATTTCTCTCTGAACTTGTCTTTCATGGATGAGGACCTAATATTACCCTTAGATCCTGTTATTCTCTTGTCTTGTGTATGTCAGCTGCTCTAATGACCCCATGGCGACAGGAAAAAGATAATTAAGATCACTGGAGAGAAGGGCAAATAAATAGGAAGAGGCGAAAAAGCTACTGTGGCACATAGGAAGCTGAAAGTCATGTTTTAAGGGAATTCGTTTTTGGTTATCAGGACCTGCTTTCTAGAGTACTCATAATTTTATTTCCTTGTGTGTTTCTTTTCAGTCCTCATCTACATTGTTTGGCCTGGTGAAAGGAATATGGCCTAGGGAAACAGAAAGACTTTTTTTAAGAGAGGATCTGTCACAACTTTGATGTGTGATCCCAAGCAACTTATTTAACTTACCTCAGCCTAGTTTTTTCATCTATAAAATGGAGATAATCACACATACAAAAATGGTTGTTTTAAAGAGTAGATTAAGTTAGGTATACAAAGAATCTAGGACAGACAATGGAACATAGTGTGTGTAAATGCAAACATATACATGCTTAGTAGACATGGATAACCACTCCCCTTCCATGTTTATGTTCATACACCTAATATTTAATATGGATTTATAATGATCATAACATATATATAAATTTGAACATGCTGTCTACAGAAAAGTAAATTTATTAGCAGTGAGTATTATACATATGTATATGTATAACTGATTCACTTTGTTATAAAGCAGAAACTAACACACCTTTGTAAAGTAATTATGCTCCAATAAAGATGTTAAAAAATAAACAAATAAATTGAAATAAGAATTGGAGTTCAGATTTCTTTTAAAGTATAGAACAAAAGCATTGTTTGAAATTTGATTATAAAATAACATTCCATAACATTCCAGATTTAAATTTTAATTAATTAATTAATTTTGCACTGTACAGTTGATTCTGTGCTCCACAATAATTAAATTTTGGAAGTAATGAAATAGAAAGAGGTAGCTTAAGTCAAAATAAAAAATAGTGCATCTTTTATTTTTATATGATTTAGAATGTCAAAACATTCTATAATGAGATTAATATTTCTGCATACATCACAAAGGGTTGAGTCACGTCTAGTAATGGTAATTAACTAAACTCTTGTACAGATTTTCATTATCAATCAACTTATGAAATACAGATGTGACACCTGTCAGAATCTCCCAGAGGCAAAGTTAAATTACACTCGAAACCATCAAAGTGCCAGGACACAGTGACTGGTGCACTTTGTCACTGATATGCCACAAAGGCAGATGGAACACATAATTCCCCTTCAAGCTTATCTAACATTATATGCCTTTCCTTGAGGCTCTAAACCTGGAGACCTCCCCTTACTCAGAAAGTTAATGCCTAGCCTTAATTAATCAAAGAATGATTCTAAAGCACTTTACCTAAGCAAAGTATGAGGTCATGTAAAGTTAGTAAAAAACAAATACATGAGATATACATTAGAGAACCTGTTTCCTTCCGAACATCAGTAAATCTTTATGAACAAAAACATTATTTAAATACACAATGTCTTTTGTCAGTTGGAGAAAGAAAGCAAGAGCAGAGTAGGGGAACTTGAAGAAATACACAAGAGATTTTCTTTATTAAGTCTTAAAAAGAAATAGCTGGTTTTGTGAAAATTGGGGTAAAGGTATATATGCAATAGAAGAAAGGGGTTTTTGATATCAACAATACTGGTTAGAAATTGAGAAACTAACAGAAAAACCTCAGATCTGAGCACACCACTAAAGATTCCAACTCAGATTCATCTATTAAAGCTTATTTAATGAAAAATAAGTATGTAAAGGGTAAAACCAATTTTTAAAATAGCGTGATAAATACGATGATCCTGCCTGTTTGGAGGGAATGCCTCTTCATCCTTTTCCACTTCTGATGTTTTCTTCCATGTG
Organism: Monodon monoceros; assembly: GCF_005190385.1. Lineage (NCBI taxonomy): Eukaryota > Metazoa > Chordata > Mammalia > Artiodactyla > Monodontidae > Monodon > Monodon monoceros. The sequence continues at coordinate 21,974,474 of NW_021703777.1, read as the reverse complement.
GAGAAAACCTCCATTAAATAACATCATTGGCCTTCCTCTTTCTCATCACTCACTATTTCCAAGGGAGATGTAATGATTTTTCTGATTATTGATTTGGAAGCTGGAAATGCGAATATGTAGCTCCTTCCCTTTGTGCTTTTTTCCTCCTGGTTATGAGCTTCCCATAAGGATCACACTTCTGCTCTGCTCCTCCATGCTGTAACTGTTACAGCATGTTTTTCATGGAAAAAAAAACTGAGGTTGTCCACACTGACTCATTCCAGTGGGGAAGAATGAAGAAGCACCCCCTTCAAACAGGCATGGTTTGTATATCTCCCAACCCTTCCCCAAAGCTACCACAATGCCTGGAATATAAATGTTTAATAGATCTTATGTGAATTAATAGATAAATGTCACACTGCATCTGTTTCTTTAAATGTTGCTCTAAATTGAAAATGATATATTTTAATGATTGTAATTACCCAGAGTCATAATTATTTTATCTGGAAATTTTATAGGAAATAGCACAATTGATGCAATCTATCTCTTACAGCTAAACTATACACTCAGTTGAACAGAACATACACTCAATGTCTCATTCATCTAGGGGCTGACTAGCCAGATTAAAAGCATAGAACCCAAAAAGAAACATAAAGCCATTGTTTGGGGCAAAAGGGATGTATCAGACTTATCTTAGAAGATTTTGAAAAGAGAAACTCCAGTTCTAATAGACTGTCAAATTAAACAGGCAGAGTGATAACTAACATAAATTGCCATGCATGTAATAAGTGAGTCTTCATTCATTTATCACTAACTACCACCTTCAGGCTGGGTACATTGCAAGGTTCCTGGGATACCGGTGTGAATGGGACAAAAGTGATCCTGCCCTGTGGCAGAAAGACTTTAAAGTGGCCTTCATGATCCCTGCCTCCTTGTATTTAGGCCTCTGTGTAACCCTTGTCTCTCACATGCAGGCAGGAAATGTCTTGATTCAAACCAACAGAAGATGGCAAACATTTAAGGAGTATCTCTCCAATGATTATGTTATGTTTTATGATTATGTTACATCACATAAAATTCCATCTTTCTAAACCACAGGGTCCTACTGTATAGCACAGGAAACTATATTCAATATCCTGTGATAAACCATCAAGGAAAAGAATATGAAAAAGAACGTATATATGTATAACTGAGTCACTGTGCTATATAGCAGAAACTAAACACATTGTAAATCAACTCTACTTCAATAAATTTTTTTTTAATGCCATCTTTCTAGCTGACTCGTTCTCTTTCTCCCATGCTGGCTTTAGAGAAGCAAGATGCCATATTTTGAGAGGCAGTGGGGAAAAGGTCACTTGGCAGAAAGAAGCTGCAGCTGACCTCCAGGAGTTGAAAGCAACCTCCACCTGACAGGCAGAAAAAGTCAAGCACCTTCATTTTATAGCCACAAGGAAACGAATCCTACCAGCACCCTGAATGAGTTTGGAAGCTAATCCATTGCCAGTTGACCTTCCAGATGAGAACCAAGTCTTGGCTAACACCTTGATTGCAGCCTTAGAGGGGACCCAGTTAAGTTGTGTTCAAACTCCTGATTCACAAGAATTGTGAAATAATCAATGTGATTGTTTAACTGTTAAGTTTGTGATAAACTTTTATGCAGTATAGAAAACTAAAACATGCCCTAATGGTGTGAATTTCTTAGAGGTAACTATTTCTGTAAATAACTATCACTTTTTTTTTTCTTAAAGAAAAAGATGATGGCACTTTTACCATCATTATCAGTGTACAGCAGAGGTCTCAGCAGAAGGCTTACTGTTAATTGACTTTCGAGTAGGATATTCCCAGGATTTATTGATCACGTTTTTTATTACGTTTGTACATACAGCACAAGAGAATAAATAAATATCGTGTTCATAAACTTATGGGAGACATGTTTTCCTTCGCTAACAGTGTATAAATCACATTTAGCTTTAGTACATATTGTTGGGAGATGGTGAAAGTCTTTGTAAGTACTGCAGAAAATACAGTGTTCTATTAGAAATTTATCACAACAGAACAACATATAAGTGTTGGAGTCCTTAAAATGTGATGTTTCAAAATAGCACTCTTTTTTTTTTTGATGAGACAATGATGTTTATTACAAAAGGAACTGCATTCACAGAACCCCTCAATTCACAAGAGTTGGCCTCTATTCAGTACCTACAAACATGTATTTCATCGAAATTTGGGGCATAATTACTGAGAGAACTCAGAGAATTGATTATAATTGAATGGAGATCATATAACTTAACTCTCTCACTTTGTATAGAGGGAGACAAACATTTTGAGTATTTAAGTAACTGGTTCAAGGTATCCTAGTTAGTAGGTGTAGTCAGCTGAAGTCTAGGTTTTCTTTTCTTTTTTTTTATTGGCTACTGTTGTTTTACAATGCTGTGTTAGTTTCTGCTGCACAGCAAAGTGGAGTTCCCTGTGCTATATAGCAGGTTCTCATTACTTATCTATTTTATACTTATTACTTAGTGTATATATGTCAATCCCAATCTCCCAGTTTATCCTGCACCCCCCATTCCCCCCTTGGTGTCCATATGTTTGTTCTCTACATCTGTGTCTCTATGTCTGCCTTGCAAACAGATTCATCTGTATTATTTTTCTAGGTTCCACATACATGCGTTACTATACGATATTTGTTTTTCTCTTTCTGACTTACTTCACTGTGTATGACAGTCTCTAGGTCCATCCACGTCTCTACAAATGACCCAATTTCATTCTTTTTTATGACTGAGTAATATTCCATTGTATACATGTACCACATCTTCTTTATCCGTTCATCTGTCGATGGGCATTTAGGTTGCTTCCATGTCCTGGCTATTGTAAATAGTGCTGTAATTAACATTGGGGTGCATGTGTCTTTTTGAATTATGGTTTTCTCTGGGTATATGCCCAGTAGTGGGATTGCTGGGTCATATGGTAATTCTATTTTTAGTTTTTTAAGGAACTTCCATACTGTTCTCCATAGTGGCTGTATCAATTTACATTCCCACCAACAGTGCAAGAGGGTTCCCTTTTCTCCACACCCTCTCAGCATTTATCATTTGTAGATTTTTTGATGATGGCCATTCTGACCAGTGTGAGGTGATACCTCGTTGTAGTTTTGATTTGCGTTTCTTTAATAATAAGTGATGTTAAGCATCTTTTTATGTGCCTCTTGGCCATCTGTGTGTCTTCTTTGGAGAAATGTCTAGTTAGGTCTTCTGCCCATTTTTGGATTGGGTTTTTTGTTTTTTGATATTGACCCGCATGAGCTGCTTGTAAATTTTGGAGATTAATCCTTTGTCCATTGATTCGTTTGCAATTATTTTTTCCCATTCTGAGGGTTGTCTTTTTGTCTTGTTTATGGTTTCCTTTGCTGTGCAGAAGCTTTTAAGTTTCATTAGGTCCCATTTATTTATTTTTGTTTTTATTTCCATTTCTTCCTATGTTACTCTTTAAAGAACATATTTCTCTTTAGTGAAGTTTTTATAACAAGAAGCATCAGTGAGGCTTTAAGCTTCCCATTGAGCTCAGTACCCCTGCTATCTGGCTCCATGGTTATTGTTCTTCACACAGTTAGAAGTGATATTGATTTTTAAGTTTCTCAGAACTTGCCAGAATTTCAATTTCAGGAAATCTTTCCCTATTTTAGAATCATAAGATTTGTTACATTGTATATTAAAGATGAAGGGGGTGGAATCTATAATCTCTCAGTGGATAAATTAATTCCAGGGGCCCCTCTGGGAGTCTTCTTCATCAAAGGGATATTCTACATGTGGTACAATATAGTATATACTCAACTCCAATGGGATCACATCCTTGGAAAAAAGAACAATATTCTCATGATTGCACCAAGAATCAACCTGGCTAAAGAATTTTAGTCCAAACAGATGAATGCTAAAGTGTCTCTTTTTCTATTACTTCTCTTCTCTATCACCGCTTATCTTTGTCTATTTTCCTTTTTGGAAGCCCTGGAATGGCCCTGAATCTTAGCAGTTTAAGCCACTATTTTTCAAACATTTGAACCATGGTCTGTGAGAAATACATTTTGCATCATGAACAATACACATATTTACTTGTGAATGTAGCTATATATGTAGAATGAGATAAAAAGAAATATAACTAAAATAACAGCTTCATAAAGCAATACTCTCACTATATGTTATGAAATATTTTCTGTCATATGCTATTCTATTTCATTTTCTAAAACGCTGTTGTTGTTTTTTTAATGCACTGACAATTTCTATTCTGCAGTTTTAAAACCATTGGTTGAGACTAAGCCTATCCCAAGATGTGGAGAAGCAACGTGACTCAAAAGTCATGAGTATGGATAACTGTTTTCTACATTTACAGGTTAACCAATAGGTAAAATGTGTGAGAACCCATCAGTATAGTCTTCAGGTGGGTATAGGTAGCAGGGAAGATATAGTTTACTAAGGACAAATGTATTGTTTCTCTTTGTTTCTCCAGTGACTAACAAATGATTCAACACAAAATTGGCATCAAGTAGATGTTTCTGAACAATAGACACAAAAGCAAGCAAGATAAGAAAGAGAGGGAAGGAAAGAAGAGGAAAAGAATGAAAGAGAGAAAGAGAAGACAGACAAAAGAGTGTAAGGTTAAAAAAGAAAAGGCAAAAAGGAAGGAAGAAGGAAGAGAGGACTAGCATAAAGCCAGGAGAAGTTGCCCTACAGTGAAAAACAGTAATAAGATTTCTCCCAGTTTAATAAGAAACTGTACTTAAAATTATTTATGACCAGAAGCCAATTTTTAAGTTTGAAATTACACTTGTCTTTCTATATTGCATTGTTTTACCATTTAAGTGTTGCTACTATCAGTAATAAAGGCATTGTACAATGAGATTTAAATTTTGCTTACATAATGTGAATGCTCTGCAGACACTTGATTCAGAGATTGAGCAAAGTCTGAAAAGTTAAACAATTATAATGATGGTTATTAAATTTTCATTTCATTTTTAGCCTTACCGCGATTCTGAGTGGTAGCTTATTTTGACTTCATTAGAGAGAGAGATAAAGAAGCAAAGACAGAGTGACTATTCTAAGTTCATGAATCTCACTATATATCCAGGGCTAGGATACAAGTCTCTTAGACTGTAAATCCTCAGCTTTTTCTAGTATATAACACTGTTTATGTCCATATTATGTCTATATACAGTCTGTAAGAATACAATGTTTATGTCTGTCTTATTCTTTCATCAGTAACTGAACTACATGAACTAAACGACGGAAGGTTAGATATTCTCACTTTAAAATTGACATACTTTTTAAAAATGTAGTGTTGATAAGTTGGATATAGTGTTTTTACTTAAGGGATTAAAAGAAAGTCTTTTTGTATTGAAACAAGGTTGATAATAAAAACAGAAGAAAAAGATTTACAAAATCAAGAATGAGAAAGGACATCATCACCAACCCTTCTCAAATTAAAAAAGATTATAAGGGAATATTATTTAAAATGTCATGTCAATAAATTAGACAAACTGGATGAAATTGGGAAGTACATTGAAAGGAAACAAATTATCAAAGCTGACTAAAGAAAAACTAGAAACTCTGAATAGATCTATAAGAAATAAAGAAACTGGATCTGTAATTTAAAAAGTCCCCACAAAAGGAAGCCCAGGCCTGAATGGATTGGTTTATAAATTCTGTCAAATCTTGGAAGAATAAATAAGACCAATCCTCTACAGACCCTTTCACAAAATAGAGGACAGGGAACCACTTCTCAATTTGTTCTATGAATCCAATGTTACTTGATACCAAAGTTGGGCAAAGACATTACAAAAAAAAAAAAAAACACACACACACACAAAAAAACTACAGAGCACTATTACATATAATCAGAAATATAAACACTCTTCACAAAATATTAGCAAAACAAACTCAGAATTTACACTATGACTAAGTGGATTTTATTCTGTGTATGTAGGGTTGGCATCTGAAAATCCATTGATGTCATATACCATATTCATAGAATTAAAGGAAAAAAACACATGGTCATCTCAATGGATGCAGAGAATGCTTGGTAAAGCTAATACTCATTCATAATAAAAATTCCCAATAATCTAGAAATAGAAGGGGAACTTCCTCAAGCTGATAAAGGACATCTATGAAAAACTTAGAGCTAACATCATAATTATAGGTGAAAAACTGAATGTTTTCCCCTGTGATCAGGATTAAGACAAGCTTTTTTCTTAACAGCCCCCAACTGGATACAACCCTAATACCCATGAAGACATGAATGGATAAACAAATAGTAGTGTATTTATACAACGTAATACTACACAACAATGTAAAGAGGTAAGCATACTGTTACACTAAACACCATGAAAGAAACCCAAAAACTTTTAATTTCTACGTTAGCAATGGTGGAATGAGTCTACTACAATCTCTCTCTCCCAAAGAATACATTTAGAAAAATTTTAGAAAGAATACAAAAAGCAAATATGAAGGACTCTAAGAAGCTAAGAATAGCAGGTGGCTTGGAGATGGAAGTAAAATTTGAAGAAAGAAAAGTACGGTGATAAGTGTTCTGATCAGTTTCCTCTTTTACTTCCTCTTTTACAGTGAATGGCTCAAGCCCTAAAACTGCACAATGGGCAGAGACAACAAAAAACTCCTGATGAACTCTGCTTTTGCTGGTCAGAAGATTGGGAAAGGGAACTCCTGTGGAGCCAGTGTGTGGGGAAAAGCAGATAATGCCTACTTTTCCTTTTTCTTTTCTTCTTCAAATCTGTTTTATTTCCTGGTACTTCCCTGAGGCCAACCCCAGTCATGGAGTTGCAAAGAGAAAAATCCTGTGTATTTGGCCAGAAGAACCAAGAGAAAGGAACCCTGTAGACTGGAGAATCTGGGGAAAAATCCAGGATTAGAGAGAATTCTGGTGCATGAGTCAACTCAATCCAGGGCTCGCTGTCAATATGCACATGTGCAGAACAAATCCAAATGAGCACAGCAAAGACTGGAGAACTGAGCTACCATCCAAGTCCTAGACTAACTCCTGAGAGATGCATGTGCAGAACAGACTGAGAACAGTGTAACAAGAACTTTGAGAACTAAACTGCTCTATGAAACACTTCCCAAGTCCCAGACTAAGCTCCAAGTAGCTCATGCATGGACAGACTCAAACACTATAACAAAAACTTTGAAAACTGAATGCACATTGAGACCCTCATCCACAAAAGAAGAGATAGAACTTGAGGTCAGAACCTAAATGTTATGTTCGCCTCCTAACGCAAAAGATCAACAGTCTCCAGAGGACATTAGCCAACCAAAGTCTCATAACATAATATTCAAAATGCCCAGGATACAATCCAAAATCACCTGCCATTCAAAGAACCATGAAAATATGACCAACTCTCAAAGAAAAAGAAAATTAACAGATGTCAACACCAAGATAACACAATATGTTGGAATAATCAGATAAGCGCTAAAACAGCTATTACAACCAAGTTCATTGTGGGAATGTTAAATACTATTGAAATGAATGGAAAAATAGAAGCTTTCTTCAGAGAAATACAAAAAAAAAGTAGCAGATAGAAATCTGAGAACCAGAAAACACAATATATGAAATAAAATTTTACTGGATGGGCTAAATAGCCAAAAGAAGAAGAGAAAGAAAAAAAGATTGAAGACGAAATAAATTGAAAGGACTAATGGCCAGAACACCTGCTCTAAAAGAAACGCCAAAAAAATAAAGAAAGAAAGAAACGCCAAAGAATGTTCTTCAGGCTGAAGGAAAATGATACCACAGGGAAATGCAGAACTTCAGGAATGAAAGAAAAGCAACAGAAATGGAAAATATCTGAGTAAATATAATAGGCTGTTTTTATCCTCATAAATATTTTAAATATGTATGTTAAAAACAAGATTTATAACACTGGTTGGGTTTTTAATGTTCAAATATTGTAATACATATGAATACTACATAAGTAGGAAGGGAAAAAGAACCTAAATGATTGTAAAAGTTCTACATTTTACTAGAGTTGGTAAAATGTTCATTCTTAGTAGACTGTGAAATGTTAGATATGATTAATATAAACCACAAAGCAACTCCAAAAAATGGATATTTAGCCAGAAATCCAAGAGATTAATAAAGATAGAATACATCAAGTATTAAAATAATCCAAAAGAATGCAAGAGGGGGGAACAGAGAAACATAAGACAATGCAGGAACACAGAACACAAATAATAAAATGTTAAGCCTAAATTTGATTTTAGCAATACTTACACAACATGTAAGAGGTAGAAACATTCCAGTTAAAAGACAGAGGCTGTCTTTTAGATAAAACTATAAGACCCAATTATATGTTGGCTACAAAAAGCATAATAATTTTAATTATATAGAGAGGCTAAAATACAAAAAAAAAAAAAAGAAAATAGATACCACACAAACACTAATTCATTGTATTAATATCAGACAACATTCACTTCAGAGCAAAGACATTTACCAGGAAGAAAGGAATAAAGAGAGATATTATAATGATAAAATTGTCAATTCATCTTGAAGACATACAATTCTATACATGTATGCACCAAACAATGGAGCTTCCAAATGCATGAAGTAAAAGCTAATCAAAATGGTAAAAGAAAAAAAGAAAAATCCACAATTATAGTTGGAATTGCTTTTCAGCCTTTTAGCTAAGATCAAGTGTAGTATAGTTGGAGACATCAATGCTCCTTTCTATATAATTGTTAGAACAAGTAGACAAAAGGTCAGCAAGGATATAGAAAACCTGAAAAACGCCATCAATCAACTTGACCTATTTGATATTTACAGAACATTCTGTCCAATGACAACATAATTCACATTGGTTTCTGTTGCTACTGGATATTCAACAGCATTAACTACACGCTGACACTATAAAAAAAGCAAAAAGCCACAAAAAAGTAAAACCTTAAATTTGGAAGAACTGAAATGATACAAAGTATGTTTTCTGAACAAAAAGAATTAAACTAAATATCAAAAACATGTTTATAAAATGTCCCATATGTTTGGAAATTTAAAACACACTTCTAAATGACTAATGAATAAAAGCAAAAGCTTCAAAGGAATTAGAAAAATTCTTAAAGTGAATAAAAATGAAAATAAAATACATCAAAATTTGTGGGATACAGCTAAAACAGTGCTTCAAGAAACATTTATAGTATTAAATGCTCACATGAGAAATAACAGCAGGTCTCAAAAAACAATCCCGGTTTATACCCAAACTAGAAAAATAAGAAAAAAATAAACACAATAAGCAGAAGTAAGTAGTATTAGTCTCTCTGTTGCATCAAGATTCTTCCTGTATTATTACTATGTATATTAGTAGTTTTTAACCTCATAGCTAGAACTTATTGGTACTATCCTGGGTTCACTATTGACACATAAACAGAAACCAGCATGAGTTCATTGTAAAGGAAAACAGTTTACTTTGAAACAGTGATACCCATTCTGCCAGGGTAAGTTTTCAAGATAATCAAGCATCCACAAAAGTGAGTGTCCCAGTATCTCAAAATCTGGGTGACTTAATAAATCTTCAAGTATTCAGAGTAAAATTTTATAGCTAATAAAATATTCAGTTGTTTTAAAATTGGCTTAATTCAAACTTAAAAGAAAAATCTGAGTCATAAAACTTTATTTTATCCAGACCCAGGAAGATGGAAGAGAAATAGAGATTTCATTATGAAATGTTGCTTTTGTGGTTTTTATACTTTGAGGATTTTCCAAAACTCAGCCTCTCAGGATGACTTGCCTTGGGCCCCATGACACATATATAAGCCACTCGGAGGCATAAGAATCTATCAGATTTTTAAAATCTGCCTTCATTAAAAGAAACCGTTTAAAACAAATCCCAGTCTCCCTAAGGAATAATGATCCTGAGTTTTAATCCTCAGTTGAGAATTCTACTTCACTCTACAGCAAAAACATTCCATAACCTGGCTGTTTTTATGAAAGGATTAAAAATTGCAAATCCGTTATTAAATGTCAGCTCAGTCTTCTATATTTCTTTTCCTTATATGTTTTTCTAATTTATTTTTTATCGAAATATAGTTAACATACAATATTATGTTAGTCTCAGATGTGCTACATAGTGATTTGACATTTGCATATCTTATGAAATGATAACTGTGAAAAATCTAACAACCATCTGTCCCTATACAAAGTTATTACAATATTATTGACAATGTTCCTTATGCTAAATATTACATCCTTGTAACTTACTTATTATATAACTAGAGGTTTGTACCTCTTAATCCCCTTCGCCTATTTCACCCACTCACCTTCCTTCTGGTTATCACCTGTTTGTTCTCTGTATCTACGAGTCTGTTTTTGTTCTGTTTTGTTTTGTTTTTTTAGATTCAACATGTAAGTGAGATCATGCCTATTTGTTTTTCTCTGATTTATTTCACTTAGCATAATACCCTCTAGATTCATGTTTTATTTATTTATCATTCATTCATGCAATGAATCTGTCTTTAAAAACTGTACACCAGGCTCTTTCTGATATTCATAATACAGTAAAGAAGATAACAGTTTAGTGAAGAAGATACAGACATACAGCAAGGTACGGTGAGTGTTCTGCTATGTGTAGGCATGAGGTGGAAACATGTGAAAATACCTTTTATCCAAAGTGGGTGGGTTAAGGAAGAATTCTCAATAGACATATTTAAGTTGAGCATTTATATGGTGAAAAGGATTTGGCCAGGTAAAGAAGCTCACACAGGGCATTCTGAGATGATGGAGAAGTGTGTGCAAGAGGCACTGAGGCTTAAGAGAATCTTTGGGAGAACTACCTGGACATAGTTTAGCAAAGCTAGAACATAGTATGAATTAGGAAATAATAAGAAACTGAGCAGCACAGATTAGCAAAGGCCAGATGAATGTAGGAAATAGACTTGGATTTTATCCTGAAGGTTATGGAAGGCAATGGAAAACTATAAGTAGGTAGATGATCTAATCAGGTTTACATTATAAGGAAGATCACTCAAGTGGTAATAGACAGAAAGGGTAAGCTTGGTAGGTGAGAGACTAATGAAAAGAATTTTGCAGTGTTTCAAGTGAGAAACGAGTAAAGCCTAAAGGAAGACAAGAGCAGGGAGAATGGAGATGAGGAGGTCATTACTAGAGTTATTTAAGTTGTGTATCTAATAGGACTTAGAGGCCTGGTTGCATATGATTGGAGGTTCACGATGAGAAAAAAGGTTGAGAAATGATTCAAGGATGATTCTAGGTTTCTGTCCTGAGTATCTGGCTGATGGTTGTCCTATTAACAGAATAAATACATTCTAGAGTGGGTTTGATGGAAAACATAAGTTCAATTTTGTATGGATTGAGTTGTGTTGCCTGTGCAGCACCAAATGGAAATGTCTAAGAGGCATTTAGGTATTTGGATACTTGGAGGCATAAGAAAGAGATCCATATGCAATCAGCTAATTCATATTAGTTGTAGCATTTTGAGTTACTGTGATATGGTGATTTCTAATAAAAAGTAACACATTTGGTCTTCATCCCCCTTTCTGGCACCTAAACCCTTGGAATTTCCTAAGTGTTGAGTGATAAAGTGTCTCTTGTTATGTTAATGAGGTGAATGCTTCTAAGGATGGGGGCTGGTTGCTAGGAGAATCAATCACATGATTAGAGAGCTGGAAAGAGGGAGGAAAGGGGCTGGAGGTTGGATCAATCACCAATGAACAATGATTTAATCAGTTATATCTATATACGAAGACTCCATAAAAAGCCAAAAGGAGAAGGTTCGGAGAGCTTCCAGGCTGGTTAGCACATGGAGATTCCGGGAGAATGACACACTCAGAGAGAGCCTGGAAGCTCTGAGAATGTGTCCGTTTAAGTTTAGCAACTTTGCAGTCATTCCCAAGAGCAGATTTAATGGAATATTGAAAAAAGGAGCCTTATAACAACAAATAAAGGAATGAAAGAAAGATCATGAGATAGAAATCCAGAGTTAAGAACAATCTTTTAAACACTGGATTATGAAAGTAAAGAAATAGATATAGTTGTAGTTAGAGTATGATGAAAAGTCAGGAGTTTATTTTTTTTCAGAAGTTTATAGCAGTTTTATTAATAATTGCCCAAAACTGGAAGCAACCAAGATGTCCCTCAAAAGACGAGTGAATAAACAAGCTGTGGTGAATCCATACAATGGAATTTTTTTTAAAAGTATAGTTGATTTACAATATTATATTGGTTTCAGGTTTACAACACAGTTATTCAATGTTTTTATAGAATATACTCTATTTAAAGTTATAAAATATTGACTATATCCTCTGTGCTGTACAATATATGCTTGCAGCTTATTCATTTTATACCTAGTAGTTTGTACCTCTTAACTCCCACCCCTATCTTGCTCCTTTCCCCTTCCCTCTCCCCACTGCTAACCACTAGTTTGTTCTCTTTATCTCTGAGTCTGTTTCTGTTTTGTTATATTGATTCATTTGTTTTCTTTTTTAGATCCCACATATAAGTGATAACATAGAGTATTTGTCTCTCTCTGTTTGACTTATTTCACTAAGCATAATACCCTCCAAGTCCATCCACCATGTTGTTGCAAATGGCACTAGTTCATTCTTTTTAATGGCTGAGTAGTATTCCATTGTGTGTATATATATATATATATATATATCACCTCTTCTTTATCCATTCATCTGTTGATGGACACTTAGGTTGCTTCCATATCTTGACTATTGTAAATAATGCTGCTGTGAACATTGGGGTGCATGTTTCTTTTCTATTTAGTGTTTTCATTTTCTTCTGACATATAGTCAGGAGTGGAATTGTTGGATCATATGGTAGTTCTATTTTTAGTTTTTTGAGTAACGTCTACTACACTGCTTTCCATAGTGGCTGTACCAATTTACAAACCGGCCAATAGTGCACTAGGATTCCTTTTTCTCCACATCCTCACAGCATTTGTTATCTCTTGTCTTTTTGATGACAACCATTCTGACAGATGTGAGGTGATATCTCATTGTGGTTTTCATTTGTATTTCCCTGGTGATTAGTAATGCTGAGCACATTTTCATATGCCTGTTGGCCATCTGCATGTCTTCTGAAAAGTTGGGAATTTTTTTTTAAATAGGAGAGACTGAGTGTGTTTACAGGCTAAAGAGCATCAGTGACATAGAGAATGCTGAGAGAAGAGATAACTGTTGGAGTGAGACCTCTGAGAAGGTTAGAGACAGGAGGTACAGGCAAGTACCAGAATAGAGGTATTTTCCCATCGAGATGTAGGTTGGACGTGGGAGAGGAGAGAAGGTCAAAACAGTAATGATTTGATTACCTGTAATTTTTCTGTTACTGGGAGATGAGATGAGAATAGTTGAGGATAGAGGGTAGTCAGAGGCCTTAGTCTCAATGAGATGGAGTTGACAAAGATAACATGGTGAATGGGAATAGAAACACATGGAAAGATTGGCTGACAACTTTGAAAACCAAGCTGTGATCAGAGACCAGGAATTTGTAGCTGCATTAACTCACATGATTTCTTTTTGTTTGGCTTTGCTCTAGTGGTGCTCAGAAGCCTAGAAGAAATCGCAAATAAGGTAAGGTACAAAAGCTTGGGGTGCAAACTTTTCTTGACAGGACAAGGTGACAATATCAGTATCAATATGTTCTTTTTCCCAAAATTCCCCATAAGTAACATGTTTCTTGGAATATTAACACTGACATATTCCCTACCCCGTTTCTCAGCATACCTGAAACACCAGACAAGCTTTCTAAACACAGAACTACATTAGGAAATTTAATTGACACAAATATAAGATTTAACATGAACTCTGAGCTGGTACACACAGTGAACAAACCCCCTTCCTCACTTCCATATAAAAATGTATAGACAGTTCATTCAGAGGGTTCAGGTGGTGTGTGAGTCTTGATGGTAGCCATCTGTGGCCTTTGAGAGGGTTCCAAAAAAGAAAGAATTTCTTTTGGTGCCTTTGCAGAAACACTAGTCTAGGGTGATAGGGGACCGGATTCTCAAGGCCACCCCTTATGACAGAAGAGCAGCACATTGATGGATTGGAAGTCCCAAGCCCATCTAAGGACACCAGCTCTGAGCTTAATGACCCTGGGCTCAGCTACATAAACAACAGGACTAATTGGTTCCAAAACCTCTACCCTCATTGACCACTTCTTCATGTATCGTCAATCAGAAATGACAGACGATAACATCTGTTGGCCTGAAACAGATAGATGGCCAGATATTCTTCTAGCAAAGATGAGTTTATTCAGGATCAGCAGAAAATTGCAATTCAGAGTCTGCATGAGAGAGTCTGCACGGAGAGCCACATGAAAGTTACTGCACAGCAAGTGTAGGAGCACTCTTTTATAGAGAGGAAAAGGAAGTTAGGAGGGCTATAGTAAGCAAAGTGTCCACGGCTTCTCACTGGCTGAGTCCTTGCCAGGAAAGAAGAGGAGTCTTTCTTCTTCCTGTTGGGCTCTGCTATTGTCACAGGGCATGAGAGCTCCCCCTATGGTCTCCCAGACTCTATTTAATTGAGGTTTCTGTTTATGAAGTTTTTACACATCCCACTCTAAAAAGGATCTAACCATTGAGGAACATAAACTGAATTATTTCTTTCACAACCTCTTACTCTGAACTACTTGTGACCCCAGTATTTGGTCTGTCCTTTATGGAGACATAGCAGCTTCATTGGTCTATTCTGCCATTTCTTTTCTATCTCACAACTAGCAGTAACCTTCCTTAGGAACCTCTCACTGTTTGGATGATTAATGACTGCCATGAAGCTCCATCTGCCATTCAGTTAGAATGTTGAGCCCATCTTCCAAGCATCAGACACACCCAAGACAACGTGATCTCTAAAGAAATCTGTATTGATGTATGTCTGTTGCCAACTGTGGGTGGGTGGAGGTTTTTTGCTATGAGATTTAGAATTCAGAGGACTTTGAGTGATACTCAAAATACAGTTTCTTCTTTAATGAAAATAATAAGGGATGAATCACATTAATCTTAAGAGTCCTATGTTCATTCCACTCATTTTACTCGTTCTGACCCACTTTTTCTTTCTAAATCATCACTTAGAACAGAAAAAAATCTACTGAGCTTGAATGAATTTTTACTCTCTCTCAAATGCTGGATGATCTGTTTTTGGCTTTGCCAACTCCTCTGTGCCAACAGACATGAATCCTAGGCTATAAAATTGCTAATCTAAATAAAATGCCACAGGATGGCACCAGTGGTGAGACCTTATGCCTCAGAAAACTCTTTTGTAATTCAGCTTCACCTCAGTGATCCAGATTGTTTAGAGGGGATGGGCAAGCAGAAGTAGTGAGAGATCAGATTGTGAGAATTTTATTAAGAAATGCAATTGTTTGCTTTTGAGAGTATAGAATAATTTAGAACATATACCAAACGTTTTAAATTAGCACCCCATATTATTTTTATGGACGTTAAAATGTTTGAAAATCACTGTTAGAAATCCTGAGATGAGATTGTATCTGTCCATATCTACACATTTAAGGTAAAGACCTTTGAAAGACCCCTTTGTCTCATTCTCTAGGAGGACTTAAGGTACAACAGCTAAGGTATATTAGCTAGCAAGTAATAGTTCTTCGATCTTTTATCACATATTAGATAAAGAAAAGAGGACAGGACAATGGCCCCAAAGAAAGGGAAGGGACTTTCATATGCAAGTAGAAGGAAGTTGAGTCAAGTTATTCCTCTTCCTTAGTTTTCCTGAGAGCTGTGTTGATCCATATCCCTCCAGTATGATGTTGAATAAGAATGGTGATAGCACATAACGTTGACTTGCTGTTCTCCTTAGGGAGAGAAAATTGTGGACGATGCCCTTTATCAGCTAGAGGTCATTTCTTCCTGTTCCTTGTTTAATGAGGGTTTTTTTTTGTTTGTTTGTTTTTGCCACACCGCATGCACGTCTTGTGAGATTTTAGTTCCCCAACCAAGGGATTGAGCCCGGGACCATGGCAGTGAAAGCACCGAGTCCTAACCACTGGACTGCCAGGGAATTCCCAAGGAGGGTTTTTTAAGTGAATCAATGTTGAATTTTGTCAAATACTTATTTGGCATTTACTGAGATGATCATATGGGCTCTCTTCTTCAGTCTACATGGTGACTTTGTAATGTGTCAGCTTGGCCAGGCTGAACTATGTTTCCCGGAAGTACATTCTCTGTGTTTGTAGCTAGGGTGAGACACAGAGAAAATATATTTTGCATGACCTTAGGAAGGTGAAAGTAAAACAGCAGTCCTTTTGTTTCTTTGCTTGGAAGGTTAGGGTGGGTGCTCGTCCTCAAGCACTTTGCTCGTCTATGGGCTCACTTCACTGGCATGGGAAAACAGCCAGGCCTGCAACTGTGTGTATTTTCACCTGACTATTCCTTCAGCTTCTCTGACTCCTGGGTCAGGTGTGTGTTAAGCTCCATGATGAAAAATGCCAGCTGCTCCTGCAGGACACCCACATCATATGGCTGGAGACAACAAGAACTGAGATGGGTTCCAGGTCATCCACTTAATTTCCAGCTCCTGCTGCGGGTTCCAGCCTCTCCTGGCTCTTCCATGCTCTACAGACATCTCTCCTTACTGCCTCTTTCTATGGCCTGCCCTGAAGATTTCAAATTCCAGCACCCGACAAAAGAAAAACCTTATGTCTACGACTTAACTAGCTCCCACAATTGTGTAAAGTCAAATTTATAGATAACATGCTTCTTTGATGTAACCCTAACTGATACAGAATTGGGTGCCAAGAGTGGTACCAGAGGAGCAGAATCTTAGGAGTGAGTTATATGAATTTACTCCTTTTTTCTGGGCTTTCTGAAATTGGTTTCCTAAACTGATTCTACTTAAAAATATTAATGACCCTATTTCCAATGTTGAAGAGGACACTGGTAGCCTATGGTATGCAACAGCAAAACATTTACTCAAATTATCACCTGCTGATACCTGTAGTTATGAACCTATAGAAGGCAAGACTCTGAATGACCAGTTATTTGCTGCCATACATTTTAGTAAAAATAAGGAGTTTAACGGGGGTGGGTTGTTTGCCTCTGAATGAGCTGAAGAACTTAAGGAGAGAAAATGAGGAGCGCAGGGCTTTAAATTCCTAGTTCATATAAGAGAACTTAAAATTTCTATGTTTGTCCTAAAAGAAACTTCTATATCCTAGCCCTAAAAGAAGTTCCTATATCCTAGAGCTTAACCCCTGTAAAAATCTTCATCTAGGGCCAAGTTTTCTAAAAATGAAACCCAATGTGTAATCTGTACATGACTAACTTACAACACAAACTGAATTGCTGATGTCATAGGGTCTCTTTTGTTAAAATTGGGGCATTCACGGGGAAGGAATAGGACGCTGAAAACTGCGATGGAAACTTATGGGCAGATTGCAATGAAGTTGCATACCTTGAACCATGAAACCCTGAGTTTTGAGGAGCCTTCTTTGCCATTAGAAGTAGCCTTTACATTCCTGCCTAAGAGAGTCTCTCGTTGACTGAGGAAACTATAATGATCTCCTCTGCAGTAGATGTCTTGCACAGGAGTGCTTATTCTCCTCATAACCTCCTCCCACTACTTCTCTTGGCTTCTAGACTCATATGTCAGGAAGTCCCAGCGAATGAGATTCCAAGTATGAGTCATGTAGAGATGCAACACATAACCAAAACATTGCATGATTTTTCCAATTTATATTGATAGAAGCTTGAGGAATAGTTTTGATAATATATCTTAAGGGTGATCAGGGCAGAAGGAATATAAAGATGGAGGAGGTTGGACTGATTAATGTAAGCTCACTAAGCAAAGATTTCATATTCACTTAGTTGGCCTGTGCAGAAGACAGATGGATCTTAGGCAATGACAGGGGGTTATCATAAACATTATCAAGCAATTGCAGCTGCTGTTACTAATATGGTTTCCTTGCTGGAGCAAATCAGCACATTCCCTGGTACCTGCTATGCAGCTATTGACCTGGCAAATGTTATATATTTTTTGTATACCTGTTAGTAAAGACCATCCAAAGTAGTTTGTTTTCAGCTGGCATGGCCAGCAATATATTTTCACTCTTCTATCTCAGGACTACATGATCTCTTAGCATGGTCATAATTTAGTCTGCAGGAACCTTGATTGCTTTTTCACTCCAGTGGAATCATGCTGGTCCATTACACTGATGAAATTGTGCTGATTGGACCCACTTAGCAGGAGGTAGTGACCACTCTACACACATTAGTAAAACATTTCAGATTTGATGATGCTTCAGGTGTTACTGTCAGATAAAGATGTTATATGGAGCCTTTGGCAGACTCTTTTAAGTAAATACAGCACAGAGCTTTAGTGATTAAAGCAAAGCCATGTCATTTTTTGCATATAACTATTCTCCTTTTGAGAGACAAATTTGGAGCTTGTGATTGGACTTTAATAGAGACTGATCACATAACCATGGGCTGCCAAGTTACCACATGATCTGAACTGCCAATCGTGAACTGGGTGGTGTCTAACCGACCAAGACACAAAGTTGAGCATGCACTCCATCATGAAGTGGAAGTGGTACAGATGAAATTGGGCTAGAGCAGGACCAGAAGGCGTAAGTTGCATAGGGCCTATTCCTACTACTTGCCTTCTTTATCTTAACCCACACCTATAGCTCAAATGAAGTTCCCTGTGACCACCTGACTGAAGGGAAAAAACAGGCTTGGTTTATACATAGATGATCCTGCACAGTATACAGGCAATCACCTGAAAGAGGACAGCTGTAGCTGCCCTACAGCCCCATTCTGGAACAGCTCTACAGGACTGTGATGAACAGAAAACCACCCCCAGTGGGCAGAATTTTGAGTACTGAACCTGGTCATTCATTTTTCCTAGAAGCAAGCAAACCATGGGCTATCTGGCTAATGGTTTGGTTGGAAGAAACACAATTGGAAAACTTGTATCAAGGAGGTCTGGGTAAGAGGGATGTGGATAGATCTCTATGAAAGAGCACAGAATGTGAAGATAGCTGTGTCTCCTATGATGCTCACCAAAGGATGACATCAACAGGGGACGATTTCAATAATCAGGTAGCCTGGAAGACCACTTTCAGCAGACATCAGTTAGTTTCCTTCCCCAGCCCCTCTGCTATTGTCCAAGGGGCAGGTGAACAAAGCAGCCATGGCAGCAGGAATGGAGGTTATGCATGCGCTCAGCAAACATGGATTCCGCTAAATTCAAAAACTGGCCACACTGCAAATTTACCACTTAGAGAATGTAATTTTGTAAATTAGCTTCTGGAAACTTGCTTTTGGCAAACTGATGTTTAGAAAATGGACCTGCAGCCAATAATATGTGATTCACAAAAGCCACAAGAGACTGTCAAAGATTCTATTCGTCATCATCCCAAGGTCAATAAACTACTAAATTTACTTGACTTAAGAGTTTTACACTTCATAGCCAAGGTTTTCTAAAAGAACAATTCCCAAAGCTTAATCTAAACCTCTTTGCCTGTTTTTTGCCATAGGAGGAAAACATGTGCGTACTCAGTTGTTAAAACAGTTGGAAAAGCCAAGTTTGAAACTGTTATATGTATTTAGAACTTTGTGGGGAAATATTTCTGATTTGGGGTCAAGAAAAGTTTTGGTTTACCATCTGTAATCTCTTTTTATGGTTTCCCATAGACATATACATAGAAACACATTCATACCTCAAAACTTCTATACATCCAGTATGGAATTTTATTTTTATTTCATATCATTACTTCATATCATAAAGTGTCTCCTATTGACATAATTGCGAGGGAGTTCATTACCTGCCAGGGAATGATTTCTGCCCAAAAATAACAAAGCAGAGAGATGAGAGGGCTTCTGCTTCAACTTTTCTGGCTATTATATGAATGGATCCTCTGTTCTCTAGTCAAGATGAAATAGTTTAGTGCTTTCAAGAGGAAGAGAAACAGACCCAATAGTAATCAAGAACACGATGAAGGAAAGGGACCACTGCACTGAAAACACTTCTGCCATGTCACCAACCAACAAATGTCAGAGGTACAAAATCTTGATAGAAGTCCCTTTTTCTTCATGTGATAGAGGACATTATTCTTGTTGTTGTAACTTGTTTACCCCATGGCATTTTATGGTAACTTCTTCCTAAAGGGACATTTCCTCATTATTTCCTTTAAAAAGTTGGCTTCTCGGGCTTCCCTGGTGGCGCAGTGGTTGAGAGTCTGACTGCCGATACAGGGGACACGGGTTCGTGCCCCAGTCCGGGAAGATCCCACATGCTGCGGAGCGGCTGGGCCCGTGAGCCATGGCCGCTAAGCCTGCGTGTCCGGAGCCTGTGCTCCGCAACGGGAGAGGCCACAACAGTGAGAGGCCTGCATACCACAAAAAAAAAAAAAAAAAAGTTGGCTTCTCGAAGTTTTTCTAAATTACATAATCACCTGCTTTTCAGTCTTCATGGGGAAAATCCAAAGCTCAAATAAGTAGACTTCCTTGGGTTCTAAAGCAGGTTGGAACGAAGGCTATTTTGTTTTCCGGATGCCTTTATAAGAGTCATTTGTGAAAATTCATACGTGACTTATAAGCAATTTTTAGAATCCCCCTTATAATTAAAACGCCAGTTTGTAAAGAAACAAGAGTAATGATTATGGCAGTCCAGCTTTTTTCATTTGCTTAAGTATGATGAGCAGTTTTCACTACTTGACCAACCAGACACAGGGCTTCGTATTTGTGAGTCTATATTCAGTAATGATGAATGTTTTCTATGACATGTCCCTAATTTTTGTCTGATTTTCCTTCAGGGAAGTACCAAAAATTTGTAAAATAAGTGGACAGAATTAGGCAACTATGATACTTTTTTTAAAATGATCACAAATTCTTCCCATCCCTGCACTCATGACTCTGTAATGTAACACCTTTGCAGTGTGATGCCCTTACAAAAGGATGCTGCAGATGCTTCTCGATAGCAGAGTCTATTTCTCTATTCTTTAAATTCTGGTTGGCTGTGTGACTAGCTTTGACCAATGGGACATTAGTGAAAGTGACACAAAAGAGACTTAAAAAGTGCTGACACCTCCAGGCTTCTCTTCCCTTGGTGCTCTTCAAAGCCCTCTGCCACTGTGTGAACAAGTTCAGGCAAGCCTATGAAGGGATCACAAGCCCACGGAGGAAGGTCATCCTTATAACTGAAGCTGAGCTCCCAGACATGGGATAGAGTCCAGCCAAGAAGAGTTAAACTTGGCCCTGATCACATGGACTGCCCAACAAGCCCAAACAGATTGCCAACACACAGAATCATGAACTAAATCATTTTTTTAAGCCACTAGCTTTGGGGTGGCTTGCTATATAGCAAAAGTTAGTTGATATAGCAAGCAACTGGCTGTTCCAGTTAGTTAGAATGTAGTGCTTATTATAAGGCTAGGGTCAGAGCCTAGAATTTCTAAAGAGCCAAATTCTTCCATAACCATGATCTGTGACCTTAAAAAAGAGGTAGGGGGCTTCCCTGGTGGCGCAGTGGTTGAGAGTCCGCCTGCCGATGCAGGGGACACGGGTTCGTGCCCCGGTCCGGGAAGATCCCACATGCCGCGGGGCAGCTGGGCCCGTGAGCCATGGTCGCTGAGCCTGCGCGTCCGGAGCCTGTGCTCCACGATGGGAGAGGCCACAACAGTGAGAGGCCCGCATACCGCAAAAAAAAAAAAAAAAAAAGGTAGGGCCACATTTGTAGGCATTGTTGAGTACTACCTCTATGAAATAAAGTATGGCCTTCGAAATCACACAGACCTGGGTCAAATCCTGGCTCTACTATGCTAATTTGAGCTAATCATTTCATTTCACCCTCTAAGATCAGATTCTTCATGTATAAAATGGGGATATGTGGGTGATAAAACCTACCTCATTAGGAACGTTAAGTGGATTAAATGAGATTATATCCTCTGTTGGTATGATGCCTGATAAATAGCAATTAATTAAACTGTAGCCACACCATCACACAAATAAAACTGAACAGCCATAGAGAGAGATTACAAAGGGCGCTTTGCAGGCAACACAACAGCAAGGTGTATGCTGAGCTCCCTGGAAACTGCCCACATCCTTGGCTCTTCTAGAGAATATCAGACTTGATTTGGCATCCATGTTAAAGTGATTTTCTCTCCACTAGGCTGTGAAGTTTTTAACTCTGTGCCCAATACAATTGGGCTTCCCCTGTTTTCTCCACAGATGCCCAGTCACTTTATCCTATGCAGAGTCCCCCACGCAGGCACCTGGCACAAATATCTTCACCTGAGCAGGTCACCATCCTGTGGGACTGGTTTCCTACTCTCCCCCCATCTACTAACCCACTTACCCAGACCCCCCCATCACCAATTCCTAGTTCCATCCCTGAAATGAAGAAAAAGAATCTATTATAAGACTCAGAATCTATAACACTCAGCCCCACAGTGCGATTTGAGGCCAGGGAGCCGTCTGTTCCGAGGCTCGCATATCTGCCAGCTGGCCACACAAGTGCACTACCCAGAACTCCAGCCAAAACTCATAATTCCAACGTGGAGTCCCGAGAGGTTCTGTGAGGTTAAAAATTGACATGGAAAAGTAAGCACATTGTTAAAGCATTACAAGTTTTTAACTAGGTTCACATGGATTTCTGTTCATATTAATTTGGAGGACAGAAGTTAGAACCCTGTGGGAATGAGATGGATTTTCAAGTTTAGGGCAAAAAGCCCAAGGCAGGAAGTGAATTTCAGGGAAACAATAAGAGTACTATTCTTGTCCAGAGTTCTGAACAGTCAAAGGGATAGCCACTGGGTTCCAGATCTGGGACAGGGAAACACACATCATGGGCCTGTGTCTTAGCCCCTTCAGGCTGCCGTAAAAAATGCCTTAGGCTGGGTGGCTTAAACAGAGGAATTTTATTTCTCACAGTTCCAGAGGCTGGAAAGTCCCTTGATCTGAGTGCCAGGCAATTCAGTTTCGGATCATGGTCAGAGCTCTCTTTCTGGCTTGCAGACAGCTATCTTTTTTGCAATGTCTTCACATGGCAGAAAGAGAGAGAGGGAGAGCTCTCTGGTCTTTTATCATAAAGCCACTAATCCCATCATGAGGACCCCACCCTCATGACCTCATTTAAAATTAATTATCTCTCCAAGACCCCACCTCCAAATACCAACACAATGAGAGCTAGGACTTCAACATATGAATTCTGGGGAGACATAATTCAGTCCAAAGAAGGCTAGAACACCTTGTGCCACAAAATAAGGAAGGGCTCAAAGAAGAACATGGATATGTCAAAAGAATACAAAAGACAACTTGACTGGGTGCCCACTGACCAATCAGGGATGAGTTGAGCATACAAATAAATAATGATAATAATGGATTATAACCCACTGAGTAAAATAAGATTCCATTAGTCCACATATATTTAAAGGAATAAATTGAAAGTTTGAGAATGAGATATCTACAGTTTCAAAGTACTTCCCCACAAAATATTTTATACCAGTGGTCCCCAACCTTTTTGGCACCAAGGACTGGTTTCATGGAAGACAATTTTTCCACGGACCGGGGCTGGGGTGGGGGTGGGGGGGCGGGCAGTGGGGGGGCTGTGGTTTGGGGATGTTCAAGCACATTACATTTATTGTGCACTTTATTTCTAATATTATGACATTGTAATATATAATGAAATAATTATACAACTCACCGTAATGCCGAATCAGTGGGAGCCGTGAGCTTGTTTTCACTTGGCACTCGCTGATGGGATTTTGATATGCGTCTGCAAGCAATTGATTTATGTGGTCTCTGTGCAGTCACATCTCTGCTAATGAGCATCTGTATTTGCAGCCGCTCCCCAGCGCTAGCATCACCACCTCAGCTCCACCTCAGATCATCAGGCATTAGATGCTCATAAGGAGCACGCAACCTAGATCCCCCACATGCACAGTTCACAGTAGGGTCCTATGAGAATCTAATGCTGCCACTGATCTGACAGGAGGAGGAGCTCAGGTGGTAACTCGAGCGATGGGGAGTGGCTGTAAATTCAGATGAAGCTTCATTCGCTCACCCGCCGCTTACCTCCTGCTGTGCGGCCTGGTTCCTAACAGGCCACGGACCAGTACCAGACTGTGGCCCGGGGGTTGGGGACCCCTGTTTTATGGTGAGTAACTGTGAAGGTATCACCTTTATCAAGGGGTCAAAGCAAACATCATCAGTGATGGGACAAATGGAAACCAGGCACTACCTGAAAAGATGCCAGGAAAGTGAATACAGCCCCATTTCTATGATATTCCTGCCAAAGACACATGGTTCTAATCTCATCATAAAGAAACGTCAAACAAACCCAGATTGAGAGACCCCCTAAAAAATAAACCAGCCTGTAATCTTCAAAAGTGCCAAGTTATAAAATCGAGAAAAGACTGACAGACTGCCTTAGGCTGAAGCGGACTAAAGAGACATGACAATTAAATGCAACAGGTGATTCTGACCCGGATCCTTTTGCTACATAGGACAGTACTGGTCAACTGGCCACATTTGCATGGGGTCTGTGAACTAGAGTTGTAATGTATCAATGTTAATTTCCTGATCTTGATCATTGCAGTGTGGCTATATAAGAGAAAGTCCTTGTTTTTAGGAAATACCTATAAAAGTACTTGAGATTGATGGGGCATTAGGTGGGCAACATACTGTCATATGGTTCCAGCAATGTCTACGGACATCGTCAAATGTCTCTGAGGATTGGGGTCCCCGGGGGGTAAATTGTCTCCAGTTGAGAACCATTGGACTAATACAACTGGAACAGATCTTACCTGAGCTCCACTTAAACGTCTTTAGACCTCTGTTATAAAACTACCAGGAAACTACTAACTTTGCAGGAAGTCATATAATAATAAATATAAAGGCAGATGGAGCAGAAAATCCTCTAGTTAATTACCCAACACGTTAACTGCTTCTCCTTAATACATATAATATCAGACCATGGGGAATGTATTGTCCAATGTCTTCATTTTACACATGAAAAAGGATCGGTCTCTTTTCTTACTTTTTAACAGCACCTATTAGGCCAAAATGAGCTTACAGCAAAGCACCTTGGCTCAGTTAGATTTCCTCTAGGACTTTACAAAGGCCTCCTTCTGGTGTATTGGCATAGGATAGCCTACTAGTTTTAGCTTTACTTTTGATATTTTTCAATGTAACATTTTGCTATTGCTCCATTAGAGATTGCATTCCATTGTTTTCTGAATGCTTACCTATCCATTGTTATTTCATCAACTGGAAATATTAAAAATGAGATAACATACTGAAATGCGTACTAGTACCACCCTTTCCCTAGCCCTGTGATTACCATAGTGAGAGAGCTATGATGGATAACACAATTTTTAAAAGTTGAATATTTCTTCCAGTGAAAAGCAACAGGAATTATATTCTCTCTGGAGCTAAATATTTCTGTATCCAAGGAGGAAGCTGTATGGGAATGCTGATCAAATACAGTGATTCATAGAGATACTGTAGTCTTGTATCTTCTAAGCAGTGCAAGGTGAGATTTTCTAAATCAATAGTTGACTCTTGAACAATGTTAGGGGCACCAAACCCCTGCACAGTCGAAAATCTCCCTTTATAACTTTGCAGTCAGACCCCTGTATCTGAGGTTCCACATCTGTGGTTTCAACCACCCTTGGATTGTGTAGTACTATAGTATGCATTGGGTGGGAAAAAAAAAAAAGTGCATATAAATGGACCCTCACAGTTCAAATCATATTGTGCAAGGGTCTTCTGAATCTGTGTTCTCATCTGAATCGGAGACTGAATATCTAACTGCCAAAGCAGTATGACAAGAACAGTTAGCAGACTGATTATCTGATCATGCTGTTTTCTCCTTCTCAATTCCAGCCAGAGTCATCTAGCTTAAGTGTCATAGGAATAGACTCTCTGTTATGGACTGAATGTTTATGTCACCCCAAAATTCATATGTTGAAGCCCTAACCTCCAACGTGATGGTATTTGGAGATAGGGCCTTTGGGAGATAATTAGGTTTAAATGAGGTCCTGAAGGTGAAGCCCCATGATGGGATTAGTATCCTTATAAGAAGAGGAATATCTATCTCTGTCTCTACCTCTATTTCTATCTCTTTGTCTCTCTGTCTCTCCATGTGCAGGCACCCAGGAAAGATCATATAAGCACCCAGCAAGAAGGCAGCTGTCTACATGCCAGGAAATGGGTCTTCACCAGGAACCAAATGTACTGGTACTTTGACCTTGGATGTTGGTCTCCACAGCTGTGAGAAATAAATATTATTTAAGCTACCCAGTCTATGCTATCCTGTTACAGCCGCCTGAACTAAGACGCTTTCCTTCCACACTGTCAAAATTCCATGTATCTTCTGTCCTTGTCGCTGTGACTCTTTAGCATTATGTATGTCTCTTGCACTTTTGTAGAATGAGAACAGCCATATGGCTACCTTTATTCTTATAATAACATTACTGGCTTTTAAATCAAGTGACCTTTCCTTGAATCACAATGTGGAATACACATGGTATAAGCAGCTTATAATCCCCTGTTAGCAAAGTTAATGAACTGAAGGTTGGTCTCTTAATTTTATTTGCTTTTTCATTTTCTCAACATCAAGGAAAAGAAAATTAGATCAAAATTAATGTTGAGGCTCAAGAGACATTGGACTTCATGCTTAGTCTCTTTATTACTCCAAATGTAATTAAACATGTTGACTTCAATAAATGTACCTTCTGTTATGCATGCATCGATTTCAACAGTAATGAGTTTGCATTCATTATAATTTATTTTAGCCAGATAATTAATACCACTCATTTATTTCTTTGCTCATGAAAAAGAATGAGTGTTTGCTTATTTGTTTGCACATGCTGATGACTCAATTGTCTTTTATACGCTGCTGAGTTGCAATAAAGAATAAGGTGCTGGGCTTCCCTGGTGGCGCAGTGGTTGAGAGTCCGCCTGCCAATGCAGGGGACACGGGTTCATGCCCCAGTCCGGGAAGATCCCACATGCCGCGGAGCGGCTAGGCCTGTGAGCCATGGCCGCTGAGCCTGCACGTCCGGAGCCTGTGCTCCGCAACGGGAGAGGCCACAGTGGTGAGAGGCCCGCGTACCGCAAAAAAAAAAAAAGAATAAGGTGCAGGCTAAATGGGAGCTTCAAATCCTCCATCATTGATCTACTGCTCAGGCCCAAGAGCAGGAAAACCATTCCTTATGAAGACTCAGGTACAGCCACTTTTATTCTAACCAGTGTAATGGGATCCTTCAAACACTAAGTCACTAGGCAGGAATCTTAAGAATAATCAATCATATTTTTAAATGCCTAAGATTCACCTTGAATTATGATTTTCAGTTTTGTAATTTTATTTTGCTATTTGGGAATTTTGTTTTTACCAAACTCTTAATTTATTATATAGCTCTCATATCTTCCTTCCCTTGCATATTTGCACTATATGGTTCCTTCTGGCGTCTTTGCCCCTGTCACTTTTCCCTGCTTTGCAGATAAACACTTGCCTCCGTTACTGGATCAATTCCCTGCTGTATCTTCAAAGTCAAGATACAAAAGACAGAAAACCCAAGGGACAAATTTTACCTTTCAATCATTTACCAAAACCTTTTTTCCTTTCTTTCTTGGTGCATTAGTCAATGTTCTCTAGAGAAAATGTGTAAATAAATATACATTTATATATGTAATAGATCTATAATATTACCAAGCAGTACACCTATTTTCCTGATACTGTGCTAGGTGATATAAAGGGATTTATTATAAATAATTGGTTCACACAATTATGGAGGCTGAGATGTCCCAAGATCTGCACTCAGGAGACCCAAGAGAGCCACTGTGTAGTTCTAGTCCAAATTTGAAGGCCTGAGAACTTGGAAAGCTAATGGTGTAAGTTCCAGTTATAAAGCTAAAAGGCTCAAGACCCAAAAAGAGCTGAAGTTTCAAGGATGGAAAAGATCAATGTCCCAGTTCAAGTGGTCACACAGGAGGAGTTCCCTCTTACGCAGCCTTTTTGTTCTATTCAGACTTTTCATTGGTTCAGTGGTGATGATTTTTAGATTTGACCACAAAGGCAGAAAAACAAAAATAAACAAGTGGGAGTACATCAGACTAAAAAGTTCTACACAGCAAAGGAAACCATCAACAAACTGAAAAGGCACCCTAAGATATGGGAGAAAATATTTGCAAACCGTATATCTGCTAAGGGGATAATATATACACTCATTAGGGAGGGCAATCTGCTCAGTCTGTGGATTCAAATGTTAATCTCATTCAGAGACATCCTCACAGACACACCCAGACTAATGTTTGGTCAAATGTCTGGGCACCCTGTGGCCCAGTCAAGTGGGCACATAAAATTAACCATCACATTTGGCTCCTTTCTCACAAAAATATATCACAACATCCTATTGATAGACTTCCACTAAACTTCAGAAACTCACTCAAATAATGAAAGGAGACCTTTTCTGAATATCTACATTCTAGTGACTTTTGCCAACAGTTGCCTGTTCTAAATCATCAACACTGTCCAATAGAAATTTCTGCAATGAGAAAAATGTTCTATAATTGAAATGTCTCTATTTGAAATGTCTCTATAATTTGAAATGTCTCTATTGCTACTGTGAAAGTGATCTTTTATTTTGCTTAATTTTAATTAATTTAAATTTAAACAGCCACTTGTGGCTAGGGGTTACTATAGCAACAATTCTATCATCAATTGCATCATTACAATTCTAGAGACACAATATTATTTTCTAAGGGGGTTAAATTCTCAAATATCCAATACTCAGATGTGTGACCACTTCCCGCTGAGCTTTCTATATAGGAAGAAAAATATCGAGGGAAATGCAAATGATGGATATATTGGTGAGTTATATCTTGAGTTTAGGTTTGGGTTTCTGAGTTCTGACTTTAAAGGGCCACCAAAATGTAAATTAAAGACACTCAATCCCTTTCCTGCTTCAGGTACCACTACTCTCAAATTGTTCAAACGGGCTGACTTGCTTCAATGAAAGGGAAGCTAGACATTTGGTCATAATTCAAAAATGCACTTTCCTAAGCCTCAATTCATAAGAATAACATTTGCAACATACCTGTAGCATGTTAAAAGGAATGCCTATAATAGTAAGTGTCTTAATGTATGAAGGGAGTACATAGAAAGAGAATTGATTGCTACCATTTTCCTAGGGCACCCTTCATGGAAGCTCACTATTCTCTCGCGAGCTCAGGGATCTCCCTGCCATAGTACAGAGGTGCCATCTTCCACACCCACTGCATTCCATCAGAGATGAGGGATGAGCGGGAATACAGTGCATAATCACAGCATTCATGTTTTACAGGTGGTCAGGGTACACAAAGATTACAGAAAACAGGGTTATTACTGTGCCAAAAAGGCACAGATCTGTAATCCATGGGAGGTAAGGTCAGCGAGTGTACTGAAGTCTTGAGAGTGGGTTCCTAGTACATTTATTAAATGTTCTGAATGCCACATAGACTATTTTTCATTCTGATGGAAGTACATAAATGTTAAATTAAGCCAACATTGCTTACTGTCAAATATACTAGTCATCTCTTGATCAGATTTTTCATCTCTAGAATAAAATATTTTCACACATAATGTCTAATTCCTGAGAGTTTCTACAAAAATGCAGAGACTTCTTGGAATGCTGATGGAGGCCTTAACGAATTTTCAACACAAAAGAACTAAACTGATTGCGAGGCATGAAGGCCAAAGAAGAACAGTTCTGCTGCCAACAGACCTTTAATTCAGACCTTCTTATTTTAGTAACTCATAGACAATGCAATTGTATTCTTTTCCCACTGCATGAAGAATATCAATGATCCTCGCCTCTGCTGCCGAGTCAATAACAGCTAGAAATTTAGCCTCTCACATCCGTAAGTAATAAGCAAGTACAATTTCAGGAAACACCAACTTCATCCCGGGGTCAAAATTCTCTATTAAATCATGCAAATAATGCATTTTTCAGTAGAATCCATTTTATTGACTATGTTTTCAAAAGTGGAAATAATTTTCCTTCTGAAAAATTTCAAAGTGATGCTAATAGTCTTCTATTTAAATCATTCTCTAACTACATTTTTGTAATTTTTCACTCCCAAATATATCAAGAATGTAAAAGTTCGGCTATTAGTCCAAGCCAAAGTCAACTGCCCAAGATGTAGAGATTGAAACACCCATTTTAGTCACATTCTGATGCTTCAGAAGAACAATGAGATATTCACATAGAATAAAATGTTTCTTTTCCTGCATCAAAAGCTCACCTTTTGCCTGAAAATCAGAAGTATCACTACTACCAAAGTTTTTGCAGAAGCACTGATATGTGCTAGAACACTATGAATTAAGCTATGGAGCCAACACGTGTGCACATATGCAGTATTGATAGGAACTGTCTTTTCTGTAGACTCTACATTTTCATTATGGTGATAGTTGTATCCCATTCTTGAAAACCATCCTTTATAATTGTCTATTTTATACCTATTTCTCATTAGTTTCAGTATTAAGTTTGGGTCTGGGCCAGGGTTTCTCAATCTCTACACTATTCACTTTTTGAACTGGATAATTCTTCATTGTAAGGGGCTGTCCTGGTGCACTGCAGGATATTTAGCACCATCCCTTCTTCTACTCACTAGATGTAACTAGCACCCTCCATCCCCAGTTTTGACATCTGAAAATGGTCCAGATATTTTTATCAAATGTCCCCTGGGGAACAAAAGCTCTCAAGTTGAGAATCATGGTCTAGGCTTACTAGACAAACCACAGGCACTTATACCTTCCCCAGCAAACCTAGTACAGCTGTTACCAGGGAATCTAGTTTGAATCAGCTGAGACCTTTGTTGTATACTTAAAAGTATATACACTACAATCGGAAATTTAGATGATAGGAACTTGGATCATCACTTTAGGAAGAAGATCTATACTATTGAGGAAAGGCTTTATTTTCTTTAATAGTAAGAAGATCTATACTATTGAGGAAAGGCATTTTTCAACTTCTTTTGGCCTATCTTACACATTTCTGATAATCTCCAGCTTCATTCCAAATGCTAAAACTTATCTAATGGGTTCTGCCATTTCCTTTTCAAAGGAGTTTTGGGTAATCATTTTCTTTTCAATGACTTGAGTAAAATATCCTATCAACATGGGCTGAAAAAAAAACCTTTTCTTATTCACATGAGAACAAAAATCTCCATTAACTTATTTGGACTTTCATTTGTCACAAGTAATTTAGATGATCATGTCTGTTCTCCACAAGCTTGAATCATTTTTATGAGCCAAGCTTTTCAAAGAATTTGTGGTCAGAATGCACATTTTACCTGATATGAATGGGATGTTGAAGGAAACCGATAATTAAAATTAATTGTCAATGTTTATGAATCTTGAATCTCTTGATTATAACATCTAGAGGTGGTAACAGAATATAAACATTACAAAGCATTTTGGAAAACTTGTCTCAAAAGTGCCTCAGTAGCCACTGCAGCCTCCAGTGTAAAACAAGGAGGTTGTGACCGCCTCTCTGCCTCCTCTTCCTCCCTCCTCTAACGGCCACTGGGGCAGATGGGAGAGAGTCAGTAGTCAGTATTTTACCACAACATCTTCCCAATGGACCAATAATTCATTGTACTCCATGCTGAGAAAGTTTTCAGATGACTGCCACACTCTGTTAGAAGTTATGACATTTCGAAGTTTACATATGTTGGAAAAAATGCAATAAACCTAAACAAAAGCTAAATGCATGTCAAAACACTAAAATTTAAACATCCTTCTTGTTATTTTCTTCCAATTGCATAAATGGACAATCCAAATCGGCATTTTTCTGGTGATGTTTGTGTTTTTAGAGATTCCTTTGAACTTCCTTTGATCTAACTGGATTCTTTTAACAGGCTCTATTTGACAGAACATAACCATAAAGCAACTGGTGGTTAGAAAAATAATTTCATTTAAAAAACCAAACCCTGGAGAGACCTTCAAGGTGGCGGAGGAGTAAGACGTGCAGATCACCTTTCTCCCCACAAATACGTCAGAAATACACCTACATGTGGAACAACTCCTACAGAACACCTACTGAATGGTGGCAGAAGACCTCAGACCTCCCAAAAGGCAAGAAACTCCCCAAGTACCTGGGTAGGGCAAAAGGAAAAAAGAAAAAACAGAGACAAAAGGCTAGGGACAAGACCTGCCCCTCTGGGAGGGAGCTGTGAAGGAGGAAAGGTTTCCACACACTAGGAAGCCCCTTCACTGGCGGAGACTGCAGGTGGCGGAGTGGGGAAGCTTCAGAGCCAAGGAGGAGAGCACAGCTACAGGGTTGCAGAGGGCAAAGCGGAGAGATTCCCGCACAGAGAATCGGTGCCGACAAGCACTCACCAGCCTGAGAGACTTGTCTGCTCACCCGCCAGGGTGGGTGGGGGTTGGGAACTGAGGCTCAGGCTTCGGAGGTCAGATCCCAGGGAGAGGACAGGGGTTGGTTGCATGAACACAGCCTGAAGGGGGCTAGTGCGCCACAGCTAGCTGGGAGGGAGTTCGGGAAAAAGTCTGGAGCTGCCGAAGAGGCAAGAGACCATTGTTTTGGGGTGCGTGAGGACAAGGGATTCAGAGCACCTCCTAAATGAGCTCCAGAAATGGGCGTGAGCCGTGGCTATCAATGCAGACAAGAGAGATGGGCATGAGATGCTAAGGCTGCTGCTGCAGCCACCAAGAAGCCTGTGTGCAAGCACAGGTCACTATCTACACCTACCCTCCCAGGAGACTGTGCAACCCGCCACTGCCAGTGTCCCGTGATCCAGGGACAACTTCCCCGGAAGAATGCACGGCACGCCTCAGGCCGGTGCAACATCATGCAGGCCTCTGCCGCAGGCCCGCCCGCATTCCATGACCTTCCCTCCCCCCGGCCTGAGTGAGCCAGAGGCCCTAATCAGCGGCTCCTTTAACCCCGTCCTGTCTGAGCGAAGAACAGACGCCCTCAGGCAACCTACACGCAGAGGCGGGGCCAAATCCAAAGCTGAACCCCAGGAGCTGTGAGAACAAAGAAGAGAAAGGGAAATCTCTCCCAGCAGCCTCAGGAGCAAAGGATTAAATCTCCACAGTCAACTTGATGGACCCTGCATCTGTGGAAGACCTGAATAGAC
This sequence comes from Monodon monoceros, assembly GCF_005190385.1. Taxonomy (NCBI): domain Eukaryota; kingdom Metazoa; phylum Chordata; class Mammalia; order Artiodactyla; family Monodontidae; genus Monodon; species Monodon monoceros. The sequence goes on along the minus strand of NW_021703777.1, from coordinate 21,941,380 downwards.
AACGAATCATCTGAAAATTGAGGCGGTGGACTTTGGGAGCAATGGTAGACTTGGGGTTTGCTTTCTGCATCTAATTTGTTTCTGGTTTTAAGTTTATCTTAGTTTAGTATTTACAGTTTATTATCACTGGTAGATCTGTTTATTGATTTGGTTGCTCTCTTCCTTATTTTTTTATATATAGATTTTTTTTCCTTTTTCTCTTTTTGTGAGTGTGTATGTGTATGCTTCTTTGTGTGATTTTGTCTGTATAGCTTGCTTTTACCATTTATCCTAAGGTTCTGTCTGTTTTTTGTGGGGTTTTTTTTAGTATAGTTTTTAGCGCTTGTTATCATTGTTGGATTTGTTTATTGGTTTGGTTGTTCTCTTCTTTCTTTCTTTCTTGCTTTATGACTTTTTAATACTTTTTTATTTTAATAACTTTACTTTATTATCTTTTTTTTCTTTCTTTTTTATTCTCTCTTTTCTTCTGAGCCGTGTGACTCACAGGGTCTTGGTGCTCCGACTGGTGTCAGGCCTGTGCCTCTGAGATGAGAGAACTGAGTTCAGGACGTTGCTCCACCAGAGACCTCCCACCTCATAAAATCAAACAGCAAAAGCTCTCCCAGATATCTCCACCTCAACACTAAGACCCAGCTCCACTGAACAACCAGCAAGCTACAGTGCTGGACACCCTATGCCAAGCAACTAGCAAGACAGGAACACAGCACCACCCATTAGCAGAGACACTACCTAAAATCATAATAAGGTCACAGACACACCAAAACACACCACCAGACGTGACCCTGCCCACCAGAAAGACAAGATCCAGCCTCATCCACCAGAACACAGGCACCAGTCCCATCCAACAGGAAGCCTACACAACCCACTGAACCAACCTTACCCACTGGGGGCAAACACCAAAAACAACGAAGCTGCAGCCTGTGAAAAAGAAACCCCAAACACAGTAAGTTAAGCAAAATGAGAAAACAGAGAAACACACATTAGATGAAGGAGCAAGGTAAAATCCCAACAGGCCAAACAAATGAAGAGGAAATAAACAGTCTACCTGAAAAAGAATTCAAAGTAATGAAGGTAAAGATGATCCAAAATCTTGGAAATAGAATGGAGAAAATACAAGAAATATTTAACAAGGACCTAGAAGAACTAAAGAGCAAACAAACAATGATGAACAACACAATAAATGAAATTTAAAATTTTCTAGAAGGACTCAATAGCAGAATAAGTGAGGCAGAAGAACAGCTAAGTGACCAGGACAATAAAATAGTGGAAATAACTACTACAGAGCAGAATAAAGAAAGAAGAATGAAAAGAATTGAGGGCAGTCTGAGAGACCTCTAGGACAACATTAAACGCACCAACATTCAAATTATAGGGGTCCCAGCAGAAGAAGAGAAAAAGAAAGGGACTGAGAAAATATTTAAAGAGATTATAGTTGAAAACGTCCCTAACATGGGAAAGGAAATAGTCAATCAAGTCCAGGAAGTGCAGAGAGTCCCATACAGGATAAATCCAAGGAGAAACATGCCAAGACACATATTAATCAAACTATCAAAAATTAAATACAAAGAAAAGGTATTAAAAGCAGCAAGGGAAAAACAACAAATAACATAAAAGGGAACCCCCAGAAGGTTAACAGCTGATCTTTCAGCAGAAACTCTGCAAGCCAGAAGGGAATGGCAAGACATATTTAAAGTGATGAAAGGGAAAAGCCTGCAACCAAGATTCCTCTACCCAGCAAGGATTTCATTCAGATTCGATGGAGAAATTAAAACCTTTACAGACAAGCAAAAGTTAAGAGAATTCAGCACCACCAAACCAGCTTTACAACAAATGCTAAAGGAACTTCTCTAGGCAGGAAACACAAGAGAAGGAAAAGGCCTACAATAACAAACCCAAAACAATTAAGAAAATGGTAATAGGAACATACCTATCGATAACTACCTTAAATGTAAATGGATTAAATGCTCCAACCAAAAGACATAGAATGACTGAGGGATACAAAACCAAGACCCATATATATGCTGTCTACAAGAGATCCACTTCAGACCTAGGGACACATACAGACAGAAAATGAGGGGATGGAAAAAGCTATTCCATACAAATGGAAATCAAAAGAAAGTTGGAGTAGCAATTCTCATCTCAGACAAAATAGACTTTAAAATAAAGACTATGATAAGAGACAAAGAAGGACACTACATAATGATCAAGGGATCAATCCAAGAAGAAGATATAACAATTGTAAATATTTATGCACCCAACATAGGAGCACCTCAATACATAAGGCAACTGCTCACAGCATAAAAGGGGAAATCAACAGTAACACAACCATAGTAGGGGACTTTAACACCCCACTTTCACCAATGGACAGATCATCCAAAATGAAAATAAATAAGAAAACACAAGCTTTAAATGATGCATTAAACAAGATGGAGTTAATTGATATCTATAGGACATTCCACCCAAAAACAACAGAATACACTTTCTTCTCAATCGCTCATGGAACATTCTCCAAGATAGATCATATCTTGGGTCACAAATCAAGCCTTGGTAAATTTAAGAAAATTGAAATCATATCAAGTATCTTTTCTGACCACAATGCTATGAGACTAGATAACAATTGCAGGAAAAAAATCCATAAAAAATACAAACACATGAAGGCTAAACAATACACTACTAAATAACCAAGAGATCACTAAAGAAATCAAAGAGGAAATCAAAAAATACCTAGAAACAAATGACAATGAAAACACGACCCAAAACCTATGGGATGCAGCAAAAGCAGTTCTAAGAGGGAAGTTTATAGCAATACAATCTTACTTCAAGAAACAGAAAAATCTCAAATAAATAACCAAACCTTACACCTAAAGCAATTAGAGAAAGAAGAACAAAAAACCCCAAAGTTAGCAGAAGGAATGAAATCATAAAGATCACATCCGAAATACATGAAAAAGAAATGAAGGAAACAATAGCAAAGATCACTAAAACTAAAAGCTGGTTGTTTGATAAGATAAACAACATTGATAAACCACTAGACAGACTCAGGAAAAAAATGGAGAAGACTCAAATCAACAGAAATAGAAAAAAAAAAGGAGAAGTAGCAATTGACCCTGCAGGAATACAAAGAATCATGAGAGATTACTACAAGCAACAATATGCCAGTAAAATGGACAACCTGGAAGAAATGGACAAATTCTTAGAAATGCACAACCTTCTAAGACTGAACCAGGAAGAAATAGAAAATATAAACTGACCAATCACAAGCACTGAAATTGAAACTGTGAGTAAAAATCTTCCAAAACACAAAAGTCCGGGACCAGATGGCTTCACAGGCGAATTCTATCAAACTCTTACAGAAGAGCTAACACCTATCCTTCTCAAACTCTTCCAAAAAATAGCAGAGGGAGGAACACTCCCAAACTCATTCTACGAAGCCACCATCACCCTGATACCAAAACCAGACAAAGATGTCACAAAGAAAGAAAACTACAGGTCAGTATCACTGATGAACATGGATGTAAAAATCTTCAACAAAATACTAGCAAACATAATCGAACAGCACATTAAAAGGATCATACACCATGATCAAGTGGAGTTTATCCCAGGGATGCAAGGATTCTTCAACATATGCAAATCAATCAAGGTGATAAACCATATTAACAAACTGAAGGAGAAAAACCATATGATCATCTCAATAGATGCAGAGGAAGCTTTCAACAAAATTCAACACTGATTTATGATAAAGACCCTCCAGAAAGTAGGCATAGAGGGAACTTACCTGAACATAATAAAGTCCATATATGACAAACCCACAGCCAACATTGCTCTCAATGCTGAAAAACTGAAACCATTTCCTCTAAGATCAGGAACAAGAAAATGTTGTCCACTCTCACCACTATTATTCCACATAGTTTTGGAAGTTTTAGCCATAGCAATCAGAGAAGAAAAAGAAATAAAAGGAATCCAAATTGGAAAAGGAGAAGTAAAGCTGTCACTGTTTGCAGATGACATGATACTATACATAGAGAATCCTAAAGATGCTACCAGAATACTACTAGAGCAATCAATGAATTTTGTAAAGTAGCAGGATATAAAATTAACGCACAGAAATCTCTTGCATTCCTATACACTAATGATGAAAAATCTGAAAGGGAAATTAAGGAAACACTCCCATTTACCATTGCAACAAAAAGAATAAAATATCTAGGAATAAACCTACCTAGAGAGACAAAAGACCTGTATGCAGAAAACTATAAGACACTGATGAAAGAAATTAAAGATGATACAAATAGATGGAGAGATATACCATGTTCTTAGATTGGAAGACTCAACATTGTGAAAATGACTATACTACCCAAGCAATCTACAGATTCAGTGCAATCCCTATCAAACTACCACTGGCATTTTTCACAGAACTAGAACAAAAAATGTCACAATTTGTATGGAGACACAAAAGACCCCAAATAGCCAAAGCAATCTTGAGAATGAAAAATGGAGCTGGAGGAATCAGGCTCCCTGACTTCAGACTATACTACAAAACTACAGTAATCAAGAGAGTATGGTACTGGCACAAAAACAGAAATATAGATAAATGGAACAAATAGAAAGCCCAGAGATAAACCCACGCACATTTGGTCACCTTATCTTTGATAAAGGAGGCAAGAATATACAGTGGAGAAAAGACAGCCTCTTCCATAAGTGGTGCTGGGCAAACTGGACAGCTACATGTAAAAGAAGGAAATTAGAACACTCCCTAACACCATACACAAAAATAAACTCAAAATGGATTAAAGACCTAAATGTAAGGCCAGACACTATCAGGACACTATTAGAGGAAAACATAGGCAGAACACTCTATGACATAAATCACAGCAAGATCCTTTTTGACCCACCTCCTAGAGAAATGGAAATAAAAACAAAAATAAACAAATGGGACCTAATGAAACTTAAAAGCTTTTGCACAGCAAAGAAAACCATAAACAAGATGAAAAGACAACCCTCAGAATGGGAGAAAGTATTTGCAAATGAAGCAGCTAACAAAGGGTTAATCTCCAAAATTTACAAGCAGCTCATGCAGTTCAATAACAAAAAAAAAAACAACCCAATCCAAAAATGTGCAGAAGACCTAAACAGACATTTCTCCAAAGAAGATATACAGATTGCCAACAAACACATGAAAGGATGCTCAACATCAGTAATAATTAGAGAAATGCAAATCAAAACTATAATGAGGTATCACCTCACATCAGTCAGAATGGCCATCATCAAAAATCTACAAACAATAAGTGCTGGAGAGGGTGTGGAGAAAAGGGAGCCCTCTTGCACTGTTGGTGGGAATGTAAATTAATACAGCTACTATGGAGAACAGTATGGAGCTTCCTTAAAAAACTAAGAATAGAACAACCATATGACCCAGCAATCCCACTACTGGGCATATACCCTGAGAAAACCATAATTCACAAAGAGTCACGTACCACAATGTTAATTGCAGCTCTATTTACAATAGCCAGGACATGGAAGCAACCTAAGTGTCCATCGACAGATGAATGGATAAAGAAGATGTGGCACATATATACAGTGGAATATTACTCAGCCATAAAAAGAAACGAAATTGAGTTATTTGTAGTGAGGTGGATGGACCTAGAATCTGTCATACAGAGTGAAGTAAGTCAGAAAGAGAAAAACAAATACCATATGCTAACACATATATGGAATCTAAAAAAAAAACGGTTCTGAAGAACCTAGGGGCAGGACAGGAATAAAGATGCAAACATAGATAATGGACTTGAGGACACGGGGAGTGGGAAGGGTAAGCTGGGACAAAGTGAGAGAGTGGCATGGACCTAAATACACCATCCAATGTAAAATAGATAGCTAGTGGGAAGCAGCCGCATAGCACAGGGAGATCAGTTCGGTGCTTTGTGACCACCTAGAGGGGTGGGATAGGGAGGGAGGGAGGGAGACGCAAGAGGGAGGAGATATGGGGATATATGTGTATGTATAGTTGATTCACTTTGTTAAAAAGTAGAAACTAATACACCATTGTAAAGCAATTATACACAATAAAGATGTTAAAAAAAAAACAGATATGGCATTTTATTTTCTAGTGCCCTAAATTAAAAATTGTTCTAGCTGTAAGCCTAAAACTTCTACTTAGGTTTCACATAAAAGAAATGCTAGTGTTAGGGTCTAATTCTCCATAGATTAAAGGTTAATCTTGGGCTTATTGAAATACGTGGGTTTAAGGGGTATTATCCTAATGTGTGTGTTGCATTCCATTTCCTCAGGATTGTAAATTTCATAAACTCCAGTTAAACTTTGATGGGTAAAGGACACAAGGATTCTGCCTACAAATGGAATCACTCCAAATCAAAGAGGCTTAAGTCAAATAGGAAAGTTACTGGTTCACAATGGGAATGTTCATGGGGAGGTGTGACTGGGTCCAGGTGCTCATGTAGTATCATCAGGAAGGTAACTCTACTCGACTTTTGGTCAACCTTTCCTTTATGTTGCATCTTTCTCAGGCAGGCTTTCATTCCCCTATGAATAGACTTGCACATGTGGTATCTTTCATTTTAGTGGGCAATGATTTTGGCGGGGCTTACACTGAGATTCTGATTTGGGGGCAGCAGCTCCAATCTCTCTTCAGACTTTTTCTCTTTAGTTGAGTTGCTCTGTTCAACAGAGCATGGACCAGAGATGAGTCAGCTCTGTAGACAGACAGAATTTTTGAATCCCTTCTCTGGCTCTTTCCATTCTGGGATCCCCATACTCCTTTCAGAAGCCACATTTCCCTGGCTTCAGTCTTCTTGTTCCCCTGGCCCAAAAGCTGGTAGGTTTCCGCCTCCACTGCAGGAATTGTGCAGAGAATCAACTCTTTCTCCTTACTGTTTAATCTATGAATTTATGTTGATACATATATATACTATATATATATATATATATATATACGATATATTATGAAAATTTGTGTTTTCCCACAAAGTATGCAATTCTTTCTATAATTTGGAATTGACCTGCTTGGTTAATACAGGTAGTCTCTATTTTACACAGTTATGATATGCACAAATTTTAATTACCATGGTTTAGTTAAATAACACCAGTCCTCCAACACCACTTTTCAAATTTTAGTCACTATGATATATTAAATGTGAATAATTGCATAAACACTTTGGTGCTAGCTCTTTAGACCACACATCACTACATAGATGCACATCTTGATCAGTGACCAATCTCATCATTCTTTTCCAGGCCTGTCAGTGATTGGCTCCTGCACATCTGTTATTCAGTCACGCAAAAACAGGAAAGCATTTGTCTGTGTCGCCTCCTTGTCTCCCATTTTACAAAAATGGACAGTCAAAAGAGGAAATTGACCAACAGATGAAAGTACAGAAAGTGATCACACTGAAAGTGAATTTGGATGTGATTAGACGATGGGGATGTTGACACCTCCGTTGTTCCAGAGATTCCAGCCATGCAACAAAGGAACTTAGCGAAGGTGACCTTAGCGACATTAATGGGGAAAGTGATTGTGACAAAGAGATGGCCCAGAAGAAGTGACACAGGCAGAAAAATTCCCATTAAGGGAATTCTAGGGGGTATTTTATGACATTGAATGTACAGAAGAGAAAATGTTGGAAGCTGATCCATACTTAGAAAGGATCATACCAAGTCACCAAAGTGGAGAAAAGATGCTCTCTCCATGTCATAAGTTATAGGAGGTTGGGATTAACATATGCACACTACTATAAATAAAACAGATAACCAATAAAGACCTACTGTAAAGCACAGGGAACTATACTCAATATTTTATAATAACCTATAAGGAAAAAGAATCTGAAAAAGAATATGTATGTATATATATGTATTTATAACTGAATCACTGTGCTGTACACCTGAAACTAACACAACATTGTAAATCAATATACTTCAATAAAAAAAAAATACATTCTAGGACGAGAAGGAAAAAGCAAGTACTGTTCAAAATACTTTGGATAAGACTTTGCAAATAAATGTAACATAATTCTCAATGTTGTAATGTTTTAAATTACAATGTACTAAATAAATATTAGTATTACTGTTTTTTCCATTTCTCTATATATTTATAAGCAACGTAAGGGAGTTCTTCATGTTTTGACAAAAATGTTTAAAGGTAATGGTGCAATCATAATTTTTCCCATTGATTATTAAGTTCATTTGCGCAATTTCAACATGCATTGTCATTTTATGGTCCCACACCTCTGAACAAAGACTACCGGTATATACAAATCTGATATTTGTGTCACATTTACCATAAGTTGCACTCATTTCTCAGAAATAAGTTGCAAATACTTCTGTGTTTTCCTGGACTAAAGAAAAAGTTATAATAGTCTTCAACAAGTTGTCTTGACATGGAACCTCGATAAACCATTTAAGTGCATTAATTTACCTCAATCATCACTCTTCCACTGTTTGTAACATCTTAGTGCCCAGAAAAAAATATGCAAAAAAGTTGAGTGCACCTATATATGTCTAGGAATATGTGCTTATTATGTTTTAATTGATAACGTAAAACTTTCTGATGTCTACCAATTAGGGATGGAGAGTTGGTTCTGGAATACTTTAAGATGTGTAATTTTATTACTTTCTTGTATGGAAAATAATTTGAAACTAATAAGAACAGGGTGGCTAAGTAGAGTTCCTTCACAAAAGTGTTTTGAAAACGTTTGATTATTAGCATACAACTGGAATATCTGCAGTTATAGCTCTCTTAAGAGAGTTAAAACTTCTGCTCCAATTGGATTTTAAAATGTTAATTAGCTTAATTATACTCTTGATTTTCAGTAAAGTGACGAAGTCGGATTTCTATAAAAACAAAAAACTTCCAAAATGTTTGAGTCTGAAAAATAGGCTCATCATTTCTACTTAATCATTAGCTCTTGTACTTGATTCATATCTATTTTCTGCAGACAAAATTCTAATTTTCCAAAGAAAACAGAGGAAAGCAATGCTATTTCAAGGTTGGCATTGTTATGGATAAATTATACTGCAGCAGACTTCACCAACTCCTGCAAAATTCTGTGAGTCGTTATGTTTGCTTTCATCTTCTAAGCAAAAACAAAGGACCCTTCTTTAGTTATTAAAGACTCCTTGAAGCATCAGAAACAAACAGATTTAGACATGTCAATCTCTGAGCCATGTGCTGGCCACACACAACTATGTCAATCCAGAAAAAAGAATGGGTGATTTCTATCAACTGTTAACTTTTCTCACTGCTGGGGAAAATTCAAATCTTCCCTAAACAAATCCCCTTACTTTAATTGTAGATAGGAATTTCCAGAGCTGTGACGTAGTGGGAAAAGACACAGTACTTGATGATGAGAGATGGGAGTTCAAACTCCGTTGCTTTCACTTCCTCCTTTGCGACTTTTTCTCAGCCATGGAGTTGACTTCCTGCTCTCCCTTCCTCATCACTTGTCTTAAACCCCCATCTTTTCCATCTCCTTTTCTCCTCCTCCTGCACCTTCCATATACACAAAACTATCTCACAAATGCTACATTCTGGTTTAGCTTCCTTATTTGTAAAATGGCAGAAAAGGGGAATGGGGACTATCTTAATCTCCCTTAATGTTGAAATAGTCTGTTTATCCAAATTTTAATATATATTTCATTATATTTTGTATATTACTCATGTGTGTTCTTATATAATAAAAAATTATATTAAAAGTGGTTTTAAGAGTAACAGTTTGGAATTATATGTCCAGGAGGAAAAGAAAGTTTAGAATAATGTGATAATATTTATATGAATTGTTGTAAGTGGAAGGTAGATAGTATGTTTTAAGTTAGGCTTTTGGGGAAATCAAACTCTGCATACATAGATAAAAAAGGACAGGATTTGAAATGAATGATAGATGGCAGCAAGTGGGTAGGATGTTGGCTGGAAATGAAGAGCAGTCACAAGCATGTCATGTAGTGGTTCCAAAAAAAGTATCAAAAGTGTATGAGCTAAAAACTTGGCATGCTAAAAACAAAGACTTTCCTTTAGTAGAAAAAAGGATATAGAATGTAAAAGAGGAAAAGGATTTGTTGGGTCTAAGTAGGAGATTTTGAAGGGACATCCTTAGAAGCAGAGGCTGAGGGGTAAAAATGGAAGATAAGAAAAATTAAGACAGTATTGAGAGAAAACAACTCCTAACACAATAACTTCTTAGAAGATAGAGGAAGGAGCTTTATAAGAAACATAATGAGTTAAATTCTGCTTTATTTCTCTAAGTTTCCATCTTTAACATGTATTTTAAGTAGCACTCTTTAAATGAAACCTAACCCAGCAGGAAACAGTAACAAAGTACCAAAGTTTCTGGAGGATTACTGGCAATCTTTGGCATTCCTTAGCGTGTCAAAACATGACCCTGACCTCTGCCTTCATTTTCACACAGTGTTCACCCTGTGCATGTGTCTGTGGGAAAATTTCTAAGGATGCCAGTCATGTTGGATTAGGGCCCATCCTAAAGACCTCATCTGGAGGTGGATAGACCTAGAGTCTGTCATACAGAGTGAAGTAAGTCAGATAGAGAAAGACAAATACCGTATGCTAACACATATATATGGAATTTAAGAAAAAAAAAGTCATGAAGAACCTAGAGGTAAGACAGGAATAAAGACACAGACCTACTAGAGAATGGACTTGAGGATATGGGGAGCAGGAAGGGTAAGCTGTGCCAAAGCGAGAGAGAGGCATGGACATATATACACTACCAAGTGTAAGGTAGATAGCTAGTGGGAAGCAGCCGCATAGCACAGGGAGATCAGCTCGGTGCTTTGTGACCGCCTGCAGGGGTGGGATAGGGAGGGTGGGAGGGAGACTCAAGAGGAAGGAGATATGGGAATATATGTATATGTATAACTGATTCACCTTGGTATAGAGCAGAAACTAACACACCATTGTAAAGCAATTATACTCCAATAAAGATGTAAAAAAAAAAAAAGACCTCATCTGAACTAATTACATCTGCAATGACCCTATTTCCAAATAAGGTCACATTCTGAAGTACTAGGGGTTAGAACTTCAACATGTGAGTATGGGGAAGGAGGGAACATAATTCAAGACCTAACATGCTGAGAGAATCAGTCACTCACTAAGCATTGCTAGAGCTTCTCAAAGCAGCTACACAATTCAATTATTCTGAGGAGAAAAACAAAGTGAGTTATCAAGTACAAATCTTCTGGGACTGTGGTTGTTTGTGCACAGTGTTTACCAACTACCTTGAAGATCATCTTGGAGGCAGTGAGCTGATACCCTCAACCTAAAGCAGTGCTATGGAGAATTTGGGTCAGATCTTTTTTTGTGGAGCCTGTCCTGTGTACTATAGGGCACTTAACAACATCCCTGTCTTTACCTCCTAGATGCCAGGAGCACTGCCTTTCCCCCAGTGGGACAACCAAAAATGTCTCCAGACCTCTCCAGTGTCCCATGGGAGGCAAATATCAAGCTTTTGAGAACCATTGTCCAAAGGGAAAATGACAAAGTTCTCAAAAAGAAAAGTCAGTGGACTGGGGTTAAAAGAGTTTTGGTTTGGGAACCAAATTAAGCATGAGGCTACAGCTAATACAAGAGTTACATGTTCAGCTAAGGTTTATAAAGAGAGAAAGGTAAGGATTAGGATAAGTTGTAATGGAAAAAGTCGAGAGAGTTAATGAAGCCAGACATTACCTTTGGGCGGTTAACTTTCACATAAGTTGTGTTTGTTGTCTAAAGTTTGTCTCTTTTGTGTTTGTGCATCAGTTAACATATTAACTGTAGAAAACAGATTTCTCAGGGCTGACATTTGTTTTGATTGGTCAATACCTACGTTGAACTATTCTTAGATATTTTAATACTGACTGTATATGTGTGTGTGTACGTGTGTGTATTTTTAACACTATGTCTTAATCCAGAATTCAATGAAGGAATCTCCTCACTGAAACTAGGTGTCCTCTTGTAATAGAAAAGTAGTGAACTTATTTAGAAGGGGAAAAAGCAATCCAAATGAATCCTAGTAAAGAATAATTAAACAAATCCACATCCTTCCAGAGAGTAACAAACATTATAGCTTTGTAGATATTCTATAGGACCATGATGAGTATGATGGACAATTCAAGTAGCAAAAGAGAATATATAATAGAATCCCTTTTAAAGTAGTCCCATAGGGAAAAAAAAATCTATAATAACATACATAAAACTTCTCAGGGATGGAATAATGGATGACTTTCCATTTTTATATCTCATATTTCATAGTGTTTTCCACTATAAGCCTATGTTGCTTTTGAAATCAGAAAAAAAAGAAAAAAAAACATTAATTAAAGCTTGGCAAAAAAATCTCATGGTCATACCATCCATATGCAAATAGAAGTCATCACTAGCTTTGGTTAAGGTCCCAGGAGATCCTGTGCTAAGGAAAAAACTCCAGGGGAAATGAGGGAAAATCCTCATGTAACTGGATGCTTTAATTTAGTGGTGGAATGAAATAGCAGTAGCTCCGGAAAAGAGGAAAAATATGTATTGATAAAGCTGTCAGTGTAGCATGCTTGAAAACAACAGGGGAAAGAAAGTAGCTCAGATGCTTGGCTAGGAATGAAGTTAGGAAAACCTTGTCAGGAGGCAACCAAAACAAGTCAAATCAACTTTCTTCTGTGCCAGCAACCAGGGTCACACAATAAATCAAACTGAGCCTGGCTTGCCACACTAAAGTCAACTTATCAACTGTCAACTGAAGTCACAGGAGTTAAGTCTGAGTTTACAACAAGCAGATTTTATCTCTGGGGCTATGTCTAAATGAGGACAGAGATTGCCCTGAATAATGTTCCAGAGTTTTCCTGTAACTCTACAACTAACATATGAAACTGAATCTAGTATTTTTTTGCTCTAGAATAGAAAAACTTCTAATTAAAGACTCTTACCCAAGCCCTCTGAGACTCTTGGCATATAGAATCTTACCACTTGCTAGAGAAAGGTTTCCAAAACATATATTTTAAATCCCCTATGCCTGCAACATGCAAAAGTATTTTTATGCCTTGAGAGCCATCTCCATCTTGGACCTGCAGGGAGAAAGCAACAAAAGAAACTGCCAAGTTCACAGCATATTTAAACTTGCTGTGAAATTCTAAGTAACTTGGATCCTCAATATTGAGTTTAAGGTCTAACCAACAATGCATGATGAAGCCAGTCTTAGTGCTTTAATTCACTTGTTTATTTGATAATTTGCACATGAAATAGAAGCCAACATGTTATTTTTTTCACCAGTCAGCAAAAAAAATTGGACATAGATTTATTTTAGTTAGTATATGTATCAAGTTATTTCCAACAAAAATCTCCCTCATTCAAGAATGCCAATAACTTTAACATAGCCAGAAAATATCACTTTCTAAATTTTGTTTTAAAAACAGTTTTAAATATAAATCTACCATTACTTCCTCCAAAGAAAAAGGAAACTTTAAATATTATTTTATTTTAACATATATATATATATTTTTATTATTATTATTTTTTTAAGATTCCACATATGTGAGACCAGACAGTATGTGTCTTGCTCTGTCTGACTTCACTAAGCATAATGCCTTCAAGGTGCATCCATGTTGTTGCACATGGTGGGATTTCCTCATTTTCTATGGCTGAAAAATATTCCATTGTGTGTGTGTGTGTGTGTGTGTGTGTGTGTGTCTGTGTGTGTGTGTGTATCTCACAACTTTTTTATCCATTCATCTGTCAATGGGCTCTTAGGTTATTTCCAAGTCTTGGCTATTGTAAATAATGCTGCTCTGAACAGGGAGAGTGCAGATATCCCAGAAGTGGAATTGCTGGATCTTATGGTATTTATTTCTATTTTTAATCTTTTAAAGAACCTCCATACTGTTTTCTATAGTGGCTGCACCAATTTACAAACCCTCCAACAGTACACAAGGGTTGTCTTTTATCTACATCCATGCCATGATTTATTCTCTTGTCTTTTTGATGACAGCCATTCTAACAAGTGTGAGGTGATACCTCTTTGTGGTTTTAATTTGCATTTCCCTAATGACTAGCGATGTTGAGCATCTTTTTGTGTACCTGTTGGCCATTTGTTTATCTTCTTTGGAGAAATGTCTATTATGGTCCTTTCTCCATTTTTTAATTGGATTATTTGGTTTTTTACTATTGAGTTGTATGAGCTCTTTATATAGTTCGGATATTAACCTTTTATTAAATATATAATTTACAAATTTTTTTTTCCATTTTATAGGTTGTCTTTCACTTTGTTGACGGTTTCTTTCACTGTCCAGGAACTTTTTAGTTTGATATAATCCCACTGGTTTATTTTTTATTTTGTTGCTTGTGATTTACATGTGATTTTTAAAAAATCATTACCAAGACCCATGTCTAAGTCAATCTATCTGGAGTTACTTTTTGTGAGTGTTATACGATAGGGGTCAAGTTTCATTCTTTTACATGTGAATATCCAGTTTCTCAGCACCATTTACTGAAGAGACTGTCTTTTCTCTATCGAGTATTCTTGGATCCTTTGTCAAATATTTGTTGATCATCCTATATGCTTGGGTTTATAGGCTCTCGATTCTGTTCCAGTGGTCTATTTGTAACTTCTTTGTCAGGCAATATTCTAAATACTTCACACATATTAACTTACTTATTCTGATAATATACCAATGAGGTAGATGCTATTAGTAACTGCATTTATCAGGCCTTTGTTTCTGCAGAGGTCCATTTACATCTATTACTAGACATGGAAGCATCAAATGTAAATCCTGGTAGATCTCCCGATTTTTAGAAATACTTCTCTCTGCCCACTTAAGTAACAGTAACGTTGTTTCCTCTTGATAATCAAGTCAATTATCCCAGCAATTACCGATCAACTGGCATGATGAACACAAAATGACTAGATGGTAACCAAACTTTAGTTTAGTGTAACTCTTACTATATACTCCTGGTAGAAATATCTTTCTACTTGACATCAGGATCTCTAGACCAACAGAACCTGAAGTTGCTGTGATGGGAGTCTCAATCAGTCAAGTGCATTACTAGGAGTAATGGTAAATGAGGTCACTCTTACTTCTACCCTTTGATTCCCACCCTTGGGATGCAGGAATTGGGATGTTCACATTGACACACTCAAGAGTCATCGGTTGAGGTCCACTCCTGGAGCTGGGAGATAATGGTACTACTGATCTGTGATACACATGATAGAGCTGGCTTCTGAGAAAAACTCTCAGGCATATAAGTGCTGATACTGGCAGATGGAAGTGAACTGAGAGCACTAAAATGGTAATATCTAGGATGTGGTGGGCACTGATGGTGTATGTTTCAGTTACACACAAATATCAGAAGTAAATCGAAATGATACATGCACCCTAATGTTCACAGCATCATTATTTACAATAGCCAAGATATGAAAGCAACCTAAGTGTCCATCAACAGAAGAATGGATAAGGAAGTTATGACATGTGTGTGTGTGTATACATACAAGGGACACAATGGAATACTACTCAGCCATAAAAAATAATGACATTTTGCCATTTGCAACAACATGGGTGGATCTGAAGGGTATTATGTTAAGTAAAATAAGTCAGGCTGAGAAATACAAGTACTGTATGATATCACTTATATGTGGAATCTAAAAACTAAAACAAACTAGTGACTATAGCAAAAAAGAAGCAGACTCACTAATATAGAGAACAAACTAGTGGTTACCAGTGAGGAGAGGGAAGAGGGGAGGGTCAAGATAAGGGTAGAGGATTAAGAGGTACAAACTATTGTGTATGAAATAAATAATCTACAAGCATGTATTGTACAACACAGGGAATATAGCCAGTATTTTCTAGTAACTATAAATGGAATACAAGCTTTAAAAATTTTGAATCATTATGTTGTACACCTGTAACTTATGTAATATTGTCCATCAACTATATTTCAATAAAACAATGAAAACAAAAAAATTAAATCAAACCAATTTTTATTTTTGATTTAGCTTTATTTGACTTTTTAATTGCAAATGTATTATCTTTGAAGGCATGGATAAATTAATCTTTATCAAATTTAACAATAAAATTTGTAAATTACTGATTGATTCAGGAGCCTCTCATGAATACTTAAGAGGCTGATTAAAAATTAGCTTTAATTAAATAAAATTATTTTTAATGAGCTAGGCACAGCTGGGATTTTGAAACGGTTGCAAACTTAAACTAAAATATTTATAATTTGGTGATTAATGAAACTAAACATGTGTTGTAGGATTTTTATTGAAGAGGGACAATTTTCCTTGAGCATTTTTTTTCCTTTAGTTTAGTTTTTGTTGACCAGATTTCATTTTGCCTTTATAAAAACATTTCAAATAATATTCAATTCATCTCTGTCAAACTTCTGAAAATTGGGCATGGAGGAGGCGAGCAATTTCCATAAAGGATTCCACACAAAATAATGACTATGGGAGTAAAAGTATGCTTTAGCAGACATTTCTCTCTAGTATACCTCCCTCAAGCCACAAAATCAGAACTTACCAAAGCTAAAGTTTTAGGGCTCTTCTGTACTAATTGCCTTATTAGGAGAACAAGTACTTGACATCAACTTGCCCCTGCGACGCAAGTTACGGTGCTTTCTAGTTAGTGGATGTTGGGACAGAGCCTTGATTATAGGAACATCTGAGAGGGAGGTGGCCTGAGATGGGGCAAGCAGGTGTCCTTCCCTTTCTCTCTGCCTCTCTGCCTATGAGCCTCTGCTCTTTATCCCCTTTGCCCAACTGGGCATGTCAGACTTCCTCACCTCTTCTACCCTCACAAACGCTAGAGTCAGGACATTAGTAGGCCAGAGAAAAGGAGACTTTATTTCTATCACCTCATCAGGGAATGTTTACTCTGCTATCCCTATGGCAATAAATAGCCTTTATCCCTTCGCCATGGATGACTCTCTATTTGACCTATTTATCTATTTGATAGAGTGGAAAGACAACAGGGAGGCTTCAGGTTATTTTACTTGGTTCTGATAATAACTTGTTCAATGAAATGGAGAAAATAATGTCCCAGGGTCTCAGTTCCAACCTTGAATAATAAAGGAGTAAACAAGATGATCTTTTTAAGTCTAAACATTTCTCTAATCTCTAAGAAAGGTGTATTAGCATTAGTGCAAGGAAGATATTGTGAGAGTTTTAACTTGAAACCAGAGATCTGAAGGAGTGAAAGGGGTCTGTTGGTGAAGCCCTCCTATCCTTCACAGCCTCCCTCTCCGTCATAGGCCTTAGGGACAATCAGGAAAAGTCCCATCACACACCTTTTCTAAGTTTATGGCAGTCTCCACGAGTTGCTCAAGACTCCCAGGTTATCACCACACAGCTTCTGTATATTGCCTAATAAAATCCCATCTCCTACACCTCCCAACTCCCCAAACCCTCTCATCTTCAGAGCCCATCACCAATGATATCCTCCTAAAGCCCCACGTCATCTCTAAGCATTTCAGCCATCTTCTACTATACACTCAAGAAATATATATTGAATGAATAAATGAATAAGGGAATGAACAATTTAACTGAACGGAGTCTCAAAACTAAGAGGACCCTTGTCCTGTTGAACATCTCAGAACCAAACAAAAGGCAGCCTGCACAACATCAAAGCCTCACTTAACTGTGGCTCTATTACACACCCTCAGCTTTAAAGATCTCATTATGAGTAAGCACCATAAGTGATGCTACGAACATGCCATAGGATGATGAAAGGTAGACAGAATATCCAGGTAATTATTATTCTATGAAGTTAACCAAACATCTTGACTAGATCAAACCCAGCTATGTTCTTTTGTTGGTTACATGGTAACCATGATGTTGGAGCATCTGATAGAGCTCAGTTTACCAAAGCCTAACTCTCCACTAAGTTATAAACAACTTGCTCTGGTAAATCAAATGAAGAATTGGCCTGCCTCTAAATGGGCCACTCGTTATTAAGCGAAAGCAGGGCAACATAGATATCTTTGAAGCAGTCAGCAGGTAGGTCAAATCTGAGACTAGTATCCAACCCCTTGACAAGTCGAAAGCTGTCATATCAACCAAATGAACTAGGTGAATTACTGCATGCCAAGTTGAGCTACAATGTTTCAGAAGCCTTTGATCAAGGCTATAGTGGGTTACTCTGAGAGACCCTAGTTCTACTCCCAACAATGGCTGTTTCTATCTTATATTTTAAGCCAGGATGCCCTTGGATCCATTCTAATAAATTATCATCAACTTTTTATTGAGAAACCAGATAAAAGGCCATGGTTGGCTAGCACCATGGAGTCTCTGATAGGCCACAGGAGGTACTGGCACTAAGACAACTTTTTAAAAACAGCCATTTCTAAAGTTCTATGCTGTGACAAGCATGTGAGTTACATGGTGCATCTATTTCTTAAAATTATATAGCTAATATTTGTGCATTTCAAGTATGAATACAAAGAAATCTAAAACAAAAATTTGAGTAGAGTTAGATTGAGGTATTGATGAAACAAGAATGGCAGAAGGTTCTTTATTATGGAGACTGGACGATGATACATGGGGATTTTTTAGACTCTTCTGATTACTTGGTTTGAAATTTCCTCTGAAAATGATTTTAAAAAGAAATTCCTTTCAGCACCTTGAATATAACACAAGGGCTAGCAAACTATAGCCCACCTGCCAATCTGGCCCACCTTCCTTTTTTATCAATAAAGTTTTATTGGAACACAGACATGCCCATTCATTTATGTATTATCTGTGGCTGCTTTTGAACTACAACGACAAAGTTGAACAGTTGTGACCAAGACCATATGGCCCAGAAGCCTAAAATATTTACTGTCTGGCTCTTTACTGAAAAAAGTTTGCCAATCCTGGTCTAATTAATTCCACTTTATATTCTTGCCATCCTTTTCCATTGAACAAAATGTAAGCTTATCCAGACACTCTGGTGTTATCATTATTTTCTCCTCTTGGCTTCTGTCCCTCCTCCCCCAAATGACTCCCCTCTGCTCAGGTGTGTCCACCATGCTCTCTGGCTCCTCTGCTCCATGCCTTAACTGGGTCCTGTACACATGATCTCACAAGGCTGAAATCAAGGTATAGCCTAGACTATGTTCTAAACTAGATGCTTGACTTGGGGGAAATGCTCTCAAAATCATTCAGATTGTTAGCAGAATTCAGTTCCTTGAGGATGTATAACTGAAGTCTCCATTTTCCTGCTGACCTTTGGACAGGGGCCTCTCTCAGCTCCTAGAAGCTGCCTATAGTTCTTGTCATGTGACCTTCTCCATAGGCCCTCTCACAACATGAGAACTTACTTCCTCAAAGTCAGCAAGGAAAAGCCCCTTTCTTCAATCTGCCAAAGTGGAACCTTATTTAAAGTGACCTAATACCAGGGACTTCCCTGGTGGTGCAGTGGTTAAGAATCTGTCTGCCAGTGCAGGGGACACGGGTTCGAGCTCTGGTCCGGGAAGATCCCACATGCCGCGGAGCAACTAAACCCATGTGCCACAACTATTAAGCCTGCGCTCTAGAGCCCTCGAGCCACAACTACTGAAGCCCGCACGCCTAGAGTCCGTGCTCCACAACAAGAGAAGCCACCGCAATGAGAAGCCCGCACACCACAACAGAGTAGTCCCCGCTCACCTCAACTAGAGAAAGCCTGCATGCAGCAACGAAGACCCAACGCAGCCATAAAATAATAACTTTTTTTTTTAATGTTGAGCCTTCTTTTAATTTATTTATTTTTATTTTTGGCTGTGTTGGGTCTTCGTTTCTGTGCGAGGGCTTTCTCTAGTTGTGGCAAGCGGGGGCCACTCTTCATCGTGGTGCGCGGGCCTCTCACTATCGCGGCCTCTCTTGTTGCGGAGCACAGGCTCCGGACGCGCAGGCTCAGTAGTTGTGGCTCACGGGACTAGCTGCTCCGCGGCATGTGGGATCTTCCCAGACCAGGGCTCGAACTTGTGTCCCCTGCATTAGCAGGCAGATTCTCAACCACTGCGCTACCAGGGAAGCCCAAATAAATAAATTTATTTTTTTAAAAACGTGACCTAATCCCATCACCTTTGCCATATTCTATTGGTTGGAAACTAGTCATAGGTTCTATCCACTCAAGAGGAGAGGATTAAACAAGACATGGACAGCAGGAGAAAGAAATTATCAAAGATCACCGAGGGTCTGCAAGCCTTAGTTACCATTAAACTTTTGGTCAGCACTGTGATATGCCTGAAGAAAATGGAGGAACATATTTAAGATACTCAACAAAAGAAGATGTGATCCAAAGATTTTTAACAAGTGAAACTTACTTTTCAAAATAAAAGGTACAAACAGTTAGCAATATGTAAGAACTAAGAGGATCTTGACTCTTTGTGCTTATTCTGAGAAAGCACTTCGAAAAATATCTTCAGGAAACCAAAATTAGTAGATGGAATGGGGATGATTGTTAAATACATGCCTACTTTAGTCCTAAGACAAATGAGGGTTAAAAGATAGGGAACAGACTTCCAGTCTCTAGTCCAGCATGTAAGGAACCTGAAAGTCATCACTTTGTCCTAACAACGAGTAAAAAACTGAACAAACTGAAAAATCAACAATTCTTCTTAGATCCACCAGAGAAATGGTCACAGGGCAAACTGCTACCCCCAAGACTGGAGTGAAAAACAAGTGATATAGAGAGTCACAACTTACCAGAGCAGAAACCCACAAACTTCTGTGGGAACCAGTGCCAGGAGTAGGAGACCTGAACTGTAATTGATGAATTGCTGGGGGCTCAGTGTGGACAAATCTGAAAGAGAAAAACTCCACAGGGGGCCTGGTCATGGGGGTGCAAGGGAGTGCTGGAATTGCTGACACCACTGTGAGTTTTACCTCCAGGAGCTTGGCTAGGTCCTTAAAGAGAATATCAGGAAAAAAAAAAAAATCCCCTTGCGCTTCAGGCTGGGGGAGGGGAAAAGGAACCATTTTGAAATACACCAGAGCATTCTGTTTTTCTTAAAAATGTTTTCCCTCAGGAGAAATTATTTTATAGCTTACTAGAGCCTAAACTATTGGGACTTTATCAAAGCCTAACCTAAGTGAGAAAAGAGAAATACCCACACCAGCTGACACTAGCCATCCTGACTGAGATGGACTGAGAAGCCTATGTGAAGTTCATAGTTCAGAATCATAGACTCACAAAAGACGGAGACCTAATCATGGGAATGCGCCCCCTCTCCTACATATAACCACAACATTACTGGAGGTCTATTTACAGCAGTTCCTTTTACCCAGTATACCATGTACGGCTATCAAGAAAAAATTACAAACATACTGAAAAGCAAAAAACAAAGTTTGAACAGATCAGAACCAGACTCAGATATGGCAGCAATATTGGAATTATCACTGGGAATTTAAAATAACTATAATTAATATACTAAGGGCTTTAACAAATAGAATGCAAGAAATAATGGGCAATGTAAGCAGAGAGGTGGAAAGTCTAAGAAAGAATCAAAAAGAAATGCTATATGAGAAATGAAGACTGCCTATAATGGGCTTATTAGTAGACTAAACATGGCTAAGGAAAGAACCTCTGAGTTTGAGGATATCTCAATAGAAACTTCCAAAATAAAAAAATGAAGAGAAAAAAGACAATGAAATGGAACAGAATATGTAAGAGCTGTGATGTGCATAATTGGAATACCAGAAGGAAAGCAGAGAAAGGAACAGAAGATATGTTTGAAAAAAAAAAGACAGAATTTCCCCAAAATAAAGTCAACACCAAACCAGGAAGCTCAGAGAACACCAAGCAGGATAAATGCAGGGGAAAAAAATACACCTAGGCATATTACATTCAAACTGTAGAAATTCAAAGATGAAAAAATAGTCTTGAAAGAAGCCAGAGTAAAAAAACACCTTACCTATAGAGGAACAAAGAATTACATCTGAATTCGTCTCAGAAACCATGCAAGCCAAAAAAAGAGTGGAATGAAATATTTAAAGTGCTGAGAGAAAAAAAAAACCCCACCAACTTACAATTCTGTACCCTGAAAAATTATCCCTAAAAAATGAAGGAGAAATAAACACTTTCTCAGAAAAACAAAAATGGAGGGAATTTTTTGCCAGTAGACCTACCTTATAAGAAATGTTAAAAGAAGTTCTTCAGGAAAAATGAAAAAAAGGGTCTACATTAAAAAAAAAAAAAAAAAAGAGCATCAGAGAAGGAATAAGTGAAGGTAGAATAAAAGCTTTTATTTTTCTTATTCTCAATAGATCTAACAGATAACATTTTGTTCAAAATAGTAGTGACAATGCCATTATGTATCCACATACATGTTTATGTATGAGAATGAGAAGGCAATTGTCTATTAAAGCCGTTGAGCAAGAAATGTTCTCTTGGCCCTGCAGCACCTTCCAGGTGACCAGTCTTCACAGTGGAATGGGCTCTGGCACCAGTGGAAGGTGGCAGGAGTTTGCCTTTGGTGGCCTTGTGATTTCCCTTTGGAAGACTGTCTTTCATTGTCTCCCTCAAACTCATTAAATCCTGTCTTGCTAATTGCTTCCAATAGATGGTAAGGTTTTTTGAGGTTTTAGATTTCTAAATAATATTTCTATTAAGTAAGTGTAATGGGTTTTGGAAACTGAAAACCCTATATGACATAAAGAAATGGTGTCATCCAGTAAAAACAAACTCATGGTTAGCAGAAGGAGAAAGGTGGGGTGAGGGATAAATTAGGAGGTTGTGATTAACAGATACACATGACTATATATAAAACTGATCAACAACAAGGATCTACTGTATAGCACAGGGAACTATATTCAGTATTTTGTAATAACCTATAATGGAAAAGAATCTGAAAAAGAATATATACATATATATTTATAGAGTATATATATATATATATATATATATACATAAATACGTGTGTATAACTGAATCAGTTTGCTGTATACCTGAAACACAACATCATAAATCAACTATATTTCAATTTTTAAAATAAACAGATTTTTAAAAAAAGAATAAAGCTACTGTGAAAAAGAAAAGGAAATGGTGTCATTCCCACTATGTTGGGAACGTATTGTCTAAACAGGGACCCTTTTAAAAGTGAAAGTTAATCACACCAGGATAATAGAGATAAAGCAAGATTATCCCAGCAAGCTGGCAAGCATGGCTACTCTAGTAATAATGGGAATATTTTGGGACTAGAAAGAGCTACTTATGGTCTTAATTATGTCATGTAGGTAGCACATGCTGTACCCCCTCCTTTCAGTTGACTCTGCCTTTATGTCATGTCTGTTTGCACTTGGCTGGTATGTAGCATTCCTTCCAACAAACTACAGTACAAGTTTCTGGATACTGCCTCCAGCGCTTCTAAGCCATCCCATGTGTAAAAGCATGTTTCTATAAATTACGCGACAAGTGCAATGAGAGTCAGGACACCCGTCACAACTAGCTAGATCTTGTGCAAGATGTTTTTCCTCCTGTTTCTGTTTATTCACCTGTAAAATAAAGGTTTAAACCAATGGTTTTCAGAATATATCTTTAGCTTTATTTCTTAATCTGAGTGCCATGTATATGTACATGTAGTCATTCTACAGTATCCCGGAGACATTGTTGTACAGGACACCCCACAGATACCCAAACCTGCAGATGCTCAAGTCCCTTATATAAAACAGCAAACTGTTTGACTATAACCAATGCACATCCTCCTGCATACTGTAATCACCTCTAGATGACTTATAAAACGTAATACAATGTAAATGCTATGTAAATAGGTGCCAGTGTGCAAACTTTCAAGTTGTCAGTGTGCAAAAATTCAAGTTTTGCTTTGGGGAACTTTCTGGAATTTTTAAAATATTTTTGATCCACACTTGGTTGAATCCATGGATGCAGAACCACGGATATGGAGGACCAGCTGTATACAAATTCATGTACACTGTTTGTGAAGAAAGTAGACTCAAATCAAGATGAGTATGTCAAAAGCAAAGAAGTAAGGAAAACTGATAACCTCAAAAAATGTTTTCTGGTAAATGGTATCACACACACATCTAGTCTAGTACACATGCGTTTGCCTATCTCATTCTTAAAATTTATAAAGAAAATGCTGCTGCAATGCCATTCCAGGAACATGAGATCCTTAGAGCTAGAAAGTTCTTATCCTTTTCAATTTATTTCTTCTACAAATAGGATACTGTTGGGAGTTCAAAAAGGGATAAGCAGATTGCAACTCAAGAGTTTGAAGCACCTCTTTGGGGTTAGCTAGTCTCCTCAACCATGCAGTCACTTCCCCTCTCTTCTCCATTTTCAATTGCTAAGGGCTCTGGGGGAACTACAGTAGAGAAGTTCTAACTGGCTCTTGTCCTGTGACAACACCCAAAGGTACACAGCAATTGACTTTTTGAGAGGTTATTGGTATGATGCTGAAAGTTCTGAGTTGCAGGATGAGAAAGTGTAAGAGTCGTTGAAACCCACAGCTAGCATTTACTAAGTTCTGTAAAATACAGCAGGCAGCCCTCTCTGCCTTGGGAGTTGACAGGAGTCTAAATCAGACAGACAAGTGAGATCTAGAAATCTAATAAGACCAAGTGATAAATGCAGAACGAGAAACTGAAAGGAAGCTTAGCATCCACTACTGACTTCAAAACCAAAACGTAACCCAGAAAAGCCTTCCCTGAAGACTCAGGAAAGCATCTGAAGTTTTCAATAAGAGCTTAGTTTCCAAATAGCATCTTCTTTACCAGAGAAAGAATACATGCACTCACATCACCTTTGCAGATAGAACCTGACTTCCAAACTGCTCAGGCCCACATCTTTGGATGGCTGCCCTGGCAAGTCCTGAACACCATGGAGATCTCCACAGGAGTGTCTTTGTGTGTATTGGTGGAAGAAGGGAAAAAACGAAGAGCAAGAATTGTTTATTGGCCTCTTTCCTACATCCTTCTTCCTCTTGTTTCTTTAAAAACACTTCAATGAAGGTAGAAGAATATTGTAAATAATGTGTTTCTCCCTTACCACCGTACACATACTCCTTTTTGGCCTTATTACATTATATTCTAACTTGGGGTTTGTCTACCTGTAGGTCAAATGCATGGGAGGCCCAAATGGCCTCTCTGAACCCATGTGCTTTGCATGTGGCTTTGCAGCTTCTCCCTTAAACAGATGCCATTTATTCCCCATCCATTCCACCCCAACCTTGAATCTGAGCTCTCCTTTTGACTCTCTTTTGCCCAATAGAATATGACAGAAGAGACTCTGTGACATTTATGAGGCTACGTCTTGTTCATTCCCATCATACTTGTCTCCTCACCATCATGTAGTCAAGGCCAGGTGAGCCTGCTGGAGGATGAAAGACCACATGAAAGAAATCCAGGCTATCTCACCAGTCCTAGCCAAGGCCCTCCTAGACCAGCCAGTCCCCTGTCAAACTGCCGGCTGATGACAGACAGATCAGTGAGCTCAGCTGAGATCAGTCAAGCCTGGCTCAGATAAGAAAAAACACCCCTTTGGCCCACAGAGTTATGAATTAAATAAATGTTTATAGTGTTGTGTGTTACGAGGTTTTCTGGTGGGTTATAATGTAGCATTATTATGACAACAGATAACTGCTATACCTCCCTCCTAAATGTATTCACACAGACTAGATCTCAATACACAACAGATGAGCTCATGAATGAATAATTGAGCAAATGAATGAATAAATGAAAACGATACCCTAAACTGGATGATATGATGTTTAAATGGATTCTGTCTCATTAAGGACAGAAGAATGGTGAATTAGCATCTTATGTTTTCCTAACTGGAAATTCTTCCTCTGCCCCAGCCCCTGTTAGAATGCTTTGCACTGACTGAGCATGTAGGCTATTCTGTTGACGCAACTACTGAGCCAGCTGTGTCCACCCCAAGTCTGAGCTGAGGTTCTGTAAGCAGAGGAGCAGCATAGAGAATGAACGGTGCAAGCCTGGAGTGCGTTGGTCCATTACAGCCCCTGATATGGTAATGGGGTTAGTAGAGGTGGTTCACTGATGTTTCTGCCAAGAGTGGGGGCAGAGTGAATAAATCAGTGTACTTTGGAATGAGAAAAAGAAAAACAGGACTAGTATGTGAGTGCACAAAGACACGCACACACTCACACGTAAAACAGCACAGATGTTGCCACACTACACATAAAAAATTCCATAAAAACAAAACTCTGTGATGGATACAATGGAATCTGCAGCCATGGAGACCAGAAGATACTTGAGAAAACATCCAGTAACAGGGGAGGGCAGATACAGCTGCCTCAGGGGGCAATGTAGAAGCTACAGATTTAGAGAAGAGGTCATTCATGTGAGCTGGGGGGCTGAAGGAAGCTAGGGAAGGGTGACTTGACCCAAACTGTAGAAGCCCAGCTCAAAGTGGCTGAATCTTGAGGTTACTATTAGAAATCCGGATGGAAACCCATTAAGAAGCAAAGGCTTAGAGGTGAGACAACCATGGCCAATTTTCCGAGGAACTAAGTGGCTACAAAAGAAAACTTCCATAAAAGAGAAGGATGCTGGTGTACAAGCACCAAGGGTTGAGGCTTTACCCTGAGGGCAAGGCATGAGGCAAACTTAAAATGACCTTAATCTAGTCACAAATAGGAAATATCTGGTCAAGTTAAACTGGTCATGCTGTACCGGACTCAACAAGTACTCAATAAAAAGGGACTCATAAAAATATTTTTTCCCCCTGAGATCTTGGATTTATAGTGTGTTTTGTGGGTTTTTAAACTCTCTCTAGGTTCGTAAGAACTTCAAACCAATACTTACAAGGGGTCGCACTTCACATACCATAACTTTTCAGGCCAGGAGAGGGTAGGGGAAGAAGGCATTTTCTTCCTTTTCATCCCGACCCAAAACAACAACTGATGTAATCGTGCAGGAGACCTGGAGCCACAGCTGCTCTGGGGCTCACGTTTCCTTGTGTCACAGACTGCTGATTCAAGCTGCATTTCTCACTCCTGCCTCCCTGCTTGAAACCATCTCCAAGAAGCTCCCTGGTCCTGCCCACATTCGTCTTGATTTTCCCATGGGAAGTGGGTGGCCGGCTGACAAGAAGATTCTTCTTGGTTTTACTCCATTCATGTGTTGGAAACAAAGGCTTCCTCTGATGGCGGGCAAACGTTGTCTTAGGGACCCCTTTCCCAGGAAACCCTGTGCTGCTTGAAGAGTTTGCTTTCATGCCCTTCCATGTTAGCCTCCAAAAAAGCTTCTTCATCAGATTTAAGGTATGGTATGTCACTCAGAGAGCCAAACAGAGACAGAATACAACTCACATTGACGCTGATGGTATTTTGTACTTAATGACTCTTATACTACACTTCCTAAATTACTCGCATATAAAACTGAATTCAAAAAACCATTTTTCTCAACTGCCACTAATACACTCATCTCATTTTGCTCTGTTGCACAACTGAGCATGACAGATTTAGCCAGTTTTGCTATGTTAAAATTTTTCCTTCACTCCAGCTTTATGGGCTAATTTCTTTTTTCCCCCAGCTGGGAGCAAACTAAATTTTCAACTGTCCCATAACAGTGTGATTTTAAAAATTCATCCTTCCACTGTTTTTTTGTCTTTTGGACAGAGAAGCAGACTGCAAGCCTGAGAATGGTTTCAGAGATTGCAATACAAAGCTGATCTTTGGATACATACATACTAGATCCATCTTGTGAAGAGCGATTTTGTTCTTTTTGCCTCCAAATGGGGATTGGGTGTACTTCTGATGTCAAGCAGTGCTAAGCCAGGGTTAAAACAAGAGCAGTGCACTTGTGTTATATAAGATTAGGGCCCTGAAAATGCTAATATTTTATCTATTTTTACTTAAGTCCAGGGACATTCTGCAATAAGTCTTATTCAGGAAGGAAACCCATGTAATAACCTTGCTCTGTAGTCCTTTTATCTGTATGCCTCAGGAATTTTTATTAAGTCATCCAACAGCAACAGCATTAACTGGACAAAGAAGATGGCACCTATAAACTAAAGTATCAGTTCTATAAAAGACTTATCCTGACTGCACTTGTTAACATGGTCTTCATTCAAGATCTGGGTTACAGAAAAGAAAAGGAAAGAAGAGAAGAGAAGAGAAATAGAAGAGAAAAGAAAAGGAGAAAAGAAAAAGCAAACATTATTATCTTAAAAAACAAAGTTGATATTTTAGAAGTTGGTAGGAGAGAGGGGAATCCAAAAAGTCATTTTTTTTGGATTTCAACTACAGATTTGAGTCGCCAAAATACGAGGACAAGAGTTGGCATAATGAAAGCATGAGACATAGGCTACAGAGGGTGCTTATTCTTGCACATCTCATAAATTAATGCATTCATTTATTCACTTCACAAACATTAACTGAGCAACTACTACATTTTAGGCACCAGCTACAATGTTAAATGCTGAAGCTAGTGAAATAAGCAAGAAAAGATTCATACCCTCTAGGACTCACAGTCAAGAAGAGGGGACAGACACACACAAAAATTA
Organism: Monodon monoceros; assembly: GCF_005190385.1. Lineage (NCBI taxonomy): Eukaryota > Metazoa > Chordata > Mammalia > Artiodactyla > Monodontidae > Monodon > Monodon monoceros. Next base: position 21,912,955 of record NW_021703777.1, on the reverse strand, counting down.
TAATAAGATTAAAAATGTTAACAAAAGGAAGTCATATTTGATTTTGCCCTAGTTTTCCTTCATTTTTTTCACTCAATCACTTATTCACTCATTCAGCGTTTACTGACTCCTTTGTTCTAGGCATGGTTCTTAGACATGGGGACACAAAGGTGAATAAGATCCTTAACCTCAAGGCATTCTCTCTTACAGTATGCAGATGCCATTTAACACACCAACAAAGTATAGGATGTGCTAGTAACAGTAGCATAATCACAGAAAATGGGGCAAATAACTCTGCCTATGTGAACTGAGAAAAGCAGTAACAACAATCCTTTATTCTGACTTATAGAAAGCCCTAACCTGCAAAATAAGTATTTTCTGCAGATGAAAAAGATGAGGAACCTTTATAGACATGGCCTTTCTTTTTTTTTTTTTAATTGGAGTATAGTTGATTTACAATGTTGTGTTAGTTTCTGGTGTACAGCTACACCAAAGAGACTCAGTTTTATATGTATATATATATATGTGTGTGTGTATATACATTTTTTTGTGTTCTTTTCCATTATAGGTTATTACAAGATATTGACTATAGTTCCCTATGCTCTACAGTAGGACCTTGTTGTTTATCTATTTTATATATAGTTGTTTGAATCTGCTAATCACAAATTCCTAATTTATCCCTCCCCCACTTTCCCCTTTGGTAACCATAAGTTTGTTTTCTATGCCTGTGAGTCTGTTTCTTTTTCATAAATAAGTTCATTTGTATCATACTTTAGATTCCATATATAACTGATATCATATGATATTTGTCTTTCTCTTTCTGACTTACTTCACTTAGTATGATCATCTCTAGGTCCATCCCTGTTGCTGCAAATGGCATTATTTCATTCTTTTTTAAGGCTGAGTAATATTCCATTGTATACATACCACATCTTCTTTATCCAGGCATCTGTCAGTGGACGTTTAGGTTACTTTCATGTCTTGCCTATTGTAAATAGTACTGCTATGAACATAGGGGTGCATGTATCTTTTCAAATTAGAATTTTCTCCAGAGATATGCCTAGTGGGATTGCTGAATCATATGGTAACTCTATTTTTAGTTTTTTAAGGAACCTCCATATTGTTTTCCATAGTGGCTGCACCAATTTACCTTCCCACAAATTGTGTAGGAGGGTTCCCTTTTCTCCACACCCTCTCCAGCATTTATTGTTTGTAGATTTTTTGATGATGGCCATTCTGACTGGTGTGAGGTGATATCTCATGGTAGTTTTCATTTGCATTTCTCTAATAATTAGTGATGTTGAGCCTTTTTTCATGTGCCTATTTGCCATTTGTTCATCTTCTTTGGAGAAATGTCTATTTAGGTCTTCGGCCCATTTTTCAATTGAGTTGTTCATTTTTTTTGTTATCGAGTTGTATGTGCTGTTTGTATATTTTGGAAATTAAGCCCTTGTCAGTCACATCACTTGCAAATATTTTCTCCCAGTCAGACATAGCCTTTCTTACTTGTGAATGTGCTTATTTTTATTCTCACGTTTTCTTTATGAGATATTTCAGAATGAAGGTGACAATCTGGCCACAGCACTCTTAATTTCAGTGTTTTAGGATGTCAGCCATTGAACCAGCATAGAATTGACTGTACTTGGGGAATGATTAGATGTCAGGAAGAATGACCCAGAGAGAAGGACTGAAGTGGAGAGTTCTAATTTTAGAAATGGGATGGACACAGAGCCCATTAACCACGCCTAAACTTTTCTTTTAAGGAAAAGATAACAGTCACACAAAGGAATGCATTTTGTTTAGCTATTTTTCATATTTTGGAATGGGCAATCTGATATGGAAAAAGCCATCTTTTGCAACCATCACCTTCATGCTTCTATAGAGAGGAAGTTGATTTGCTAAGAATATTTAGGACTAAGATAGCCCATCCTTATTGCTTGCATTCCCTGAATGTTGAGGACTACCTTGCCGTAGTGCAGATGGGAGATGGGGTGGAGAGATAGCAGGTAGTTTCTTTTCTTATACAACTTTCTGTTTTGTGTGTAATTTAAAACTGCTTAATTTTCAACATCCCTGTTATGTAATTGTTTTTGTGTGTGTGCCTATAATTCTCTTCCTCAATCTTCCAAGAGAAGTGTAAAACTTTTTCTAATACCATCTAACAGTATAAACTGGAAATTCCAGCTAAGTCACAGCAAAATACTATATATGAAATGCCAAAGGGAAGTGTCAAACCAAAATGCAGATTTTTAAAAGAGATACCAGAGAAAAATTCAGGCTGTTCTAAAACCACAGGAGAATATAAAAAGGGTCAAGAGATTGGAGATGATGATATGATTTACGAAGAGATATGCATGTGTGTGCGTGCTTGCTTCGGACGCTAGGCTGTGAATTTCACCTTCTCCAAGGGGACAGGGTGGGATGTTACCCTTTTCCAGAAGGGGTTCACTGGGATAACTTAGGGAGATCAAGCTTTGTTCCCTAGAATCTGACAGCTTTAATGAAAGGCAAGAGGGGTAGTTGGTGAGCTGTCTGGGCAACGAAGTAAATTTTTGGTGGAGGAGATGCAGACCTCAGGAAGAGAGCTAGCCTAGAGCCATTTTTATCCCTGACCAAGAGGACTTTCGGTAAGGGGCAATGAACTTCTAACAGGAAGAGACAGTAGAAAGTGGTTCCCTAAACTCAGGGCTGAGTAGACAGGCTCAAGAGGCATGCCTGCACTGTAGGCGTTGTGCCAGATGAGCCCAGCAGGTCGCACCCCTGCGGAACCACCAAAGCAGCCTAGAGAGAAAAATCGGCTCCAGACATCTGCCCATTTTACAAGGAATCAGGGCTAGTATGAAATTCTCTGCCCCCTTTCCCCTTCCTCACACTGAACTCCATTCCCATAACCCACAGCATCAGTAATAACAGCTTGAAAATGGCAGATAAGTGGGCAGAAAGTGTAGCAAAAACACTGGCCCCTCTCTGACCTCTGAAAGCAGCTGGTCTGCCCCAGGTACGGGATAGAGATTGGATGTTAAACCAAATGCAGAGTCTTCGTTATAGTCTGGGAACAAATACTCCAGTTTACATACTGAGAGTATATTTGAAGTTGAAAGTCCCAAATTCAAGGGCTCAAATTTTTGGTCTTTCTCTAATCCCTTTCATTTCTGCTTTCAAATCCCCAATTCTTTCCTGAGTTCATCTCTTTCTAGTAAGACTTTGATGAAAGCACATGGTGATGCCCATCATTCTGACGTTTTCCAAACCCTTCCCCAAAGATATAAGCTAGTAGAAACATGGTCTACCTTGCAAGTCTCCAGAGGACAGTTTTGCTAAATGTTTGGCTATAGCATGACAATGGAAGTTTATTTTTTGATCACTTGAGATATCTGTTCTTGATTGGCAGGTGGCTCTGCTCCAAGTACCAAGCAAAGAGATCCAGTCTCTTTCCACTTTCTGGCTCCACCATCATCAACATGTGGCTCCCTGGGCCACCAGGTTCATTTCTGCATGAGTCTGCTAGAAGGGGAAGGAATACAAAGCTTCTCACTCTGGGAATTTTTATGAGCCAGTCCCTAAAGTGTCATAAATCACTTCCTCTTACATTCCTTTGGCCAGAACCCCTTCATCTGACCTCTCTGCAAGAGAGGCTGGGACATGAGATCTATCTTTGCGCAAAAAGAAAAGTGGTTCACAGGCTTGGTGAACAACAAACTTGTTACTGCCTCCAGAGCTTTTTCTTTTCTTTTTTTTTTTTTTTTGAATTTTTGAATTTATTTTTTTATACAGCAGGTTCGTATTAGTTATCCATTTTATACATATTAGTGTATATACATCAATCCCAATCTCCCAATTCATCACACCACCCCCACCCCCACCGAGTTTTTTATTTTCTAAGAGTGAGCCAATTAGCAATGTGGACTTCTGAGAATTTATCCAGAAGAAAGGAGGGAAAACCAACCACTGAAAAAATTGTAAAGGGACAACGGAAGACAAAAATATTATTTTGATGAAGAAGCTAGGGGTAAGACAGGAATAAAGACACAGACCTACTAGAGAATGGACTTGAGGGTATGGGGAGCAGGAAGGGTAAGCTGTGACAAAGCAAGAGAGAGGCATGGGCATATATACACTACCAAACGTAAGGTAGATAGCTAGTGGGAAGCAGCCGCATAGCACAGGGAGATCAGCTCGGTGCTTTGTGACCGCCTGGAGGGGTGGGAGGGAGGGAGACGCAAGAGGGAAGAGATATGGGAACATATGTGTATGTATAACTGATTCATTTTGTTATAAAGCAGAAACTGACCCATCATTGTATTGCAATTATACTCCAATAAAGATTTTTTTTAAATAATAATAAAATAAATATTATTTTGATTACATCCCTGACTTGCGCTTGTTGGAAGCATAATTTTCAGCTGTCAAAGGCACAGCTGGTAATATATCAGTTCTGTTTTTACTTTGGAAGCCTACCTCTTGAAGGCATCTGGGCTAATTTTTTTCTGGACTTACTGTTCTTACGCTGGGACTTCCTTTCACCATCACCTAGCTGGGCCCTTCATCTCACTTCTGTTTTGTAGCCCTTTTACTCAGATCCATGGGCTTCCTCCTTTTCTCTTTGACCCCTCTTTTTATTTCTTTCTAATTTATTGAGATATATTTGACACCCAGCACTGTACAGGTTTAAGATGTACAGCATAATGATCTGACTTACATACATCATGAAACGATGACCACCATAAGTTTAGTGAACATTCATCATCTCATACAGATAGAAAGTAAAAGAAACAGAAAAAAATGTTTTTCCTTGTGATAAGAACACTCAGGATTAACGACTTTCATATACAACATACTGCTGATTCCTCTTTCTAGTGGAGCATGCTCTCCGAGTAGTGTCCTGAGAGACAGTACACATTTTTTGAGATGCCACACACCTAAAAATATTATTCTACATTCACAGCTGATGGATAATTTGGCAGAGTATGGAATTCTAGGTTGGTTGCAATTCACTTCTCCTCAGGACTTTGAAGGGACTGCTCCATTGTCTGATGACTGTCTTTCAAGGGTGACCTGTAAGTTCTCTCTGGCTGCTTTTAGGTTCCTCTCTGGATGCTTAAGGTTCTGAAATGTCATGATGTTATGTGTTGACGTTCATTTTTTTACCATTCATTTCTGAAGACTCATAGGACTCCTTCGACCTAGAAATTCATAGCTTTAAATACTCAGAAATCTTCTCATATTTTTTCTTTAAGGTTTTTCCTCCCTTTCTTTGCTTTTTTGTTCTCTTTCTCAAAAGCCTAATAGTTGAATGTTTTGCCTTTGATTGTTCCACTGATTAAAAAAATTTTTTTTCCCAGTTGCTTTATCTTTCACTGTTGTTCTAATTTTTTGGAAGAGTCCTCACTTTACCTTTTATACTTCTATTAAACTTTTTACTTCTTATGACTTTCTTATTCTCCAAATTTTTTATAACTTCCTGTTATTGCTTCAAAAACAAAATATATTCCTTGAGTCCCTAAGAATATTAATGATTCTTTATCTTACTTTTTCCATCTGCTTCTATATTGACTTTATTTCTTCTGAGTTCCTTTCATCTTGTTCTCATCTCTAACTTTCATATGAGATACTTTCTTCATCTATCTAGTGGTCCTTGGTTATCTAGTCACATTGATAACTCTGTCTGAGTGGCAGACCATCCCAACTGGTAGGCTTCATTGCTTTCCTGAACCAGAAATGTCAAAAAATGTAGATTTTTTTTTCTCTTCAGCCAATCAAGTTCTTCAGAAAGAAATCTGCCAATATATTACCTATTGGATCTAAACCACCACTGCCCACATTCTGCATGTTGAGGTGGGGAGAAGGCCAAAGGGTTTATCATTACATAATATTTAGATGTTCACTTAAGTCCTCTTTGATTGATGTACCATCACATCTTTTATTCTACTGTTTCTGATGTCCCCAAATCCAAACTTTCTAGGTTCAGTTTTTCTACGAAGCAAATCTCTTCTCTTTTACAGGGGCTGAGGGAAGGAGTAGTTGATAGACTCACCTGCATTGTGGGCAGTATCGCAAGGAATGAAATGCTGTTTATACAAAACTTTCATCAAGCCTTTTAGCTTCATCTCCACTCCTACTTTTCCTCCAGTGGTCCTTGGTGCCTTCCAGAGCTCTGTGACCTGCTTCTTGTTGCCCCACATCTGTAGGCAGTTACCTTTTAGGTGCTTCCACTCTGCTCTTCCATCTACCAATATTTTGGTGACTTTTAAAAAATCTCGTGTTCTTGTCTTTTGGATCAAGCACCTTTTTACTGTTTTAATATTGTTTTAGTTGGGATTTCGTAGAAAGGGAAGGTAAAGTGTGTGTGTTTAATCCACAACATTTAACTGCAAGTCTAATAACATTTTCAGATACCTTTTTCCCTTCCCAAACACATCACTATATCCCAGCATGTTTAAATTTCTAAGAGATGTGTGTACACATGTATAATAAAGCAGAGTCATTTCTCTGTTTTGTATCCTTTAAAAAGACGAGTCATAGAATAAAGAAATCTGTGGATCTTTTTTTTGTTATTTTAGCTTCAATGGCTATCCTCTAATAAAAACATAGGTTGTACTACAAAACCAAAGATTATTAAAATTGTATTATGCAACAGAATTGCCTGCAAACTAAGTAGAAAAGGCCATCTCCCCGATATAGATGATTTTTTTTGGCTTATAAATATTATGAAGCAGTAATGATGTATCTGCATGCCATCACCTGTATTTTTCTTTCATTAACTTTGTTAAATTCTGTTTTCAAAGAGCCATGTTTGTCCTTAAACTTTAAGGACAAATTCAACTCCTTAAGAAGCCAGCTTCAGGCGATGTCTTTCGCAGTGGCCTGCTGTATTGATTCTGATAAGACGTGAAACAGAGACATGTAAAGGAATTTTTAGGAACTGAAACATGGATATATACTATCCTTTCTGATTGAGTCCCTTGGAAATACAGTGTTTAGTTTATTATGAAGCTAGGAAACATCACTTTGTAAAATTAAATCCAAAGCCAAGATAACATGTCTTTTGAGCAAGTTAAGAGATGGTTAAGTTCATCAACAGTTTGGAGTGAAGAGTTACTGTTACAAAAAATATCAAAATTCACTTATTTGTCCTAAAATTATTGGAAGGAAATTGACTTAAATTAAGCTATTTCTAGTCATATTATATTTTGCTTTTATTGTATTTGTCTATAGTGCTATGTATGATACAGATGCCTAAGAAATAAAAGTTAATAAGTAAATTATTGAGTCAGTGTTAATTTATTGAATTATATTCTGAAGAAATATAAATTCATTTATTTTTCAGATTGATTCTTCTTTGAGGAATAATTCCCAGTTCTCAACCTTTGTCTTGATTGGCGGTGGGCGGGGGAGCTTACAGAAGGTATGACAGAATTGTTTGTTCAAATTTAAAATAAGACACATAATAATGGCATTTCTCCCATGAACTTTATTTTCCCAAATGGATGAGGAATAATAATAAAATTAAAATCTTATTTTTAAAGCCATTTAGATAATGTCTTCTTGTTTGACAGGCTCTGAATTGTTAAAAGCCTTTCTCTAAGCCATTTAATTGCCATAAAACAGCCCTATCTGAGTTACTTTTTTCCTGGAAAGCCAGCGCCTAGTTCCAAGGCCACAGGAATGTCAGCTTCTTTAATGTGAAGTTTAAAAATGAATATAAGCAACAATTACAATCCATATATCAGATTTTTTTAAAGCATATGTGCTTCATCTATTTCTGTGAATATATTTTTTCCTTATTCCCTTTAAGTCAATAAGTAGATTCTCTCTTATTTTAAGAAAGAGAAAAAGAAATAAGGGAATAACAAGAACGGGAGGAAGAATGTCCAAGTTCTCTGTGTTGCCCACAATTTTGAGTCATAAAGTCTTAATTATTAGAACACAAGTCAGAGGTCAGAGGTGCTTTGAAAACCAACCAGAGTTTTACCATTCTTTTAAATTAGACTAAGTTTAATTAACTCATGAAGCCATGATATAAATCCAACTGTCACCTGGAAAAAGTAAAGGGAACAAACCCTAAATGACTGCCAACATCTAACTCAGAGCACCTTTGCTGGTCTATACATTTTCATGCACCTACCTTTTCAGTTGATTTTAAGAATAAAAATCTATTTGTCTTTATACTTTGAAGACCACTGCTGGAAATTTTTTAATGTTTCAAAATAAAGTTAGGAGGAAAATACAGGATAGAAACCTGGCTATGCCACATGATCAAAATGTTGCCTTAAAAAATCAAAATATAGAGAGAAAGAGAGAGAATCAATCAACTTAGCTAACTTATGCAGTAATAACAAATGAACCCATAGTCTTAGGAGCTTACAACAAAAAAAGTTTAATTCTTGATCATGTTACATATCCTTCACAGCTCATGATCCAATCTATTACAGGTCTTTTTGTCCTGGAACATAAACTGATGAAGAAACTATTTTCTGAGATGGGGCGGAGAGGGGAGGAAGAACCATGAACAGTTTCCCGTTTCTACTCATATTTCCTTGTCCAAAGCAAGTAACATGACCAAGCCTGATGCAGAAGGAATGGGGAGGCATAGTTCTCTCCCAAAGAGGCAATGAATATTTGAGGACAATAATACAATCAACCACAGTTCTCCCTTTTTGTCCCAAATATGTATTTCCTTCCTTCTACATGCAAAACACATTCATCTCCTCTCTCAAGAGACACAAACCAATATGACATCAAGGTCAAAGTCTAAGTCTCGTGAATATCTCCACATGTGTACAGATGTGGGTCCTCTTGATCTAGAAACCTAGGAACTAAATTATATGTTACCTGACCCACACATAGTCAATGTACAGTGGGTGGAATTCAGACAGAATAATGGCCATAAATAGTCCCATGGGAAAAAGAGAATAACAGGAAGAAGGCAGCAGACACTGGTTCATAGCAACTTTGAAATCCTTCCAGGTGTACGTTGTCAGGGCTCCATACTCTGGAGCTGGTGACTTCTCCTTGGTTGGGTGCCAGTCTAAGCCCTAAGAATAGTGCCTAAGTCCATTGTCCATTGTGTTCCATGGCTCTTGCCTTTACTCTGGGTTGTCCTTCCTTTTCTATTATCTTCTTGATCACATCTGAAGAGACCATTGGGAAAATGCCCTCCTTAGGGTAAGAGCAGATTTCTCAGTGTGCTTCCACATTGTAAAAGATCAGGGATCCAACAATCATTTCACATCTTGACCAGTTAGAGTTTTGTTTATTGGCCTGCTTGTTTTGTTGTTGTTTGTCTTTTAACATCTTTATTGGAGTATAATTGCTTTACAATGGTGTGTTAGTTTCTGCTGTAGAACAAACTGAATCAGCTATACATATACGTATATCCTCATATCTCCTCCCTCTTGCGTCTCCCTCCCACCCTCCCTATCCCACCCCTCTAGCTGGACACAAAGCACTGAGCTGATCTCCCTGTGCTATGCGGCTGCTTCCCACTAGCTATCTGTTTTACATTTGGTAGTATATATAAGTCCATGTCACTCTCTCACTTCGCCCCAGCTTACCCTTCCCCCTCCCCATATCCTCAAGTCCATTCTTTACGTCTGCGTCTTTATTCCTGTCCTGCCCCTAAGTTCTTCAGAACCATTTTTTTTCTTTTTTTGCTTTAGATTCCATATATATGTGTTAGCATACGGTATTTGTTTTTTCTCTTTCTGACTTACTTCACTCTGTATGACAAACTCTAGGTCCATCCACCTCACTACAAATAACTCAACTTCGTTTCTTTTTATGGCTGAGTATTTTTTGTTTTTTAGTCCAGATTTCCAACTCTTTGGAGCCAGAATAGTTGTCTTATCTGTTTGTGATCTTAGAGAGTGCAGGGGAGAAGGGCAGAATAATCCAACTTCCTACTAATTATCTTGTCAATTTACCTCAAACATCGAAAGATAATGTATTCTTTGGATGCACACACACACACACACACACACACACACACACACAGTATTATGAGAAGGAAATGTTAACAGTTGTTACCATTAGATGGTATCATTCATCTTTACTTCTTTTATTGTCCTATATTTTAAAATTTTCTACAATGAACATGTATTACTATTCAGAAAAATGCTATTTTATTAGACAAAAATGAATCCTGTAAGTAGCTACCCCACACAGAGGATTAAATCATTCAAGAACAGTTTTCACCCAAGAAGAGCAAAATTTCTGGATCTGAAAGACAGTAGGTTATGATTGTTTTATATGAACACATTCAGAGCCAATTCAAGACTGATTCATTTTTTCAGGTTTCTTTTTCCCCTGCTCAGGTCATAATTTTAAAAGAATTGGTGTGATTATATACAGTATGGAAGATTTAGAAGATTACATATAGGTGTAGGAAATCCATAACATCTAAGCTTCACCTTATCACCTTTAGTGTAAATCTAAACTGAGATAACTGTGCTATTAGTTGAACCTGAAAATCAGGAAGTGTTGACACTTTGATAAGTAAAAATAATTGCTATCAAATGTGCAAACTCTGAAGTTGGCTACATGGTTAGGGAGCCTCTTCTGCCCATGCAGAAGGACATTTTTTCTCCTTTCAAGGTGTCCTTACCCTTTTCAAGGGAAGTACCCCACACCACTTTTCTACGAATATAAAGTACCTAATATGATTCACAAACAACTTGTTGAGAATTTACTGTTGCCATCCTATACCTAATCCTACTAGCCTTGGAAAATAAGAAATTTTGCCTCTCATTTTGGAATGGCAAACAGCAACACTTTTGAGTAGGAAAGAACTTTTAGAAAGCGTTCTTCCCATTATCCTTAAAAAATATACCTTATAGAGGATTGCCACATCTGCCCTTCTTTAAGAGAGACCTCAAATACCTGATTCAACACCCTGCATTACCACAGCCTCCATAAAGTGGTTTACACCACTATATAGGAGCCAAGGGCTCGAGCGTATAATATTTTGCTTCTCATACTATGGAAATAACTCCTTGAATTTCTCCTCCTCCAGAATCTGCCCAGATGGTTTGGTAGACAATTAAAGTGTTGATATCCTGTTGCCACATTCTGTATTATTCTCTGTATTTCTAAGTTACCTTACACCTTCATAAAATATAATTACATATTTCTTAAGGCCCTCTTTAATTCAGATCAAGTTTATCCAAAATTGTCTTTAATGGATTGGACAAATTTAGTGTTTACAAAATTATGATTTTAAAGTATTACTTAGAAAAACATTACATATGAAGATTAATATTCATTATAAAAAATTTAGCTGTTAATTAAAACAAAACCTCTTCTGTGTAACATTAACCTAGGGCACCTAGTTCTATATAAACTTGAAGGCCAAAAAACTTCATTTCTTTTAAAATGTTTTGTAACTGAGAATATCTACTATTTTAATCTCTTTTCCCAATAATTATTTTTTTAATCAATGAGATTTTACAGCCTTTGTTCAGTGGATATTTATATATGATTTCCTATTTACATTAAGAACTCTTGAAGGATGTGTTTAGGTCTATTTAACTTACTCTTTATATTGACTAATTGAATTGTAGCTTAATATGTGTTCTGGATAACAATCAGAGTGAGTATAAGAGATTAAAATGACTAAGTTACCCACATAGATATGTAATAAAACCTCAATCTTATAAATATTTGTTTTCTTTTTAAAATAAATTTATTTATTTATTTTTGGCTGTGTTGGGTCTTTTTGCTGTGTGCTGGCTTTCTGTAGTTGCGGCGAGCAGGGGCTACTCTTTGTTGTGGTGAGCAGGCTTTTCATTGCGGTGGCTTCTCTTGTTGCCTGGGCACACGGGCTTCAGTAGCTGTGGCACGTGGGCTCAGTAGCTGTGGCTCGCAGGCTTTAGAGCACAGGCTCAGTAGTTGTGGTGCACGGGCTTAGGTGCTCCGCGGCATGTGGGATCTTCCCGGACCAGGGCTTGAACCCGTGTCCCCTGCATTGGCTGGCGGTTTCTTAACCACTGCACCACCAGGGAAGTCCAATATTTCTTTTGTTAATGTCTTTCACATCCATTCCTTAGCATTTCCTCTTTCATGCCCCTGATTAAGGCTCCCGTCAGTTCTGCAGACTTCGTACTAGATCCCCTTGTATAAACCTTCCTGCACACCACTCTAGGATCAACCTAAATCTATACTGTATAATTGTCCTTCCACTAATTATTCCACTTTGTCATAATCTTCAGTGGCCCCTCTAACCTACAGGATAAACTCAGGCTCCTGAGTCTGGCATCTGTGGTCTCCAATTATTGATGTCCCAATCTACCTATGTAACTTTATCCTCATACTCACAGCTAAGACTTCCCTAACTCCTTTTTTTCTGTCTGAGTCTGTATATTCCACTATCCCCCAAACAAATCACCAGTGTGACTCAGCTGGTTCCTGGGTTACAATACTTTATGGATCAAATAGATCAAGAGCACTGCCTACAAAATGACCAGACATCAGCTCTTCCTCCTACTTGGGTCTTTATGAATGTCTCCGATTTTTTTTTGGTTCAAAGAGGAGGAAGAAATGTAGAATTGCCTCACCTGTAACTTGCACTGCTACCTGCATCTCTGTCATCCCCGTGTGCTTAGATGTTGCATTCATTATCTTTCTAGGTTATACTACACAATCACTCACCTCTTCCATGGTGAAACTTTCCAAACCACCACACCATGTTGCTGGTCAAGCCCATGGCCAACTTTCTGGGCCAGCTCCCCACACCTGGGACTGAGCTGCTCTTGACCACCAATAATGCTGTGCCATCAGGTCTCCCCTACAGCTCCCTGGAGCTTAATATCCCCTGCATTTGTGTCTCTGATAAGGAGAAAAACCCCTAACCTTCCATGTGCTCCACCCTTTTTTTGGCAAGCAAAGAGGAAGGAACTCCCAGCAGAATTATTTGATGATACATTTTGTTTAGTTTTACATTACTATCCAGAGAACACAGATGTTCCAGGGGTCAGTGTCAGGACAGGATCAAGTACAAATGCATGTTACACCCTGAATAACTGTGCCAGGCCCCTTTCTTACGATGAACATTTTTTCTCTCATAAACCATATAGTTCCTCCCTGCTGTCCAGCTGGCTTCCTCTTGGGTTCACTAGTCCATACAACACTTCCATCATTAATTCAATAAATTGTTAAATCATGCATTTCTAATCTAAAATGGTATGACAATATGCAAAATGAAAAAATCAAACACATTCCTCAATCCTATTATATAATAAATTAAAACACTCAACACAGTTCTGTAGATGTTTTCTTTGTTTGCTTTCTTTTAATGTTCTTCAGTTTTATAGATGCAAGGAACAGAAATTCACCCAAACATCAATAAACCAGAACCCAAGAAAAAATAGGCTAAGATGGTTTGGGACTCAAGGTGGCCTTAAGGGCTTCAGCAACGGCTACTCACATGAATATTCATTAATACTCGGCCCCATGAATATGACTCTGTGCTTCTGCAGGTGGTTCCTTTTTCCTGTACCACGACCCACTGCTTCTAACCCAGTGCTTGTCAAACTCTCTGTGGTTAGGAAACGTCTCCCACCCACGACTCCCCAATCCATCATGGACCAATACTTTGATAAAACACAAAATTGTACATTTGGATGTAGCAGTAATGTTAAATTGCTTTACATTCTAAAACTTACCTCTCTTTCTCTTTGCTTATCCCAGAGTGGTAAGTAACAGCACACAGACTAGTATCGATGCTCATACCACACTTTCAACAGCATGCATCTGCTTTCTCTTAGTTCCTGATCTACTCATATCATTGGGTTGCAAGAGACCCATCACAATCTCCCCACCTTTTCTTACATTCCAACCTTCAAACTCTGCTCCACCCCTACCTGTAAACTGCCCTCCCCCAACCCTTAGGTGATGTTCTAGAGAAAGGAAATTATATTGGCTTGTGTCATCTTTCCTGCTGTGCCTATGGCTACTCTGGGTTCCCTTGCCAACCCTTATCCTATAACCTCTGAGTGGTTAAGTGGTATCACACGGTATGACACATGGATGATTAAGGAGCACCCCTCTTCCGAGACCACAGATGTGGTGTGGATAACTCTGATTGCCACATCATTTTCAGAGTTTTCAAAATTAGTTCAGTTTTTTTATAAGAAGACAATAAACAGTGATATAAAAGATCTGCATTACCAGATTGAGTCCTAGTTAAGTAATAAATGGGATTTTCTCTCATTCGAAAGAGCCAACAGTTAGGTGCCTTCCCTGGGCAAACCAGGGGTGCTGGGATGCTGTGGCTAGTGACTGGTTGAGCAATTTCACATGCAATTCCTAGTGCCCACCTTAATTGGATGTGCCATTAATCTCTGTTCACTAATACGACCTGGATTCAGGAATGAGTAAACACACTCTTCCCAGTGGGCACCATCATTTTTAATCTACTTTCTCTGTGGTAGGTCATGGTTCCAGAGAGACTGCTTGAGCATTAAGTTTCTCTTAAAAGAAAAATCAACAAAACTGGCCTCAAGACTTTTCATTCTGATCTGTAGAGTCATAGGAAGGAAAGAGAAAGGGTAGCAAGAGAACTCAGAAAAAGCAATGGATAATGCCAACTATGGACAAAACACAGACACCCAGAATTTAGATACTCACTCATAGTCAACTACTCGTTTCAGAATGTAAAAGACATGAGGCCCCATTGGACACAGTGCAGAAGACTTCAAGGAGATGCTAGTCAGTGGTTCACAAGCAAGTGCTCATGGGAATCACCTGGTCAGCTTCTGAGGCCTCCCCCCACCTCCCCGCCCCGACCCCAGACCAATCAAGTTAGAATTTCTAGGAATGTGTAGGGAGAAAGTACATGCCAGTTTCCCCGGGGAAAGTCTCATTTGATAGCTTTTATAGAACAATTGTTGCCTGTTAATTATTTTTACCTTCCCCTTTTATGCTTTAAGTATCCTACTTTGGATGGATGACAAAAGGTACAATGTATTAGAATTCAGCAGAACAGTCCATGCTGACCTTAGTAACTTAGATGAAGATGGTGCTTGGCCTATTCTTCATGATGAATGTTGAGTGGCAAAAAAACATCTAACATCACAGAAAGAACTATTGTGAAGAAAATGCAAACCTTAAATTGAGACAGATTAACAGGAGAAAATCAAACAAAAGTTTAGTGACATGCATACATGGGAGAAACCCAAGAAAACTGAGTAACTTACCGAAATGGCTAAAATCCTCACCTTAAATACCAACTCCAGCTAAAGACAAAAGAGGATATTGGGGATAGTGGTTTGGGACTTCAAAGGGGAGGAAGGCAAATGTTTGGTAAGTAAACATTTGCTGGATCCTGTAGAGACAACTGGAGGCAGAGTGGACTCTGATTGCTAGGCCCTACTGAGTTTTCCACACCACACCTAGCACGTACTTTTTGCAGATGTGACGGTTCTATTTCAGAACAGGCCCTCTATGTCAATTATTTTAGGCAGTCAAGAGGAAGGTCAGAGTTTCTTCCTAAGTCTTTTTGGCCTTGATAGTTTTCACCTCAAAATAATCGTCATGCCAAAGAGACGTTCTGGGGTGATGAATTTTGTTCCCCTACAAAGATGTCAGTCAGGACCTAGTCCATTATTCAGGCTTCAATTATGTAAACACTTCCAATAACAGGCATTGGAGAATCTTAATTTTTTCCTCTCAGGAGACTCCTAGGTCAATGCCAACATGCCTGCTTCTCACCCTGTTACCTTCTCTGCATACCAAGGAGGTCTTGAGAAGCATGAGTGGCCTTTGACAAGCCACCAAAAATATTCCTGTGAAACTCTGTGCCCAGGATGCTGGGTGTAGCCTCCCTTTTCTTTACATTTGATTATCCAAAGGGGGCCAATCAAACATCACTGTGCAAATATCTGGAGAGAAACTCTGGCAACCTTTCAATGGTAGCTTCCTCCACTAAAGTTTGGACAAAAAAGGGCTGCCAGATAAATACAGTTAAACTTGAAAAGCAGATAAACAACATTTTTTTTTTTTTTTTTTTAGTATATGTATGTCCCATGCAATATTTGGGACATACTCATACTAAAGACAGGATTCATTGTTTCTCTGAAATTCACATTGAATCAGATATCCTGTATTTTTGTTTGTGAAATCTGGCAATCATAAACTAGCTGATATCTCTAGCGCCACATACATTTCTCGGCCCCACCCATTCGTTCTGGTTCAAGTCACACCCCAAAGGAGGAACAGAACTGGAATCTGACTGAACACACTCATGGTCAGAAGACAAAGATGTTTTACTCTGACTTCTGGATTAGTGGATGAAAACTTTTGTTATGAATAATACGATGTTGGGCTGTACGCTGCAGGCCTACAAGGCTCGTCTGTACTTGCCCAGCTTCCAGACCAAAGAAAGAGCCTGGAGTTAGCGACAGAGACATCACTGGTTTAATGGATGGGGGAGCTTACTCATCTGAAGCAAGGTCCTAGAGCGACATCTCACCGTGTGCGGCGGACATGGCAGCAAAATCCCTCCCAGGGGGAGGGGGAGGTTACCAGTTACAGGGGGCATTGACATCAGGTTGGCTCATCAGTTACCAGGGAAACCAGCAGAGGACCATGCCCCTCACCACCCCTCTGATAAGCTCTCATGGTGGAGATGTTCTGATCTAAAGTTAGGAGCAGGCACTAGCTGGGGCCGGGGCAAGTATTTAGGAAGATCAGTCATGTGAATAGGGTGTAGGTAAAGCAGGCACTTGTCAAGCAGGGGATGTACAGAGAGCAAGAGAGCAGCCATCTTGGGTGGCCTGACCATACATATGAAGAGGACGATGTAGGGGTAAGAAGTGGGTATCAGAGAGTTTTGCCTGGGCAAGTCAGCACTCCCCAGATTCATGCTATTTCCGACTCCTACCCTTGGCTTCCCCACATCAAGTTCCCATTGAAATCTTCCCCTCTGTGGGATATCCTCCACTAAAGAATTGCTTTATACAGCAGCCTACTACCAACCTCTATATAGGCACCAGCAACAGCAAAAAAAAATCAGGCTCAATGAACCTGGTCTTATACTTCATAAACCTCAATGACAAATTTTTTAAGAATGCCTTTTTTAAGAGATGTAAAACCTTCTGAAGGAACATCTGAGATAAATCATTAATAGTTATGATATTTGACAATTTAAGTTAAACAGTGCAGCTTTATGTTATTCTCTGTTCTTGTATGAAGGCACACGTGTGCACACCCACATAAACACGTAATTGCTGTTACCGATCTTTGTAGCCCTGAAACCAGATCTTCAGGTGTCACTTGAATGGAGAACCTCACCAAGCCCTGCTCAGTGAGTATCTTTATAAAGTGGCAAAATCACACATAGCATATGAAGAGCATAGACTTACTGCTTGCTGTTACTCAGGATTATTCTGGATCACATCCCAGACCCCAGCCTCCTCCTTGATGGATGCACTGGTTCTCACAGCACAACATCTCCAATCTCCGATCCATTTCACAAACTCATCACATTCATGTGTTCTTAGGTACCTGTTGAATATCAGGTAACGTATTCAGGCTTATATTCCTGGAATTTGTTATAACCCAAATCTTTCTAATTAGAGATATAGGACTTGTTAATAAGCACTTCTATATTACATTTATCATTATTAAAAAGTAATAAACTATTTTATAATCTTAGTAGAGAGGAGCTCATACACTGAGCAGAAAATTGCTCACTTTTATGAATGTACCAATTCTTCTATGGCATGAGAAGCCTCTCTCTCCCTCTCCCTATATACATATATGTGTATGCCCGTGAGCCATGGCCGCTGAGCCTGCGTATCTGGAGCCTGTGCTCTGCAACGGGAGAGGCAAAAACAGTGAGAGGCCCACGTACTGCAAAAAAAAAAAAAAACACCATATGATCATCTCAATAGATGCAGAGAAAGCTTTCAACAAAATTTAACACCCATATATTTATGATAAATACCCTCCAGAAAATAGGCATAGAGGGAACTTTCCTCAACATAATAAAGGCCATATATGACAAACCCACAGCCAACATCATCTTCAATGGTGAAAAACTGAAACCTTTTCCACTAAGATCAGGAACAAGACAAGGTTGCCCACTCTCACCACTATTATTCCACATAGTTTTGGAAGTTTTAGCCACAGCAATCAAAGAAGCAAAAGAAATAAAAGGAATCCAGATCACAAAAGAAGAAGTAAAGCTGTCACTCTTTTCAGATGACATGATACTCTACATAGAGAATCCTAAAGATGCTACCAGAAAACCACTAGAGCTAATCAATGAATTCGGTAAAGTAGCAGGATACAAAATTAATGCACTGAAATCTCGCATTCCTATACACTAATGATGAAAAATCTGAAAATGAACTTAAGAAAACACTCCCATTTACCACTGCAACAAAAGGAATAAACTATCCAGGAACAAACCTACCTAAGGAGACAAAAGACCCGTATGCAGAAAATTATGACACTGATTAAAGAAATTAAAGATGATACAAATAGATGGAGAGATATACCATGTTTTCGGATTGGAAGAATCAACATTGTGAAAATGACTCTACTATCTAAAGCAATCTACAGATTCAATGCAATCCCTATCAAACTACCACTGGCATTTTTCACAGAACTAGAACAAAAAATTTCACAATTTGTATGGAAACACAAAAGACCCCAAATAGCCAAAGCAATCTTGAGAAAGAAAAACTGAGCTGGAGGAATAAGGCTCCCTGATTTCAGACTATACTACAAATCTACAGTAATCAAGAGAATATGGTACTGGCACGAAAACAGAAATATAGATCAATGGAACAGGATAGAAATCCCAGAGATAAACCCACGCCCATATGGTCACATTTTTAATAAAGGAGGCAAGTATATACAGTGGAGAAGACAAACTCTTCAATAAGTGGTGTTGGGAAAACTGGACAGCTACATGTAAAAGAATGAAATCAGAACACTCCCTAACACCATACACAGAAATAATCTCAAAATGGATGAAAGACCTAAATGTAAGGCCAGAAACTATCAAACTCTTAGAGGAAAACCTAGGCAGAACACTCTATGACATAAATCACAGCAAGGTCCTTTTTGATCCACCTCCTAGAGAAATGGAAATAAAAACAAAAATAAACAAATGGTCCCTAATGAAACTTAAAGGCTTTTGCACAGCAAAGGAAACCATAAACAAGACGAAAAGACAACGCTCAAAATGGGAGAAAATATTTGCAAATGAAACCACCGACAAAGGATTAATCTCCAAAATTTACAAGCAGCTCATGCAGTTCAATAACAGAAAAACAAACAACCCAATCCAAAAATGGGCAGAAGACCTAAATAGACACTTTTCCAAAGAAGATATACAGATTGCCAACAAACACATGAAAGGATGCTCAACATCACTAATCATTAGAGAAATGCAAATCAAAACTACAATGAGATATCATCTCACACCAGTCAGAACGGCCATCATCAAAAAATCTACAAACAATAAATGCTGAGAGGGTGTGGAGAAAAGGGAACCCTCTTGCACTGTTGTTGGGAATGTAAATTGATACAGACACTATGGAGAACATTATGGAGGCTCCTTAAAAAACTAAAAATAGAGTTACTATAAGACCCAGCAATCCCACTACTGGGTATATACCCTGAGAAAACCATAATTCAAAAAGAGTCATGTACCAAAATGTTCATTGCAGCTCTATTTACAATAGCCAGGACATGGAAGCAACCTAAGTGTACATCAACAGACGAATGGATAAAGTTGATGTGACACATATATACAATGGAACATTACTCAGCCCTAAAAGAAACGAAATTGAGTTATTTGTAGTGAGGTGGATGGACCTAGAGTCTTTCATACAGAGTGAAGTAAGTCAGAAAGAGAAAAACAAATACCGTATGCTAACACATATATATGGAATCTAAAAAAAAAAAAAGAAAAAATGGTCATGAAGAACTTAGGGGCAAGACAGGAATAAAGACACAGACCTACTAGAGAATGGACTTGAGGATACAAGGAGGGGGAAGGGTAAGCTGGGACGAAGTGAGAGAGTGGCATATATACACTACCAAACGTAAAATAGATAGCTCGTGGGAAGCAGCCACATAGCACAGGGAGATCAGATCAGTGCTCTGTGACCATCTAGAGGGGTGGGATAGGGAGGGTGGGAGGGAGGGAGACTCAAGAGGGAAGAGATATGGGGACATATGTATATGTATAACTGATTCACTTTGTTATAAAGCAGAAACTAACACACCATTGTAAAGCAATTATACTACAATAAAGATGTTTAAAAAAAAATCATAGCCATTCATATGATTAAGTGAATGGCTGTTATGTGAAGAAAAATTTTTCTGATGGCCTGACACTAGAAAGGCAAATACAACCAACACTTGTCTAACACTTCTCTATTCCTGGCTCTATGCTGGTACTTTAAACAGAATAGAGTATTTAATACTTAGAACAACTCTTTTAAGTTTCAAGTTAACATTATTATGTGGTTTAACCAAATGAAATTGCCACTTTTGTAGGTAAAAAATGATTGCCTATTGGTAATTTCAAGTGGTTCAACCTAACATTTTCTTTTGATGGAGGAAAACAGCTGATGTGCAGAGACATTAAGTAATCTTCCCAAATCATACAGTTTGAAACCCAGGTGTTATGACTCTCAAATCCATTCTTTTTTAAAATTAATTAATTAATTAATTTTTGGCTGTGTTGGGTCTTCGTTACTATGCGCAGCCTTTCTCTAGCTGCAGCGAGCGGGGCCTACTCTTCATTGCTGTGCACGCGCTTCTCATTGCGGTGGCTTCTCTTTGTTGCAGAGCATGGGCTCTAGACTCATACGGGCTTCAGTAGTTGCCGCATGTGGGCTCAGTAATTGTGGCTTGCAGGCTCTACAGCACAGGCTCAGTAGTTGTGGCACATGGGCTTAGTTGCTCTGCAGCATGTGGAATCCTCCCGGACCAGGGCTCGAACCCACGTCCCCTGCATCGGCAGGCGGACTCTCAACCACTGCACCACCAGGGAAGCCCGATCATATGGTTTTTGTTCTTCAGTTTGTTAATATGGTGTATCACATTGATTCATTTGCGTATATTGAAGAATCCTTGCATTCCTGGGATAAACCCCACTTGATCATGGTGTATGATCCTTTAATGTGCTGTTGGATTCTGTGTGCTAGTATTTTGTTGACGATTTTTGCATCTATGTTCATCAGTGATATTGACCTGTAGTTTTCGTCCCTTGTGACATCTTTATCTGGTTTTGGTATCAGGGTGATGGTCGCATCGTAGAATGAGTTTGGGAGTGTTCCTCCCTCTGCTATACTTTGGAAGAGTTTGAGAAGGATGGGTGTTAGCTCTTCTCTAAATGTTTGCCAGAATTCGCCTGTGAAGCCATCTGGTCCTGGGCTTTTGTTTGTTGGAAGGTTTTTAATCACAGTTTCAATTACAGTGCTTGTGATTGGTCTGTTTATATTTTCTATTTCTTCCTGGTTCAGTCTTGGAAGGTTGTGCTTTTCTAAGAAATTGTCCTTTTCTTCCAGGTTGTCCATTTTATTGGCATATAGTTGCTTGTAGTAATCTCTCATGATCCTTTGTATTTCTGCAGTGTCAGTTGTTATTTCTCCTTTTTCATTTCTAATTCTATTGATTTGAGTCTTCTCCCTTTTTCTCTTGATGAGTCTGCCTAATAGTTTATCAATTTGTTTATCTTCTCAAAGAACCAGCTTTTAGTTTTATTGATCTTTGCTATCATTTCCATCATTTCTTTTTCATTTATTTCTGATCTGATCTTTATGATTTCTTTCCTTCTGTTAACTTTGGGGGTTTTTTGTTCTTCTTTCTTTAATTTCTTTAGGTGTAAGGGTAGGTTGTTTGCTTGAGATGTTTCTTGTTTCTTAAGGTAGGATTGTATTGCTATAAACTTCCCTCTTAGAACTGCTTTTGCTGCATCCCATAGGTTTTGGATTGTCGTGTTTTCATTGTCATTTGTTTCTAGGTATTTTTAGATTTCTTCAGTCATCTCTTGGTTATTAAGTAGTGTATTGTTTAGCCTCCACGTGTTTGTATTTTTTACAGATTTTTTCCTGTAATTGATATCTAGTCTCATAGCATTGTGGTCGGAAAAGATACTTGATACGATTTCCATTTTCTTAAATTTACCAAGGCTTGATTTCTGACCCAAGATATGATCTATCCTGGAGAATGTTCCATGAGCACTTGAGAAGAATGTGTATTCTGTTGTTTTTGGATGGAATGTCCTATAAATATCAATTAGGTCCATCTTATTTAATGTATCATTTAAAGCTTGTGTTTCCTTATTTATTTTCATTTTGGATGATCTGTCCATTGGTGAAAGCGGGGTGTTAAATTTCCCTAGTATGATTGTGTTATTGTCGATTTCCCCTTTTATGGCTGTTAGTATTTGCCTTATGTATTGAAGTGCTCCTATGTTGGGTGCATAAATATTTACAATTGTTATATCTTCTTCCTGGATTGATCCCTTGATCATTATGTACTGTCCTTCTTTGTCTCTTGTCATGGTCTTTGTTTTAAAGTCTATTTTGTCTGATATGAGAATTGCTACTCCAGCTTTCTTTTGCTTTCCATTTGCATGGAAAATTGCAAAGTAATGTGAAAGACCTTCAGTCTCATAGTTAACATACAGGTATATACATTTACCAATATGCATCAGATTATATACTTAGGAAATGTACATTTTATAATATGAAAATTATATTTCAATAAAAAACAGTAGGCATGAAAAAATTGTCTTTAATTTTGTCTTCATCTAAAGTTTCAACTTAAAGAGCTGATTATCTAGTAAAATCTTCTCCAAGGCCAGTTAACCAATCTCCTCAAACAGACATACCTTTAGATAATGCTAAGGTAAATCTCAATTTAAAATCATTTTATAAGGCTTAGTTAAGCATGCCCACCGCTGCTTCAGAATAGAAGATGGTAAGACCTTTCAATCATACACAACCCTGGCAATCATTTGTTGTATCACAATCCAGACTTCCTGCATCTGGGCTTCCTTTTATGAGAGGCGATACAGTGTGGACTCTGCCAACACCACTTACTTTCTCCATGATGGTGGGCAACTTAGCTGACTTCTCTGGGCCTCAGTTTCTTCCTCTTTAAAGTGGGTACTGTTATGGGTGGAATAGATGCTGAAGTCCATCCAAATAGATGCGGCAGTCCTAACCTCCAGTGCCTATGAATGTGACCTTATTTAGAAATAAGGCCTCTGCAGGTGATCAGTTAAGATGAGTCCTAATCCAATAGGACTAGTGTCCTTATAAAAATGAGAAATTTGGACATGGAGTTAGACACATACAGAGGGAAGATAGTATGACATAGGGAGAAAGCCATCTACAAGTCAAGGAGTGTCTAAGGCTACCAGAAGTTAGGGGAGAGGCCCAGAACAGATTCTTCTTCACAGCCCTCAGAAGGAACCAACCCTACTCACACCTTGATTTTGGACCGCTTGCTACCTGCCATACTGTGAGACAATACATTTCTGTTTTGTAAGCCACCCAGTTGGCAGTACTTTTTTATGACAGCCCTAGGAAACTAATACAGGGGCCAATAACAGCATCTTCTTCATGGAATTGTTATGAGGATCAAATGAGTTAATACATGTAAAACACTTAGAATACTGCCTAGGGTATGGTAAGTAGTCAATAAATACCAGTATCGGTTCTTCACTGGATCCTATTCACTACAACTGCAATATATATTCATGTCTAATACCAAAGGCCGGATCTACAAAATGGAACAGTTCACTCAAAGAGCTTTTCAATGTTTTCCCAATTGGCATTCCTTGCACCTGATTCTGTAACTGAGAGTTTTCTCAACTTTTTCTTAAACCATATCTTATTCCCAAGTCTGGAAAGTTAATAACATACACTTACTTCACATGAAAGTGTCTCCCCTGTTCCCACCACCCTCCCCTCTCACTTACACACCAAGTCTAGGATCCAAACCCTTCAGATCTCTGTCTGTTCCCAAATCAAAACTTCCTCAGAAAGATCTAAAACACTTTTGCCTGAGGTCTTTTTTAACCACCAGTTTTTTAAAGCATTATTATTTTCAAGGAGAGTACAATTTGAACAAGAATCAAAGTCTTAGGCTTAAGAATGGGCTCTACTATTGGAGAATTTTAACCATGAGACCGTGGTTAATAGAATTTTCAAGGGCTGAGGGTAGGGATAGCAGACATCAAGGTTTCCTTAGACCTCTGAAGGCACCCCTTATTTCACAGGTCTAGATCAACCCTGTCTCAATTTTGCGGCTTTGTCAATCAAGGACAGTAACAATCCAGTCAAAACACAATGATTTGCCTTTACTATCACTTTTACAGAGGAGGGGCAGAACAGTTATCTGTCGCCAAACAGAAATCCACTTGATAGAATTCAGAATCAAAGAATGCAGTTGAGTCACCAATTATTTAAATACCAACTTGAGCAAACAGAACGTAAATTTCTGGTGCCACCATTATTGACTCTGCCATCCTGTTCCTACTGCAATTCCCTCATCTATCAATGGCTTAAAAATTGCTAAGTTCTGTCAGCAGTCAGAATTTTGTGAACCTTAAATAAAAATTGATTTACAAAATCTCAAAGGACATTATAAATCAGGTAAACTGAGAATCTTTCTAGTTATATATCCCTCAGGGTCCCAAGAGAAAACAGATGACATGCTAAAATTGGGCCATTTGAGGAGAGTTTAATTAAAGAACTATTTACAAAGATGTGGGCAGAGTATAGGGAAACCACAAGGGATGATGTAGAACCAGGCGTTAATAACTGTGAAGTGCCTCTACTACCCATAGCCTGGGAAGCAAAAAAGGAGAATAGTTATTAGAACTCAGAGAGGGAGAACTGTGTGGAGAGGGCTACTTGATAGTTCAAGGATGCTGCCACCTTGTAGCAAGTCCACAGGGAAGGAACCAGTAGGATAAATACCCTGACCTCACTCTCCTCCCTGCTTTCTGATCTCTGGGCAGTGTTCCCCATAGTCCAATCTCAACCGGAAGCCAGAAAACTAGAAATGTTATTGATACAATGTCCCTACGGGTAAGCATCCAAGGATACAGAGCAGAGTGAAGAATGTGGAAAGCGGATCAAAGTGGAGGTTATCTAGCATAACACTTGACCTTGGATACGTCACTGGGTCTCCCCGAGCTTACATTTCTTTCATGTTTGAATCCCAGCAGCCAGCCCAGTGCTGACACGGAGTCCGTAAGTTCTTATTGATTGGAATTAAGTCTATAAAATAATATATATAAGATAGATGAGCTCCATAGCTCCTTCCAATTCTAACATTCTCTAATTACTAATTTGTTCGTTGTCCTCAAATATTATTCAATAATTGTGGCCTGACCATAATGAAGAGGTCACTGTTGCTAAAGATGAATTCCACATCCCAATCTGTAACTCTGTATTCTATTATCTCTTCCATATAAAAATACAAAAATGAATTGATCAGATGTTACTCAATGAGGTGTCTGAAGAGAAGAAAGACCAAAATATTTAGGTGGAGACATGAATGCATGATAATAAAGGAGGAAAATCACTTTGATTGAAAAATTAGGTCCAATGAGGATCTTAAGCTTATAAAAGAATAACCCATGATTTACCATAATAATGGGAGACGGGGCATATTTCAGGAAATATTCCTTAAATTTTCAGTGCTTTATTTCAGTAAATATTTGGAGTACTGCTGTTGGTACTCAAATGAATAGTCATAGTAGGTGCTCACAAGTGTTTATCAAATTGAAAATCACTGCCAATATTTTATCAGAAATATGTGATTTTGTGTTTAGGTATATAATTTGAAAAAGTTTGCTGCTTATTTTATTTTCCACCAACATTTACCTTAAAATTTTGCAATATCTCCTTTAATAGAGGTTTTATTTTTCCAGCAGTAATTTCATTTCTCAATAATTGTTACACACATAGGTACAAATTGAATTGCTTAGCACTGTTAGCAAAAATTAAGCCAAGAAGAGTTCTGTATTTCCTTCCAGATATTTATTTCAAAATCACTTTCCATTCCTAAAGCTCCTTCATTGGTAGAAAAAGCAACACAACAATATTTTGTGAGTCGTCCGTCTCATTTTCCAATCAGCTCTTCCAACCCCATAACTCTTAAGTAAGGGCTTGCTAATTTGTCCCTAAGGACTTATCCTTGGGACTTCTGTTCCTAAATTAACACACTATAATCTTGTCCTCTTTTCCTCAGTGAGTCCAATCCACCTGCTCTTTTGAGTTGTTTTACCCTTGTTGTGTGTTTGTATTTGGGGGAAAAAAATCCTTCCTGAAAATCTCTCCAATTACATCTCTAATTGTGTCTACTTTTCTGCTCTCTTATACCCCTTTCCTACTCCCCATTCCATTCATTTTTTTATTCTTTACATAAACTTTCTCTCTACAGGTCTTCAGTGATGTACCTGATAATAAAGAGTCATAAAACTAACTGGTAAAGTTGTCAGAATTTAACAAATTTCTTCCAAAATTGTCTTCCATTGAGTGCTCTTCTCTCCCTCGCTGTTTAAACTCCAAGGACTCTTCCAATAGGAAAATAATGTTCCAAGAAACCTAAAATGACTTTATCTGGCTCTCACTGCTATTTCAATGACACAGGTGGGACTAGATCCCTGGAGCTCTTATTTGCAGTCAGGCAATTTAACTTCATTTCTAACCCTTGTAATAAATAGAAAACAAGACCTGTATTTCAGTTAAATACTATAATTTGAAAAGAATAACATACCTGGTATGCTTTCCTTGCAACACTTGTTTTATAAAGACATGGAAAGGATGTTCTATTCTGAGTGAGTATGTCAGCTGCTCAGAGAAGAGAGATGATAAACTGTCCTCTGAAATCATTAAAAATGCTGTCTGAAAAGTATGTTTGGCATCTTAATAGGAAGATGACAAAATAAAATGTCAGTATCCCTCCCTCCCTACCTAAGGCTCTCTTAGATGCACTCTAAATGATGGTGACTAACACCTGCTGTCAGGCATCGTCTTCACAAGCTATAAAAATAACTCCTCTAAATATCCTAAAGAAAGCTAGAAGTGTGTGTGTCAGCCATCTGTCTGCTTTAATTGGCTTTTCATTAGAATCCTACCAGTTCTTGAGCTATGTTCCAGTTTTGTCTATTTCCTTAAACCGACCTCTAGGTAAGTGGGGAGGACCAGCCACATAAACACGTGTAGGGTACTGGTAGCATTTGAGGCAGGGCCCCTGCCAAACCCAAAGTTAGTGCCCCTTCCGTGCGCATGTGTGGAGTCCCCATGTGCAGCCTCGAACACATCGTCTATGCTTTCCCAGAGTTCTGTGGGAGACCCGGTGAGAGTTAGACTTGACTAGCACCTGTTGGGCTCTAACCAAGCATCATGTCCTTCCTCTGCATGGTGTTTCTCGTGGGCTGCCATCACCGGCAGATAAATGGAAAGCGGAAGTTAGGGAGCAGAGCCCTGAGCCACTGTAGCCGGAGGACCACAGTGGCAACTCATAGGAAGCATCACGTGGCTGTGCAAATGTGACCTGGATTTTCCATTTCTATTCCTGGCTTGCCAAAAGCGCTTTCAAAACTCTCCCATCTTTAGAGTACAAAAAAATCAAAAGATACTCTAGTTCAAAAGATCCCTGGAAAGTAAAAACAGATGCAAGAGAAAGGATACAGTGAACAATCAGAAGCTTAGAACTATCCATGTTCAGTTATAAGGTCCCTAAAGTAAAACCATATCGCATGTGACAAGAACAGTGCGAAACGTCGTCAGGATTCACAGCAGCTAAAAAGTAGGTCCTAAGGCATACTGTTGAAGGACGTGTTATCTCCAGCTAAGACATGAGTAAGAATCATAAACCGGTATCTCAACCTACCATGTTTCCTTTGTCATTTGTATGTATAAGTGCACAAAATATGCATAGTTCTTTTGAAAAAGTGTGATTCTGATGTGCTCAGTAAATCCTTTAGTGGTCCTTAGTGGTAAAGTTCATTAAGAACTAGCCCTCTAGTATCATTATATACAGATTCTTGATATTGGTGACTCTTACTGAATATCTGATCTGAGTAGAAGACATGAATCAGGTGTTGAGCCTGGACCACATCAGATGAGCAGACTACAAACCGTCTAGGCACACCCCATGTTATGGCCCTCTGCTCCAGGAGAAACGGGTAGAACCAGGCTGCTCTGTCTTGACAGCGTCTCCTCTCTAGTTCCAAAGGGAGGAAACCATCATCACATCTGTAGTTGCCTGGCCACTTCAGCATATTATGTACCTCCCTCCCTCTGACCAAGACCTTATGGTAAGATGGGAAAATGATGGAGGGAGAGAAAGGAAAGAGAAAACTGAAGGGGTCTAAAAGTGAGCAGTCTGGTCAATGAGCAACAGCTGAAGTTAGTGAAAATGTTCTGTTTATGAAAAGGGAGATGAGAAGCATTATAAGCTTTCCAGTGGTGGAAGTTAAAGGAAAGGTATTTGAGAGACACCAGGGGTGGAGGTCCTCCAAGTACATCGCAAACGTAAGAGTCTGTGATGCTCTGGGAGAAATTTCAGACTGGCTAGGAAGATAGAACTCACCCCCATAAAGGAATATTTGAAATACGTTATATTTTAAAGCATCTTATCAAAGCCTACAAACTAAGTATGAAATTGGCATGAGTAGAAAAGTAGCCAGATGAAAAGGAGATAGATTTTGATTTGAGTTTTAATGACAGTGAGGGGTCTTGACAATGATCTATGCCAATACATCAAATATACTTTTCCTCCTACATCATAAAACAGCGGGTAACATTCATCTACTGAAGTGCAGTGGAGGTGTAAAGAGCTAGACAGGGCTGGAGTCAAAAAAGACTTCATCAAGTTTTAGCCATAAGATATTGGACAGGTTACTTATCACCTGTAAATAAAGATATTTACCTTCTGGAGAAGATGAAAGCAAATAATATATATGGTGGCCCATAGCACCATGCCCAGACGTGGTATAGTTCAATAAATGTTTGTCCCTTCCTTTAAATCTCAGAAATTCTTGAAAAAACATTGACCCAGGAATGGGTAGTGGCTTACATTTCTGTAAACTTCAATACTCTAAGTACTTACTGAGCTCTCGGGAGATGCCAAGCTAGAAGACCCTGGGACTAAAGAGAAATAAGTATGACAGGTATGACTCTCTTCACCATCTTGGGTTACCAATAAGGTTGGCTTGACCCTATATAACCATATTGGTAGGAAGCCCAGTAACTCCCTCTGGAGAATTCTCCCCAGCTCCATCACAAGTTGTACAAAGATGCTGTAGCCTCACTGATTTCAAAAAGGGTTAGTCCCTCTTCCAAACACCCAGCAGAGAGAGACACTGAGGTGCCTGGTCAGACCACTGCCTTCCGATCATGGCCCTACACAACCCCACGTGGGCATCTAATGCTTTGATCATGCCATTGCCAGCAAACCCCTGCAGAGCTCATAAGGTTGGTTACCCCACAACTAGACCCCAGGTTATGGTTCTCTCTCATACGTGAACACTGGCCAATGTTTCTCAAAGCACAACACAGCTTCCTGTGTGTGGGAATAAGTCCCTCCCCAACCAATGGAACCCTCGGACTATCTTCTATGTTGGGAATCAAGGATTAGAGCAATGGTTGACAAACTACAGCTAGGCCCATTCTGGCCCACTGTCTACATCCACATGACCCACAAGCTAAAAGTGATTTTTACATTTTTAAGTGATTAAAAAATATATATCAGAATAAGAATATTTTGTGACATGAGATGATTATATGAATTTCAAACTTCAGGTCCCTAAATAAAGTCAGATTGGAAGATAGCTGTGCAAACTCACTTAAGTATTGTTTATAGCTGCTTTGGCATTACAACAGCAAGGTTGTTTCTTGAATTACTGTGACAGAGACCATATGGCCTGCAAATCCAAAATACTATCTGGCCCTTTACAGAAATGTTTGCTGACCTCTAAGTTAAAGATTCAGTCCCTTCCCTTTCAAAAGGCTCCTGGGTCCCTTATCCAAATTAGTCCATCACTCCCTTCCAAAGAGTTCTCCAAACACAGAGAAGACAGAGATTTTGCTAGGCATAAACACTGCAAACGGAATGTTACACTCTTTGCCCAAGGCAACAGTACCAGCCCATCTCATGTTGTCATGACAAAGAGGGCCAGCAGGCCAGTTTGGACTATAGAATTGCTTCAAGGAGACTTACAGTCTCTGCTTACTTAGAGAAAGAGATGAGTTGCTTAAAAAAATACCTTTTTTGGGCTTCCCTGGTGGCGCAGTGGTTGAGAGTCCGCCTGCCGATGCAGGCGACACGGGTTCGTGCCCCGGTCTGGGAAGATCCCACATGCCGCGGAGCGGCTGGACCCGTGAGCCATGGCCGCTGAGCCTGCGCGTCCGGAGCCTGTGCTCCGCAACGGGAGAGGCCACAACAGTGAGAGGCCCGCGTGCTGCAAAAAAACACACAAAAAAACCACCTTTTTTTTAATTAAAAAAAAAGTTTCCCTTTATATTAGCTCCTTGTCACTTCTCATACCAAAAACATAATAACACATAAATTAATGATACCGGAAAGAGCCCTGAGCCCACCCAAAGAGAAAAGTTGAACTAGCCAGCAGAAGAACCCTTGACGATTGTTTCATTTAATATAATCCTAAGTAGAAAAAAAAAAAAAAGGTGTATAGGAAAATATATCAGTTATAAAGTTTGTCACTAAGGCCTGCTAGTGAAGCCCTGCTTAGTAAATCTCTGTTGACATTAATAGGACTCAGTCATCATTTCACTCATTTCTCCATTCTTTCATTCATTTCTTCAGCAAATATACTTGAGGAACTACTGTATGTCAGATACTTTTCTAGATTAGATAACTGTTAGCAGTTTCCCCAACCAATTGAAAAGAAGGAAAAAAACCACTGTCCTCAGAGCTTACATTCAAGTTGAGGAACATAAACAATTTTTCTAAAAAGGTAAAATATAAAGTATGTCAAATGGTGATCAATGCTGAGAGGAACAATAGAGCAAGGAAGGGGACGAGAAGTGAGAGGAATGGATACAGCTGTAGACAAAGCCAGAGCCTCATTGAGAGGGAGGGGACCTAGCAGCCTCGAGAACTGGGGACACTGTTGAATTAAGGAAAGGAGGAGAGCAGCCCCAGAGCTGCTAAAAGGTGTCTTAAAATG
This sequence comes from Monodon monoceros, assembly GCF_005190385.1. NCBI lineage: Eukaryota > Metazoa > Chordata > Mammalia > Artiodactyla > Monodontidae > Monodon > Monodon monoceros. Next base: position 21,881,796 of record NW_021703777.1, on the reverse strand, counting down.
TATTCACTACAACTCACAGGAGAGACCCCTGGGTCATCACTCAGGACTTAACTTTTATTTTAAATTTGATTATCAAACTTGGTGACCCCACTTCCAGCATATGCCTGATCAGGAGTTAGCAGGAGCCTACGAGAAGCATGTACAAGGATGACAGCTAGAAGTAACTGAGAAAAATGAGTCGGATGTAGGTTAAATAGTGCTGAAGACTAAAGTCTGGACTTCCGAGTGCTTAGCCCGTTTCTCTAACGGATAGATGACCCTCCCACCTTACTGTGCAGGTAGTAAGAATGTGTCATCCCATCTGGGCTAGCCTGAACCATGGGTCTGTTAGGGTTTCTTCAAACTATTATTTTGTTCAACATGTATTTAGAAGAAGGACTGAGTACTTAGTGGGGAAGGTGCTGGCAAAATGTTCAGCCTCTCCTCAAGGATCCAAGAAGTTCTGCTCCAGCCCCAGGTTTGCACATTCCGCCCAGGACCACTGAAGCTCTGCAGTAAACTCTCTCCCTCTAGGGGTGGTCCAGTGACCACTGAATGCTACTAGAGCATGATCGTTAAATAGGATGACAATGTGATTTAGCTTCCAGCCTGGGATACTTTGAGATTGAACTATTATATCACGCATCAGCTGAGACTGTCTCAGGCAAAGAAAGGTCCATGGTCTCACTCATCCACACCCACACTTCTCCACTCCACTCCCATTCTAGGCAGCTTATGAAAGAACGTCTCCCCACCACATAGGATACCCCTGAGATGACTTCTTGTAACCATTATTTTCCCTTAGAACATTTCCAGAAATATTTTAGCACTGCTTATAGATTTGAGATCCCATGAAACTTACTGAATCAGCCATTCTTTAATCTCTGGCTATGGTTCAGTGAGCATCTGCTGTGCCCCAGGAGTCAGGGGCATTGATTTATAGAAGGTCCTCAGTATTGGTTGAATGCATGCTTAAATGTGTTAATTCATTCAGTCCTCACAAACCCCACATGGAGTTAACCCTCCTTGATGGATGAATTCACTGATGCTCAGAGAGGTCATGGAACTTGGCTAAATTCACACAGCGAGTAAGTGGCAGCACCAGGATTTTATTTCACAATGTCCTGGCCTCTACGCCTATTCCTTTTTCCCTGGGCTACTTGGAGGAGAAAGATGATGAAAGAAAAATGATGATAGATTCATGAAAGACAGGAAGGGAGTTCATACTCCATGAGATGTTGGAGCCCACTCGAGAGACTAAGATTCTTCCTCTTTCTTATTTCCCTAACTAACCATTTCAACATTCAGCCAGATGAAGAAAACTTTGTGAAAATTCTCCATGTGAACCCCCCCACCCTACCCCACTCAAAATATAGAAAGCACCCCCAAAGCCTCTTAAAATGACTTAAAATATTCACTGAGGAATCTTTCAGATGGCTCCGCAGGCAGCTAGCCCTGAGAAAACAGCCCACAGCCACTAACACTTCTTCTTAACAGCTAGTATTTTGCTCCCTAATTGAGGACTTCTCTCTCCCCACTGTGGGCTTTATACTTAGTCTAAGGTCTCATTATCAGCTGGCATTCGCCTGGGCTGCCCAAGCTGGGCTGGGCATCAGAACTACACAGGAACACTTCTTAACATATTGCTGTCCCCAGAAAGGCTGGTTTTAGAGGTCTAGGGTGAGGCCAAGGAATCGATATTTTTCACAAGCTCCCAAAGTGACTCTGATGCAGTCCGTCCAAATGCTTGGTTTTGGGAATCAATAAACACCATAGGGAGAAGGTTTATATGAAAAAAAAAAAAAATCACAAGTGAGGCTCTTCCCTTTTCTACTAAGGTGCAATTTTCTCCAAGTTTCTTCCTCTTGGTACTAAAGCGAGGCAGCCAAACGCAACCAAAACTTTCTGCAGTGTTCCTGAATGCCAGAGGTACCCAAATCAACTGGATCTATATCAGTAGATTAAAGTATATCTCATCATAAACGTCATCGAGAGCTCATCACATTGCGGCATATTTATAAAAATCCTCATGCATTTTTCAACTTTAACAACTTGGGGTCCTTCTCACAACACAACTCAATGTCAGGCACAATTTACATTCTTGTCTGTAATAAGCCCTTAACTATCAATTGATCGATCGACTGACTGGTCGATATAAATATTTAAAGAGTATCTTTTCTAGAGTTAGGAAACAGACTGCACAAAAGATTTTAAAAGTTTAAAATTTACTTTTAAATCTGTAATTTGTAAATCAGTTCTTGATGAAGTTCAAGGATGATAAAGGCCCTGAAATTAACACATAAACAGAAGCATTTCTAGTATAGAGGACGGTCTCTTGATTATGATCAAAATGCACCTTTATTTTCGTCTCTCACTGTTTGGTTGACCATTGAAATCACATGAGGAACGTTACAGATTCTGGTGCCTGGGCCCCACCCTGAAATATTCTACTTTATTTGGTCTTGGGCAAGCCCTGAGCCTTGGGATTTTTGAAAGCTCCTCTGGTGACCCTACTGTACCACCAAGATTGGCAGCCATGCTTTCTACACTCTGCAGTGGGAGTCCTCTGCCTCTGAATGAAGGTTTGGGTAAGTCCCTAACTTCCGGCAACTTTCAGATGGTAGAGCCTTTTGCTCACTTTTGTATAAAACATAGTCTCAGTTCGGTAATTTGACTTTCCAATCTCATAGATACCAAGCATCTGAATTTCTCTATCTTATCTAATCTCCTCACTTCTCATAGCTCACGTGGCCGGGGGCGGTAGGAGGGAGGCTCATGGGTCCAGCCCTCCTGTTCTCTACCCCCTCTGCCTGATTCTGGCATTGGAATGCCTAGAAGAAGGACCTTGGTCCTTGTCTTCTTTGAATAAAGGATTCAGCAAGGAGACTAAGATTATAAAATAGTAAACAGCGTTTACTAGAAGCAAAGTATGTGTGGGCAAACTTGGAGTAGTTGAGCTCAATGTGGGGGGGCTTAGGTTGCTTACATGGGGGCAGTTTTCTGGGCTGCCTCTGGCCAGTCATCTCACTTGTGCACATATTTGGTCCGGCTCAGGGTCCTTCCTGGTGTGCACGCACATCTCTCAGCCAAGATGAACTTCGGCACGCAGTTTTCTGGGAGGTTAGCAGGACATATTATGGGCAGCAGGAAACCAGTTGAAGCTGCTCAGCCTGGAGCCTATCTCTTACCTCATGTCCACCTGCTCCCACACTTTATTCTGCTTGCACAAAGGCTGGGGTGGGAGATAAACAGAAGGGTGAGGTGAGGAGACATGAGGAGCTAACACAGTTCTGATTTGACTGGGAGGCTTCCTTGGACTTTGTGGGCCTGGCAGATGGTTAAAGTGAAGTCCCTGCTGGGTCAGCAGATGCCGAGCCATCTCCTTCCTAAATGATGCTCTTTCATGGCCTCAGAGATTTCCATGCTGGGACACCTCTCCCCCGAAGTATTCCTGGTTTTGAATTCCTTCCACAGTTACTCTGCATTCTGCAGTCCACCCTGGCCTCTTTCATCAGAGGTGGCCTTGCCTCAGTGTTAAGTACCAAAATGAAATCTCTCCCTTCCAGCCCACTTCTGGTGCAGGGCAATGCCGGCACATTCCCTGAAGTGTGCTCTCCAGGCTTGACCACAGGAGCACTTAGCAGCCCTTTTATTGTTCTTTCAAATTCCTGGCCCCAGTCAGACTCTGTGCAGTGGCTCTTAACTTTATCAGGCCACCCAAGGCAGAGGGCACATTTCAGGGCATCTACTCCTGGGCGTCTACTTGAAGCCCCCCTCAGCTTTGCGTGTTTAGGGCCAGAATGAGGCCAGTGTGAGTGGAGCAGAGAGAACCAAGAGGTAGAGTAGGAAATGAAATCACAGGGTCAGAAGTCAGAGTACAGAAGGGCTTAACAGGCTGGGGGACCCACTGGAAAGCTTTGAGCAGAGGAGTAACGTGATGAAGTCTCTGGTTTAGCAGAGTGGATGACAGAGGAACAAGAGCAGAAATAGAGGCTGGATCAGTTACAAAGCATCTCTGGGAAGACATGCCCTCCTGTCTTCTCCGTCTCCATGGGCCGCCCGAGTGTGTGGAGTGTTCCCCCCTTACCCTGCCTTTTCCTACAGGTCAGGAAGACACTTAGCTCCTTCCTTCATCCTAATTCTTTGCCCAGACCGGAGAAAAAGACAACAGAGAGCTATTGCAGTGAACAAAGTCTTCCTGCCAGCCGAGCTCAGGAACCTCACTTAGGAAAGTTTATAATGGTCTAACTGGAGTGAAGCAAATGCAGCTCTGCAAATCTACCAGCCCACTCAAGTTTTGGCCTACAAAATTCTTTCAAGACGTTTTTCTGCTTAGTTCTGTCAAACAGTCTGAAGACTACACAGATCAATGGCTTTAAGTTATATTCTCCCTCTTGAAGGGTAATTTGACCACATATAATAAAATTTTAAATGCACATAAACTTTGGCCCGGCAATTTTTACATCTAGTGTTCATCCTACAGAAACACCTAAGTCTGTGCACAAAGTTATATACAAGAACATTCACTCTGCATTACTTGTAAGAGTGAAAACTGAAAACATCATACATGTCTCTCATTAGTATAATGGTTAATTAATTCATGATCATTCATATTACAGATTGTTATGCAGAATAAGGTAGACCTATCTGAACTCTTAGGGAAACAGTGGTAAGTCTTACAGTTAAGTGAAAAAAGTAACTAGTTTCAGAATGATATATAGGGTAAGAACGCAATTTGGGGGAAAAAAGATAGGTGGGTAATGAACCCATACATGTTCACAAAATCATCCAACTATTATCAATGGTGGTCTTTGTGGAAGGGAGTGAGTGGACTGAAGAGGCAAAAGGGAATTTTAAGGATTGCTGAGCTCTCTATGTCATGATTTAACCTTTTGCAACAATAATGCATTTGTACATTTCCTATGTGGCTTTTTTAAAGGGGGAAAAAAGAGATGCAGAAATATGTTGGCCTGAAAATCTCGGGTAGTGCTTTTTACTTTTCACAAAAATGTCCTTACACTCCCTGTCTCCCTGCTATTCCAGCCTCTTAAATTCCTGGCTTTCGCTGCTCATCAAGCCCTAATTAAGCTCTTGGATTCCAGGAGCCTTGCAGTGGGGAAGGCTGGTGCCTTTTGGGGGAAACTCACACTCCATCCAGCAAAGACACCTGCCTGGGGGCCAACTCCTTGGTGTAGGCAATGTAAATGCCCAAATGGTCTCCATCCAGGCAGCTGGAACTCTGTAGAGTTCAGTAAATAATAGCAGATTGAATGCTTAACAGGTTTCCTTAGGTATGGCTGGAGCTGTGGCCCCAACGCAGAGGTCATCAGTCCCCCGCGTGACGGGCCATGGATTTCCCTCCCTAAATGGGTCAGACAGGTTTTTCCGCCTTGGTACGAGCAAACAGCGCCCTCTTCTGCCCAGAAGCTGAACTTCCCTACAGAGCAGCTGCCTCCTGAAGTAACTGAAACTTTCCTTCGGTCAGGATGTGTCCTGCAAAACGGGCCAAAAAGACTGAAAAATAACGCTGATGAGCCAGGAAGCCATTTGTAGGAAAGCTGTCCCTCTGACTCTGCCCTAAATTCACGTTCCAGCCCTGAATTCATGTACCAATTTATAAGTACCCTATTTTAACAGCAGAAAATATGATGAAAATATTTAAATAATAGGGTAAGTCCTATCCATTAAACTGGCACACAAAAAAATTAAAGTGCTTAAATTTTATATTGCTCTGATGAAGAGGAAACGTTATTCTTGGCATAACATGGAATACCAGTCCAAGTTCTCTGAGAAATGATATGGCAATAAGTTACAATTTTTTTAAATCTCTTATTATATGTTAGTCCAATAATCATTACATTTGGGAACATTTACTAAGAAAAGAGCCTCAAAGAAAATAAAGTAATTTATATAAAGATGTTTAGAGCAGTGTCATATTTCATTGTTATATAGCATAAAACTGGAAAAACTTACATACAAATGGCAAGCTACAAAGAAATGGTTACATGAGCAGTATAGTATAGCAAAGCTTTACTATAAAACCATTCAGAATTGTACTTTCAGGGAGTAACAATATATATACGCTGTGGAAAAACACAGAATATAGAATGATGTTCATACGCTGACTGCAATGCAAGTGTGTACAATGGCAAAAGATTTCAGAGTAAATAGTGAGAGTGTAATATTTGTTCTTATCTACAAAAATGATTAAATATGAGCAGTAAAGCAAGGTAGGAGAGGGGGAGGAAGCAAGATGGAAGAAACGGTTAGTTATAATTTCATGCTTTATTCCTCCCTGCCTCATTTCAAAGCATTATTTTCTGTTTTGGAAGCCAAGGAAATCTATTTTATTACATTACTAGTTTGTTAATAGAGATATTCACTTATTGATATATAAGAAAGCAAAATAGCCTTAGAAAGCTATGCCCAATCTCCTTTCTCATCCCTTAAACATACAGCTTCTCCCAATTCATCCCTTTGTTCTCTACATCTGTGTCTCTATTTCCGCTTTGTAAATAGGATCGTCTATACCAATTTTTTCAGATTCCATGTATACGCGTTAATATACGATATTTGTTTTTCTCTTTCTGACTTACTTCACTCTGTATGACAGTCTCTAGGTCCATCCATGTCTCTACAAATGACCCAGTTTCGTTCCTTTTTATGGCTGAGTAATATTCCATTGTATATATGTGCCACAACTTCTTTATCCATTCCTCTGCTGATGGAATTTAAGTTGCTTCCATGTCCTGGTTATTGTAAATAGTGCTGCAATGAACATTGTGGAACTTGGGATTGACCTATATACACTATTGATATGATGTATAAAACAGATAACTAATGAGAACCTACTGTATAGCACAGGGAACTCTACTCAGTGCTCTGTGGTGACCTAAACGAGAAGGAAATAGAAAAAAGAGGGGATATGTGTATACATACAGCTGATTCACTTTGCTGTACAGTGTAAACTAATACAGTATTGTAAAGCAACTATACTCCAATTTAAAAAAAATACAGCGTCACACATTTGGCTCATATAGACACAAGTTTAAGAAAATTCTAGGTCCATCTGTTAGTATTCATAATCTCGAATCTAAGGTTAAGAATCAAATTTACCCAGAAGGTTCAGGAATATGAAAATCAATCTAAAAATAACAAAGTTACATGAGACCCCTGATAAGGCTGAAATATGACAGCCTGCTGGAGGCATCCCATATTGAGAGTTCAGGCAAAAACAGTGAGCTTTTACAATTCTTACTATTAAGCTCACAGTGTGTTCTCAATTCTGGCCTGCAGGGATTTAAAGTGTGTGCTTGAAATGCCTAATGAGACACAAGCCTTTGCAAAGCTCAACCGTCTCTTTTTTTTTGTAAGGACAAGGCCATGGCTCAAAAGCTATCCTGCATCTAAATCACATGAGGAGTTGTTTAAATCTCATATTCCTGGGTCTCCTCTGCCAGAGATTCCATGGAGGCTGGGGGCAAGGCTGGGAAATCTCTTCTGTTTAACAAAAGCCCCAGGGGTTCCGATGTAGGCTGACCCACATTGTACCTGGATGAATACTAAAGTAGCAGAGAGCAGGGTTTCTTCAGTTAACCTCCTTGAAAATGTATGAGTCTCCTTGGAGCTGGGATTCCAGACCCTATGTTAGAGAACACAGAATCCAACCAATTCTTAGTATCCCCCACTACCCAAACCCTACTGGAAGCTTCCACTGTCTCTCATCTGGGCTCTGGTACTGGCCTCCTCAAGGGTCACCTGCTCCTACACAGCAATCAGAATGACTCTTCTGAAGCCCAAGTCAGATCATGTAACCCCTCTCCTCAGCACCCTCCCAGCTCCTGACCATGACTTACAAGGCCCTACAGAAACCTGTTCCTAGCTCCCTCCCTAACCTTACCACCTCTTCCCATGCCTCTCTCCCTAATATACAAAGGTGAGCCCACCCTCAGGGCCTTTGTGCTTTCCGATCCCTTTGGCTGCAATGATCCTCCACCAAAACCCCTCTGACCTTCACTTTCATTTCATTGTGACCTTAAAGAGAGGCTTTTTTTCTTGATATTGTGCTGAAGAACCTAGGGGCACAGACCTACTAGAGCATGGACTTGAGGACATGGGGAGGGGGAAGGATAAGCTGGGACGAAGTGAGAGAGTGGCATGGACTTATATATACTACCAAATGTAAAACAGATAGCTCGTGGCAAGCAGCCGCATAGCACAGGGAGATCAGCTAGGTGCTTTGTGACCTCCTAGAAGGGTCGGATAGGGAGGGTGGGAGGGAGACACAAGAGGGAGGGGATATGGGGATATATGTATACATATAGCTGATTTACTTTGTTATACAGCAGAAACTAACACAACATTGTAAAGCAATTATACTCCAATAAAGATGTTAAAAAAAAAAGAGAGAGAGAGAGGCTTTCCTAGATTCCCCTAGACCCTGTCATCCTTTGTTCTCTATTTTTCCTTTTAGCACTCATCACGTGACATGTAGTAGATTTGTGTCTTGTGGGAGCAATGGCTTCATCCATCCATTGTCTGCATTACTGAGGCCCAGCACCGAGAGCAGAGCGTGGCAGATGAAGGATGCCCAATAAATACCAGATGAATGAGTAAATGTGGATTTCACATATGGGGTCCATGGGAAATAAGATATTTAGAACCCATGGGAGTCTATTTGGAGAGTTCACGTTTATATGTGAAGGGGAAGCTCTACCGCCTGGTTGGCTACATTCCTGGATGCAGAGTGAGATACTCATTTTAAAAAAAGTAAGGCAATCCCAAAAAAAGGGGATATATGTGTGCGTATAGCTGATTCACTTCTCTATATGGCAGAAATTAACACAACATTGTAAAGCAACTATAAAATAAAAAATTAATTAAATAAAAATTAATTTTTTTTTTAAAAAAAAAGGAAGGGGTGGGGAATTCCCTGGCAGTCCAGTGGTTAGGACTCTGTGCTTCCACTGCAGGGGTCATGGATTCGATCCCTGGTCGGGGACCTAATATCCCACATGCCGCGAGGTGGGGCCAAAGAAAAAAGGGGGGGGGGGGGTTATTCTTGGCTGCAGAAATCAACATTCCCACACCCCTACTCCTGCCCTGAACCTCCTGAATTGTGCTGGAGACTAGGAGACAGTGAAAGGAAGAAAAGTTGTCCAATCTCTTCAGTTTACACCCTTACCCTTCAGGTTTAAGACAGACGAATGCAGAAAGAGTTCCAAACGTGATGTTTTTTGAATGTTTAACACATTCCTTGGTGCTGCTGGCATCTTTTACAGTTTCCTTAATGGCTTTTTAAACCAGGTGGAGGCAGAGGCACCAGGAAGCCAGGGAAAGTGAGACTCCACAGAGCTTCTCATTGGTGGGGGGGGGGGGGGGGGGATGGCCGTGGGAGGTGGGAATGCCTGGAGCTGTGGAATGTTCCAGATGAAGAGGGGAAGCCCGGCTGCACTCAGGAAGCATGTCTAAGCAAGGGATTCTGGTAAATTGCCTAGAAAGTTCTCAGAAGAAATGCACCCCAGTCTCCAAGTTTCCAGTAATTTATCACAATTTTCTTTTCTGGTTGTAAGGACTCAAAGTTTGGTTCCCAGTTCTGCATCTGTAGTTTTTTATTCGTTTTCCTAAAACGCAGACCTGGCTTGTACAGAATCTTTTTGCGTATGTTGGTCTTGACTGCTCATTTAAGTTGGTAACTCCTTTGGAACTGGCATTGTGTTTTATACTTTCTCTATTTCCCATGCACCTGGGATAGACCAGAGCTCACAGGGGAAGCCGAGCTAGTGCCCTGCCCCTCAGCTCCCCGCCTGGGTCAAACTCGGCTGGGGGGTTTGTAAAGGTTTGAAGGAACTTACTTGTTCCTTTGTGGTACTTCACTCGAGAAGCTAGGGCGTCATTCCTAAATTACAGCTTCAAAACCCAAAGGAGATTCTTTAACAGTCCATATTGACATTATGATATTTATTTTAAAAGATAATACATTTTTACTTCAATTAAAAATTTAAACATTATGGCTCTCTGGTTCCATATGCCTTTGTTTTGAGTGAAAAACATATCTATGAAGTAATTATAGAAAAACATAGGGGAAGATGATTTTTTGTTGTTAAGAAGTGTGAAAAAGTCAGAACTATTTTATGAAGATCCAATTCAGACTTAGCTATTTATAATGGGGACTCACTGACCTGTACTTCTTATTTCATGTAATTTTAATTATCAGTAATGGAACTCAATGAAAGAAAATTCTCCACGTGTATAGGAATTTTTGTTTCTTTGTTTTAAAAAATGAATTGCTTTAGTTAAACAAAAAAAAAAGACTGCTCTCCAATTTTCATATTAGGCAGAAAGAAAAAATTAATCACTAATTACAAGGAATACTTTGACCAGGCCCAATATTAGTACAGAAATACAAGCTCCTGTATTTCTTTCCACAAATATATTCTCTAGAAAAATGAGGAAAATGTAATACAAAACACCCCAAACTAAAATTTTTAAATAAGGGAATTTTTTTTTTATATACTGCAATTTTATTTCAATCGCACAAACGAAATTAGCATGTAGGAAATTTAAATGAAACAGTACAATAAAAATAGCAGAGAACCAAAAACTCTAATAAGGAAGTACACCTAAAGCATGAAAATGAAACATTCATTAGTGTTTCATCTTCAGTTTTGACTGACACTTGATGCAAATCTTGAAACAAACTTTGAGATCATGATGACTATTCTGAAGAGATTTTAGCACCAGCACTGATTTGTACATTCAGTTGGTTTGCAATCGACTTGTTAGCCATTTACATAGTGTATAGTACAGATCTGTCATAGGTCAGACCACAGTGTTGAAGGGAAAAAGTACCTTCCTGCAATTAGAAAGGGTCCCCTAAACTGCGCTCAGCTTAAGACATCCAATGTACAAGAGCACGAAAACCATCATAATATTGTGGCTCCAAGGAACATAGTTTTGATAAGGAAGATAACCTAAGCTTCTGTTTCCCATTTTAATTACTGAAATCTCTAACAATGACAAGACTGTCACATAGGACAGTAAATGTACACAGTAATTCAAGCAGACTTCTTGCAAAGAACACATTTAGCAATCTGGGATACTGCAGAATGACAGGAAATAAAACGTGATTCAACACTGGTTCTTTTTGTCATTTTACACAGACATCACGTTAATATTAGATGAAGCCACAAAACGTTTAGTGCATGAACCAGTTTCCTTTTTAAGATCTAGCATTTTTACCGTAGTCTTTTATCTTACTTTGGACCACTTGTACCTAGTACTCTACCCTACTACAGACTGTTTAACTTAATCAACAAAATCAAAAGTGATTTCTGACCAGATTTATGGGGGACATAAACATGTGTATCATCAAAGTGTTTGCATAACCAAAAGTACAATAATGAAGGTGAAAATGCCTCCTATTTCTTTTAGAAAGTAGTACTTCATAAGCTTGCTGCATCTTTAATGTCTTCACTATTGGATGACAATGAATAGAAAAAAAGAACTGTATACTTGAATTATGATAGCTCATCCATCACAGATCTAAAAATGAAGTTTCTACAGAAACAGGAACTATTTTAGCAAGGGAAAAAAATTCCCTCATTCAAACCTCTTTGAAGTGGTAATGGCTGCAAACTTGCAGCACTTAGAAAACTATGCTATCAACAAGGTCTGTCTTACGAACTTAGATTAAGAAATCTAGAAAGCAGATGAAAGTGGATTATTTATTCAAAATGTTAGTAAAACTACTGATAATCAAAGGTTTCAAAGCAAATACAGCAGATAACAACTCAAGCATAAATCAAGATGGAGAGCCTGGAGAATTCTGATTTCCTAAAATTTCAAAAAATTCTATCATTGCAACATACAGGATTTCTCCCCTATTTTAATCTTAGAAGTTTCAAAGAAAAGGGAGTGGATAACATGCACACACGTGAGTGCCCACACAAACACGCACGCACGCCCACACGGTGGTAAGTAGAGTATCTAGTTCCTTCTTCGCACCACCTAAGTCTCTATTTATTAAAAGAAAATTATGCAGGACCCCCCTCATTGTTTTCCCTTTATCTAATGATTTCTGTGACCTTAATTGCTATCATCATTGTTACTTTTCTAGTATTTCAGCATAACAAGATTCAAAGGCAGCTTTGTAGTTAGGAACGTGTACGTGAACACCTGTATAACTGCAGGGCGCCTAGGTAATAACAACTGCCAAATTCAGGGATGGAAATTTTGAGTTCCACAGTAAGACGTAATTCACGTGAAGCTCAGAATCATGTTTCAGACCATTGAACTTATTCAAGTCAAAATACAAATAGCTGAAAACATGATGTAAACGATTAAGTACTTGGTGCTGTAAACATATTTACCAATTAAAGTCACAAAAAAATATTCCTCGTTATTATTCATGCAGATAACTGAGAACGAAGATAGTGCAGAAATTAACTTTAAATAAAACTATTCCTTCCCTTCCTCCCACTCCCCTATACTCTACAAAATGTTTTCCCTGGGACTAGGCCTTGAAAAGGCCACTACATATTAGTTTGACATGCATACTGTCTGCAATTAAAAAAGCTAATTTTGTGGTGGTTATAATTACATTATAAAAATGTCCGCATGCATAAATCTAAAAAAGGTTGAAAACCTACAGTAAATCTACAATATACTATTTTACATTTGACCACTGGTTTGTGTTATGTAAGAGTCACAGATTTGGTAAAGCAATGATTGCAACAATTTAGGAAGGCATCTAAATCTTTAAATTCTGGTTGAATTTTATGTTTCAATCTACACAATTGCATGAAGGCTAAACTCGAGAGACTTCCTATCATTCTAAAATTCCTCACTCCAAACAAATCATTTTTAGGACACTTTCTTATAAATATCACCCTTTGAAAGCACATACAATTCCATTTGTCCCACATTTTATGATCTTAACCTACATAGGGCTGAACTCAATAATTCATGGAATATCAAATATGATAGGAAGACAAACCTGAGAGAAACATTTACAATACAATAGCATAACTTGCTAAATTCCTCATCACCATTCTCTGAAAAAAACTTCTCAAGCCTTTCTCCTCTTTATTTTGTCAATGGATTGTGGAAAATGTGCGATTTTCTCTTGACTTGAAAATATTTCAATGCAGTGATCTTGCCTGACGGATTCAGTATTTTCTGCATAACTGATACAGGAACTCCTATACGACTCTCTTCCATCCTGTTGTAAAGGTCAGAAAAAAGCAGCAAACTGGGAGGGAAATAGCTTATCGCCACAGCCATGTCTGAAGGCTTTCAAAGTATGTTGGTTTTTCCCTCCTTCTGACTGCTTGTCTCCATTTTCTTCTTACAGCTCACAAAATGTAAGGGCTTTGTTGTTAACACAGTTGTTCTTTGTAGGGTTTTTTTTCCTTTCTCCAGATTAAAGTCCTATCTCTCCTTAGTTTGATTCTCTATGCAGTATTTGACTTGCTCAGTTCCTGCCTGATTGCATCAATGAGCTCTTCTTTTAGTTAATTCTTTTCTCATTTCATCTAAAATGTCCTGCTTCAGCCTGTCATAGTCCAGTCCCTCCATCTGGACCCCATTGGCACTGGGCTGTGACCAGGGCACAGTAAATAAGGGAATTTTAAATAAACCTGTTTATAGCTATTAAGGCAGAAAACTATGAATAAAATCAGTAATAACACCAACTAGTCAATAACTTAGACCAGTAGCTAATAGTAATAGCCTAATTGCACCCTAATTTTATTTTACTTTTTTTTTCGGTATACGGGCCTCTCACTGTTGTGGCCTCTCCCGCTGCGGAGCACAGGCTCCGGACGCGCAGGCTCAGCGGCCATGGCTCACGGGCCCAGCCGCTCCGAAGCATGCGGGATCCTCCCAGACCGGGGCACGAACCCGTGTCCCCTGCATCGGCAGGCGGACTCTCAACCACTGCGCCACCAGGGAAGACCTACCCTAATTTTTATATGTATTTAATAGACCATTACTAAACCAGAATTGATTATCTTTTATCACTTAAATATAGAATTAGAGAAAAATAACCATAATAGTTTAAAATTATGATAATTTAATCCATCAGGAAAAAATTTTTAATTTCAATCAAATACTAAACCTGGTTAGTAAATTTTCTTCTGACAGAGAAAGCAATGTGATGGATGGACTTCATAAGCTGGTCAGCAATTCAGGCAATATAAAGTTGATGAATAAAAACAAAGTATATTCTGAACTATGTATTCCAAAAATCATGATTCAAACTCTAAAACAGTTTATGTCAATTGCATTGTTTCCAGACTTTATAGTGCATCAGAAAGACAGGTTGAATCTTAAGTCCTTATGGTTCGGGATAAATCAAACCATGCCATCTATATAGAAGACAATAAAGTATTTCTATTTTAATTCTTATATAGCAGGGGACATGAATCCTACCGAACCCAAAGCAAGTCATTTAGAATCAAATTTGGAAGAAAAGGATACTAAATCCATCTCTGATCCATCATGAAAGGTTCGGGCCTGATCTTAACCAGCGGTTAAGATGCAGTTTCTGGAGAAGCAGTAGTAACTCAGGTTCAATTAGGAGTTCATGAAGCTTAGACCATAATGTCCACTGCCCACAAAGTCAGTATCTGTTAATTATCGATAAATGTTGCAATCTTCTGTCACTCTTGCTAGTTTTCTCCCCGAAGTCATAAGGTGCAGAGCAATGGTCAATGATAGTGAAATAACTGTGACTAAAATCTACAGACTTATGTAAACTACCAGGCTAAAAAACACACACTTGCAATTTCTCAAGGAAGAAATCAGCATAAATTGTAGGTTGAAAACATAAAAATTAATGAATCAATAAACAGGGATATCTCTTTAAAATTTTGAGATAGATTGCACAGATTCCATCCAGATGGAACCATACACACTAAGGTGTTGATGAAAGTAAACACATCTATAAGAATTAGAAAACTCCCATCATAGACATAGTGGCATAAACTGGTTGTATAGTGAGTTTCAGTGCTTTAGTCAGCTGTTCCATAGAAGAGCACATTACTAAGAGATAATTTGAGTAGGCTTGGATCAAAAAGTTTGGGGCAGTTGCTGTTGGTTTATTGCATTTTGAAACAAGAACCTCTCTGTGGGGGCTTCCCTGGTGGCGCAGTGGTTGAGAGTCCACCTGCCGATGCAGGGGACACGGGTTCGTGCCCCGGTCCGGGAAGATCCGACATGCCGCGGAGCGGCTGGGCCCGTGAGCCACGGCCGCTGAGCCTGCGCGTCCGGAGCCTGTGCTCCGCAACGGGAGAGGCCACAACAGTGAGAGGCCCGCGTACCGCAAAAAAAATAAAAAATAAAGAACCTCTCTGGGGACCATTAAAATTTGGGTTCATGACTTCAGTATTATGTTCAAGTAATGGTGCTTTTGACCCACAGTTTGCCCTTGTTACTCCTTCTTTTACCAGGACCTCCCATAAGGTTTTATTTTATGGTGGGTTTGGAGAAGCAATAACAAGCTAGAAATACCATTTGTATTTCATAAGCTACCTGGTGCCCTCTGTATTTCCACCTGGCATCTACCTCTATAACCTGGCCAAGGCATTTTCACCTAGTTGTCTTTTCAAACAAGGAATTATAAAAGCAGTGCCTGTATTTGTTTAAAACACAGCTGAAGAAATTAGCTTTCACTTGTCAGGTGTCCCCTGATATGAGATGAGAAGGGGTGTGTGTGTGTATGTGTGTGTGTACATGCACACTTTTGTTTCAGTATGCACACATGCACGTGCACACACACACGCTTCTCAGAAACAAAGTAACTAATGGAATTCGACCCCTCCCATTCCATGTCACTCTTTCCAATTACACTAATACATTAACCAAGTTATAAAGACAAGATAGCACTAGAGCAGTTATGTCAAAGATTAAAGCGAAGGTGAAAAATTATTGTTTTACCCAGTTCGAAATATTCTCCCTGAAATTGCTAGTGGGTAGCAGAGGCTAAAGGACACAGTATATTATCATAGAGGTTGCTCTGAATCAAAACTATAACCTGAGAGGCCCTGTAACAAAATGAGGGAAGTTGTATTTTTGAGATGAGGAACTTTCTCAAATTATGTGCTGGAGTGATCTGAGACTGGCTCTTTCTGGCAATCTCCAGCACCATCCTATTGCTCACCATTATATGTAACTGGTTATTTCCCTCCACTTTCTCTCATCTTTCTCCTTCTCTCACCTCTGTTCTTTCCCTAACTCACTTTCCGTCCCCTCCATCTTAGCGCTCACACTGTCAACCACGCCTCAAACTGGCCTCTAGCGTTCTAGCTTCTGGACTGGCTGGATCAGTCATTTTCAATCTTTTTCTATCCCAAAACACATGAAAGATGCAGCAGGCACTCCCATCAGTATTCATGGTTCTTTTCAGCACTGATTTTAGGAGGTGGAGAAAGGCAAATGAGATTCTTCCTGGAAAAGGAAAACTCGGCCCAATGAACATGTTTCCCCACATTCTCTCCCCACCATATTGGGCATCTCTACTCTGGAGCTTGCTACCCAAAGTGGTAGTCCACAGGCCAGCAATACCGGTGTCACCTGGGAGCTTTTTGGAAATGCAGGGTCTCAAGCTTGTTGGAAATGCAGGATCCAAGACCTCCTGAATCAATCTTCATTTTAACTGGATTCTCATGCTAAAGTCTAAGAAGCACTGCTCTTTCATGATGAGAATATGGTGAAACACAACATACCTAATGGTATACATGTCATTCAACTATCAGTAACAACTTGTGTAATAGAATATTATGATCTTTGGAGGAAAGCAAGCTGTTTTAATTCTAACATTTAATAACTCTAAATCTTTAGCAAATTACTTAACCTTCTGAAACCTCAATTAACTCTTGTATAAAATGGAGATAATAATACCTATCTCACAGAGATAACACATATGCAATTCTTAGCACAGTGTCAGCATAGATTAGGTCTAAAATAAATGTTATTTTTTGGTATTTAATTGTTAAAATTATTATTGATATCATTATTATTGTCATTATTTAATCTACCCTGGCTTAATATGTTATTAAAAATTATTTAGATCAAGTTACACAGACATGCTGTTCATGTTCCCAAAGCTTCAACAAAAAATGGGCAATAACTATATGGGCAATTGCACAAAAACAGTAATGCAATGACAAGATAACACTTATTCAAATCTGTTTATGCTGAGATTTTAGTGAGCATGACCTTGGGTTTATTAGTCTGACCCACTGATTAAATAGCATTATCTGAGTCATAAACTATAAAAGCAGGAAACCACTAAGAAATGATGAAATTAAAACATTCACCAGATTAAAAATATATCAAAGAAGAGTGGAAAATTTAATAACAGAGAAGATTTTATTCTGTTAAACTTTTTTATCATAATGTCAGCAATAATCTCTAATGGAAATTTTAATGATCTATTACAATCTGAACTGACTAAAATAAATAGAAATTCCTTATAAGCTCAAGCCAAACATTTAATTAAATATACCAAACATAAATGGGATACTTTTTAATCCATCCCCCAAGCAAAAAGGCTTCTTATTCTTTGTTAACTGAAAAATAAATAGATCTCCAGGAGAACAGAGCCACCTCTTTTTAACAGTCTACCCACCATGCAATTGTACTATTTACATCTGTTCTAGGTATGAGTGCTTGCCACTGCTGAGCCTGAAATTAGGAGTAGAAATAAATTTTAAAAAACAGTATTTTTAAGTTATTTTCAAGCTCTCTCTTTAGTACTTTGCATTTAACTCCCAATCCCCAATATACCTTCATTATGTTTAAAAATATAATTTTAATAAAAGATTATTTATATTGCTTTCACACAACCAAATGTCCTTTTGTAGTTGCTTTTCCAGTATAAAGAGATGTAACTATGAGTCTTTTCCTAAAGACTACACATTAGTTGAACTTAGATGACTAAATAATCAAAACTCATTTCCAATGCGCTTTTACCAAGACCACTTCTCTGCTTTTCCAAGTTATATTTAAATTACTAACATCATTTACCTCTTTATTAATGTTTGCATATTCATATATTTTATTAATTTAGCTAAGCCAAAGAACATTCTGATTTATAAAAATTCATTTGAAATGTATATTAGAAAATAATAAATCTTTTGAGACTTAGATTTCAGCAGAAATTCAGTTGGAAATTCCCAGTACAGTAAGTCCCCTATATACAAGCCTTCAAGTTGTGAACTTTCAAAGATGCACACATGCCCCTGTGTGCCAGCTGTTGTACTGTACTACTGTATTTTTCAAGGTACTGCACTGTAAGATTAAACGTTTTCTTCATTTTTTGTTTTGTTTGTTTTTTATGTATTATTTGCGTGAAAAGTATTATAAACCTATTACAGTACAGTACTACACAGCCGATTGTGTTAGTTGGGTATCTAGGCTAACTTTGTTGGACTTATGAACAAATTGGACTTACAAATGCACTCTTGGAACAGAACTCGTTCATATGTAGGGGATTTACTTTATATAGAACAGAAAAATGTTAAGCTTTGGAGTTTTCAGTACAGACATTCCTTTACCCATTATTCATTTAGGACAGGATTTCCAGACCACAAGTATCTATAGATAACTTGAAAAACCAAGGATTAGCTGGGAACCCAGTCATGGGTAGAACTCCAAGTTTGACTTAATTTATAAAGTAGGATACGATCCATTTTGAGGTATCAAACAAATACCCTTTACTTAGTTTCCTCTTTGCCTGTGTTTTTGCTTTGTTTGGGTTTGTTTTTAACTCAACTGTCAGTCTAGAAATTGGAGGTATGTTCTCAGCCAGCTTAGTAGATTTCAAGAGACTAGAAGTAGAACAGACAATAGAAAGGGCTTCCATTCATCCATCCTTTCATTCATTCATTCATCAAGGTTAATATGTGTTATTTGTTTCTAATCTCTGGAAACTGGGGGAAAAAGTCACTGTTCAGCTGTTAAAATGGTTAAGTGAGATATCTTTTCTTTAATAAAAGGAAGAAGATGTTAACCAATGACTATTTAAAATCATGGTTTCTAGGACTTAACAACTATTTATTTAGAAGCCATCATGTGCACTGGCATGTGATGAATAAGAAAGTAGAACCCCTGTCCTCATAGATCATAAAGTCTAGTGAAGCAGAAAGAAGTTAAGATGGCAAAAAGAAGGTGCGGGCTTCCCTGGTGGCGCAGTGGTTGAGAGTCCGCCTGCCGATGCAGGGGACACGGGTTCGTGCCCCGGTCTGGGAAGATCCCACATGCCGCGGAGCGGCTGGGCCCGTGAGCCATGGCCGCTGAACCTGCGCGTCCAGAGCCTGTGCTCCACAACGGGAGAGGCCACAACAGTGAGGGGCCCGTGTACCACAAAAAAAAAAAAAAAAAAAAAAAGCTAAGATGATGAAGCAGAATATATTGACCATTCGTAAAACAAGACTGTTTAGAAAAGTTCCACGTGGCAACATTTGCATGCATGTTTGAGAGCAGAGGGGTTTCTCCTCTTTTTTTCTCTCCTTCAACCTCTTTTCTGAAAATAAGTGCTTTCTCTATTGCACAACATGGTAGAGTTCACAAAAGCCCAGTTCCCACCATTATTTTTTTCTTTCACTGTTACTTTGAAGATGTTGTCTAATCTTAAGTTATGATGGCTTCACACAGCTCAGCAAAAATGGGAAGAGATACTAAATTCCCAGGTTCAACAGCTTGTAGCGCCTTTTAGAATCATTTAAAATTCATTAAAATAAAGCAAAACACGGATCTATAAAGCCAGAATTGTTAGAGGAATTACTGTACAAGAAATTATGATTTTATGAGCAAACCATACATACATAAAATACTCTCTGTATTCCTAAACCAAAGTAACACCATGTTAAAAAAAAAAACTGATAAATTTTACGTATATTTCATGTTCATCTTCCTCTATCTTTGTCACTCAATCTAAGAAGATAACATTTTTTTCTTACCCTCAGAATCTGAGGAAATATTACATCGTGAAGCATGTGCATTTCAGAGTTACTGCTTGATCAATGAACAATTAAGTCTGTTTAACATGTCACAATGATCTTCACATTAATTTGCCTGGAGTAAAAACAAGAGCTCCACACAAGATTGATCAAATGACTTTTAAGCTCCCAGTTGCTATATGGTTCCAGAATACAAATGGAAGTGCATTATACCCACATGAGCACTCAATGAATTCCTAATGAGCAGGTGCCATCATGCTGATTGCAATATATAGTGATATCACTTTCAGATTAAAGGGTGCCCAGCACTCTGCATTTGAGACCTGGCACTGCAACTACCTTCTTTGCTGGATCAATTCAAGCCTCATTTAGGCTGTAAATGAATATTCTCTGGATGAGTGTATTTTCTAAATGGGTTAAATGTATTTTATAAATGGAGTTTTTTTTCAGAATTCTCAAACATCCCTGATTTTTCCATCAGAAATTATCCTTTCTCTGGCTGGGGAATGGCAGACTACGATTTCTAAAGACCTGATAAGAATTCAAGTTAAATGAACTACGGTGTTCCCTCCTCCTCCATAAAATATCTTGAATTCTTCCTTCCAGAGGCCACTATTATACAAAGATTATAGTGGCATAAAAGAATTGCCAAGAGAAAGAGAATTTTTAAAAAGTCTCCGCCTTAGAATGAGTACTTCTTCACTGGTTTATTCAAGAACAAGCATTTCTAAAGAAGAGAGAATGTCAAATCTTCTGTCATTTTTATCAAAGTTAGACAAGCATGCTGTTTCCTAATGACTTTCCATTTTTTCAGCAGTTCCAAAGTCCTTTTCTGCTATCTAGTTGGCATCTCATTCCCTGTTTTTGTAGCGTACTGTGTTCACCCATAAAGTCAAACCAATGGGAAAATGTCCTCCTGTGATGCTTGAAAAAATTCTCAAGTTGGAGCCAGCACAAATGGATTAGGAATCATTGTACCCAGACACTATGTCTAATGCTTTTCATTTAAGAAGGTACAAGTAAAAAGGCAGAAAAGCTCCAAAGCTTTACACTCCTTAGAAAAAAAGACAATTGGTTATCAAAAATCAGTCAAAGATAGGTATCAGAGGAAAATTTCACGGACGGCCAGTTAAGGTACAACCTGATTAAAAATAAAAATGGGATCCATGTACATCCGTCAGGACTGGCTAGTTTATGCCGTGGTGACTGAAAACACCGAAATACCAAGGGTTTAGCACAACAAAAGTGTTTCTTACTCACCCAAAGTCCTCTGCTGTCTGTCCGGGAGGCTTAGTCTCAGCTTTGGTGGCTGCCTTGGCCTCATTGTTAAGGAGATCATCGAGAGGACTTGACCGTGGGTTGACCCATGAGCTGGACCCTGGCAAACAGAGGCTCTTCCCGCCCCGTCCTCAGAATGAGCACTTACCCACCATTCACACAGCGGGAGCCGCTTTCAAGGACGCGGCTTTCAGAGAGCAATGTGTCATTGAGACCATCTGGACAGTATACATGACTGAACCCAGCTAAGGCTTCTAACAAACTTTTAAGATTCTGGCGGGCGGGTGTGGAGATCACTCATCTTGCAGCCTATGAGACATGCCTCCTATGTAAGTTTCCTTGTTTATTAACTCTGCCGCCTACCAATCTGGAGTGGTCTGCTTCTTTTTTTTCAGTGGCCCCATGCCTCCATGTATGGGGGCTGGTTTGCAAAGCAACACTCCTGGCGGCAAAGATCACACAGCAGGGAAGGAGCACAGCTGGGCCACCTCCTATGGGTGTTACCGAACCACACTTGGGTCCGTTCACCCATGCACAGTAAAGCCAATCTACTGTCACCAGGGTGTGGTGAAGGAAAGTGCAGCGTTTATTGTAAGGTGCCAGACAAGGAGTCTGGGACAGAAAAATGCTCAAAAAAGCCTGAACTCCCCAATGGGTTTCAGGAAAGGATTTTTAAATGCAAGATGAAGGAAGGGAGTCGCAGGGTGTGTGATCAGCTCCTGCACAATTCTCTGATTTGTTGATGGTGAGGTAACAGGGCAGTGTCACGTTATCAGTCCTCAGGCTCTGGTGGTCTGGGGGTTATGTGTTCATGGTCATCAAGCAGTTAACTTCTTCCATCTGGTGGGGGTTTTAGCATCTGTAAATCAACTCAGAAATGTGCATCAGATACTGTTATCTACGTATTTCAGGGAGAAACTAAAGGTTCTGTGACTGATATATGGCTGATTTACTGTTTAAATTCTTGCCAGTTCTATGAGGTATCACCTCACTCCAATTAGAATGGGCATCATCAGAAAATCTACAAACGACAAATGCTGGAGAGGGTGTGGAGAAAAGGGAACCCTCTTGCACTGTTGGTGGGAATGTAAATTGATACAGCCACTGTGGAGAACAGTATGGAGGTTCCTTAGAAAACTAAAAATAGAATTACCATATGAACCAGCAATCCCACTATTGGACATATACCCTGAGAAAACCATAATTCAAAAAGACACATGCACCCCAATGTTCACAGCAGCACTATTTACAATAGCCAGGTCATGGAAGCAACCTAAATGTCCATCAACAGATGAATGGATAAAGATGAACAATGGAATATTACTCAGCCATAAAAAGGAACAAAATTGGGTCATTTGTTGAGACGTAGATGGATCTAGAGACTGTCATACAGTAAGTCAGAAGAGAAAAAAAAATATCATACATTAACACATATATGTGGAACCTAGAAAAACGGTACAGATGAACTGGTTTGCAGGGCAGAAATAGAGACCCAGATGTAGAGAACAAATGTATGGACACCAAGGGGGGAAAGTGGTGGGGGAGGTGGTGGTGGGATGAATTGGGAGAATGGGATTGACATATATACACTAATATGTATAAAATAGATAACTAATAAGAACCTGCTACATAAAAAATAAAGTAAAATTAAAAACTTAAAAAAAAAAATTCTTACCAGTTCTACTGGCCCAACTGCTCTTTTTTGTCACTACATGTTCACATCCTTTCAATTATTAATTCTTGAGCCAGGATTTTGTGACTCAGGGGAAGCCTGAGAGAGTAGAGCTTTTCTACAAACAAGAGGCAGGCAGAGGTCATGGGGGGAGGGGTCTGTCCCAGGAAGGTCCTATGGGGTCCTACTTGGTTATATGGGCACTAAGTACTTGGGCACCAATCATCACACGGCACCTCTATTCATGTTTTATTGGCTAATTTGAGTCACAGATCTCACCAAACCTCAAGAAGACATGGAAATACAATACCTTTCTCATCTCTGTGCCCCACCCTCATGTGCCTAGAAAGAGTAGAACCAGAAACACTGGTGAACAACCCAAACATCTTCCACACCATGGAAAATCAAAAAAATCAAATTTCCCTTCTAGATGTCAAGTTATACAACATTCCCCAGCCTATTTACTCTGGCCTAATCTTTCCTTTACCGATAGATGTGGAATTTGGGAATACAAATTGCCATGGAAATATGAATGGAGCAGTTAGATAAGTTAATCACTGTGGGATGAATATTTACATAAAAGATAAAAGTATTTTATACTTAATATTAAAGTGAACTAAGGAAGGATTGTGTTGAAAAGTATATGGAAATATAAATGTAAAACAATGTTCCTGCTTCTGTTCCTAATTCCAAAATTGTTATGATTTTGATAAAACACGTGACTCAATTTTAGACATTAATTAAGACAGACACCTTACTCAACAACAAAATCATTTGTAAGAAAAATCTAAAATATATAATTTTACCATTAGGGCTAGCTGAATGCACAAACATTTTCTAAAATATAATTAACAACAACAATAAAAATCTTTGCACATTCTTCTGTATCATTCAGTACCCTACAATTGATTACTTTTGTTATTCAATGAGTAATCTTAGGAGATTTGAAATTGCATTATATCATCAGCAGGCTTAACAGATAAAAACACTGGCAATATGACGTGAAAACAAAGGGTAACAAATCCGGAACCAAAAATTTTCACTAAGTACTATGACAAAAATACTCCTAAGAATTTGAGAAAGCTTTAATAGTAGCTTATGTGAACAATATTGTTAAAGAAATCTATAACTTCCCTAAAAGCTGGTAGAGCAGAACTTACAAATAAAGAAGATTGAATGGGATCAAAATGGAATGATTTGTTTGAATTTATCATTGATGAAAGAGAAAGAACTAGAAAATAGAAAGAGATGAAAAACTGAAAATACAAGAAATATGAGCTGTGCTTATAAACTGCTTATTACGTTAATATATATACTAATCCTATTCACCACGATGAGTGTTTTCCCTTTGCAGTAGTCACGTGGTGAGACAGTGTACTCGTTTCAGAAGCCAGGATTTCTCAGCCCCGTTGTGAATTTCCTCTGTTGAAAGTGAGGCCAGGGGTGGCAGGGTGGGGGGTGGGGGGAGGGCCAGTAGTATCATTGGACCTGCAAATCCTGAGTTTTTCACAGTCCTGATTTCACCACGTTAAGAAAGGCATTGATCAGGCAGAGCTCAAGGGGAGGAGGGTAAGCAGGACAGCAAAGGATTTTGAGAAAAACTCTTAATGAAGAATGGATAAAGTTCCTGGGAATATTTAGCCTAGAAAGGAAAAGCCACAGCAATAACATGATGGCTCTCTTACAATATTTCAAGAGTTATAGTGTATTAAGAGAATTTGATTTATCCTCTGTAGTTAGAAAAGACAGACTATGATAGGAATATGGATAAATACAAGAAATATTTATAACAGTTATAATTGACCAAACAGATATTATTTGGTGGTAAATTTCGTTTATAGAGAAAGAACTTTAAAAAAATTGGGTGCTTTTCTTTGGGGGATGGAAGAGAACACTTATATTGAATGGGATGTTAGAAGAGATAAACCTCAGCATCTTTTCCATTGCTCTGGTTGTTATAATCTACACATTTAGAACTTGGGCACATTTCTTAGATAAAAAGTTGATTTGGGGGAAAAAAATCATTCAGAGTCAAATCAGATTTAATCAGACAACCAAGCTGAGTTACACCAAAACAAAGATTTTAGTGTGTGTATGTATGTGTGCGTGTTTTATAAAATAGAGACAAAGTAATGAAATAATTTTAATATACTGCTTTAAACTGACTCTGTCAAATGTCTAACATGTTTTGGAGGGTTGTTTTGTTGGTATTCTTGATTTGTGTGGTATTTTCTAAATGCATATTATGTTTTTCACCATAGTGCTATTATTTTATTTTTAAACATTTGAAAATTAGCAAAAAGATGAAAAAAGGTATATTTCCATCACTCTAGCATAACCACTGTTATTTTGATTCATTTTTTCCTGATCTCTCCATTTTGAGTGTACTTTTTACATATAGTTGAATCTAGTTACTGATAGTAATTATGTTCTATAAAGTTGCAGCAAATACTAACCATTTTTCCTGGGGGAATCATATGAGGTTCTTGTGAGCCTCTGGTCACGGTATTTCATCAACCAATCATACAAAACTATGTTTTGTGTGTGTTTCTGTTTAAAGATACTTTATTTACTGTACATTGTTGATTCATTAACATTGAACTCACCACCAACAGTGCTATAACTCATGCCTGAACTAAGTTTATCTAACACATTTATTTTCTGCATAAGGCATATCACAGCTTTCTTGCACTTAGAAACACTTGACAACACTTCAGCAGCACACTTGGAGACCATTCGAAACAGTGAAATCACCAACAAGAAGCACAAAAATTTGGAAACCATGTCACTAAACAGACACTAATCAAGAACATTTGTTTATAGTATGAGAGCTGAAACAAGAAGGCAGAGAGACACATTGTTCAACCTCAGCCAGACACGTGGGCATCAGATGACCCAGACTGTTTTCAACTCTACACGTGGCTATGAATGACCGCAAAGAGCTGTGGGTAATGATTTGGGACTACAAATACGTTTAACCAAGTAGGCCAGTTCACAAATACGGAATCCACAAATAATGAGGGAGGATCAACTGTATTTTGTATCCTGTCTCATCCCATGTTGATCCATAGTTTTCATAAGTGTAACTTTTAGTGACTACCTACTAGCTATCAAGCAGATATGCCAAATTTTATTTTTCCATTCTTAAATTGTTGCACCATTAGCTCTGGATCAGTTAGGAGCCCAGGGTTGCAAGTGACAGACAACACTTTAGAAACAGGCTTACAAAAATGAAATCTCTTAGGAGATTGGTTCAAGATGGTAGAATAGAAGGACGTGCTCTCACTCCCTCTTGCGAGAACACCAGAACCACAACTAACTGCTGAACAATAATCGACAGGAAGATACTGGACCTCACCAGAAAAGACACCCCACAACCAAGGACAAAGGACAAGCCACAATGAGATGGTAGGAGGGGCGCAATCACAATAAAATCAAATCCCGTTAACTGCTGGGTGGGTGACTCACAAACTGGAGAACACTTATACCACAGAAGTCCACCCACTGGAGTGAAGGTTCTGAGCCCCACATCAGGTTTCCCAACCTGGGGGTCCAGCAACAGGAGGAGGAATTCCTAGAGAATCAGAATTGAAGGCTAGTGGGATTTGATTGCAGGACTTCGACAGGACTGGGGGAAACAGAGACTCCACCCTTGAAGGGCACACACAAAGTAGTGTGTGCATCGGGACGCAGGGGAAGGAGCAGTGACCCCAGGACAGACTGAACCAGACCTACCTGCTAATGTCAGAGGGTCTCCTGCAGAGGTGAGGGATGGCTATGTCTCACAAGGACATGTCACATGGACACTGGCAGCAGAAGTTCTGGGAAGTACTCCTTGGTGTGAGCTTTCCCAGAGTCCACCATTAACCCCACCAGAGAGCCCGGGTAGGCTCCAGTGTTGGGTCATCTCAGGCCAAACAACCAACAAGGAGGGAACCCAGCCCCACCAATCAGCAGATAAGTGGATTAAGGTTTTACTGAGCTCTGCCCACCAGAGCCACAGCCAGCTCTACCCACCACCAGTCCCTCCCATCACGAATTTGCACAAGCCTCTTAGACAGCCTCATCCACCAGATGGCAGACAGCAGAAGCAAGGAGAATTACAATCCTGCAGCCTGTGGAACAAAAACCATATTCACAGAAAGACAGACAAGAGGAAAAGGCAGAGGGTTATGTACCAGATTAAGGAACAAGACAAAACCACAGAAAAACAACTAAATGAAGTGGAGATAGGCAACCTTCCAGAAAAAGAATTCAGGATAATGATAGTGAAGATGATCCAGGACCTCGGAAAAAGAATGGAGGCAAAGATCGAGAAGATGCAAGAAATGTTTAACAAAGACCTAGAAGAATTAAAGAACAAACAGAGATGAACAATACAATAACTGAAATGAAAACTATACTAGAAGGAATCAATAGCAGAATAACTGAGGCAGAAGAACAGATAAGTGACCTGGAAGACAGAATGGTGGAATTCGCTGCTGTGGAACAGAATAAAGAAAAAAGAATGAAAAGAAATGAAGACAGTCTATGAGACTTCTGGGACACAACAACATTTGCATTTAGGGGTCCCAGGAGGAGGAGAGAGAGAGAAAGGACCCAAGAAAATATTTTAAGAGATTATAGTAAAAAATTTCCCAAACGTGGGAAAGGAAATAGCCACTCAAGTCCAGCAAGCACAGGGAGTGCCACACAGGATAAACCCAAGGAGAAACATGCAGATACACATAGTAATCAAATTGGCAAAAATTAAAGACAAAGACAAATTATTGAAAGCAGCAAGGGAAAAACGAAAAATAACACACAAGGGAACTCCCATAAGGTTAATAGCTGATTTCTCAGCAGAAACTCTGCAAGCCAGAGCAAGTGGCATGACATATTTAAAGTGATGAAAGGGAAGAACCTACAACCAAGCAAGGATCTCATTCAGATTTGATGGAGAAATCAAAAGCTTTACAGACAAGCAAAAGCTAAGAGAATTAAGCACCACCAAACCAGCTCTACAGCAAATGCTAAAGGAACTTCTCTAAGTGGGAAACACAAGAGTAGAAAATGACCTACAAAAACAAACCCAAAACAATTAAGAAAATGGTAATAGGAACATACAACTGGATAATTACCTTAAACATGAATGGATTAAATGATCCAACCAAAAGACACAGGCTCGCTGAATGGATACACTAACAAGACCCATATAGGCTGTCTACAAGAGACCCACTTTAGACCTAGGGACACATACAGACTGAAAGTGAGGGGATGGAAAAAGATATTCCATGCAAATGGAAATCAAAAGAAAGCTGGAGTATCAATACTCATATCAGATAAAATAGACTCTAAAATAAAGAATGTTACAAGACACAAGGAAGGACACTATATAATGATCAAGGGATCAATCCAAGAAGAAGATATAACAATTATAAATATATATACTCTCAACATAGGAGCACCTCAATACATAAGGCAACTGCTAACAGCTATAAAAGAGGAAATCAACAGCAACACAATAATAGTGGGGGACTTTAACACCTCATTTACACCAATGGACAGATCATCCAAACAGAAAATTAATAAGGAAACAGAGGCTTTAAATGACACAATAGACCAGATAGATTTAATTGATATTTATAGGACATTCCATCCAAACACAGCAGATTACACTTTATTCTGAAATGCGCACGGAACATTCTCCAGAATAGATTACATCCTGGGTAACAAATCAAGCCTCAGTAAATTTAAGAAAATTGAAATCATATCAAGCATCCTTTCTGACCACAACGCTATGAGATTAGAAATCAATTACAGGGGGAAAAAAACGTTAAAAATTACAAACACATGGAGGCTAAACAATACATTACTAAATAACCAAGAGATCACTGAAGAAATCAAAGAGGAAATCAAAAACTACCTAGAGACCAATGACAATGAAAACACGACCATCCAAAACCTATGGGATGCAGCAAAAGCAGTTCTAAGAGGGAACTTTAGAGCAATACAGTCCTACCTCAAGAAACAAAAAACATCTCAAATAAACAATCTAACCTTACACCTAAAAGAACTAGAGAAAGAAGAACAAACAAAACCCAAAGTTAGCAGAAGGAAAGAAATCATAAAGATCAGAGCATTAATAAATGAAATAGAAAGAAAGAAAACAATAGCAAAGATCAATAAAACTAAAATCTGGTTCTTTGAGAAGATATACAAAATTGATAAACCATTAGCCAGACTGATCAAGAAAAAGAGGGAGAGTACTCAAATCAATAAAATTAGAAATGAAAAAGGAGAAGTTACAACAGACACCGCAGAAATACAAAGCATCCTAAGAGACTACTACAAGCAACTCTATGCCAATAAAATGGACAACCTGGAAGAAATGGACAAATTCTTAGAAAGGTATAACCTTCCAAGACTGAACCAGGAAGAAATAGAAAATAGGAACAGACCAATCACAAGTAGTGAAATTGAAACTGTGATTAAAAATCTTCCAACAAACAAAAATCTAGGACCAGATGGCTTCACAGGTGAATTCTATCAAACATTTAGAGAAGAGCTAACACCCATCCTCCTCAAACTCTTCCAAAATTTTGCAAAGGAAGGAACATTCCCAAACTCATTGTATGAGGCCAATCATCACCCTGATACTAAAACCAGACAAAGATACTACAAAAAAAGGAAATTACAGACCAATATCACTGATGAATGTAGATGCAAAAATCCTCAACAAAATACTAGCAAACAGAATCCAACAACATATTAAAAGGATCATACACCATGATCAAGTGGGATTTATCCTGGGATACAAGGATTCTTCAATATATACAAATCAGTCAATGTGATACACCATATTAACAAATTGAAGAATAAAAACAATATGATCATCTCAACAGATGCAGAAAAAGCTTTTGACAAAATTCAACACCCATTTATTATAAAAACTCTCCAGAAAGGGGGCATAGAGGGACACTACTTCAACATAATAAAGGCTATATACGACAAAACCACAGCAAACATCATTCTCAATGGTGAAAAGCTGAAAGCATTTCCTCTAAGTTCAGGAACAAGACAAGGATGTCCACTCTCACCACTATTATTCCACATAGTTTTGGAAGTTCTAGCCATGGCTATCAGAGAAGAAAAAGAAATAAAAGGTATACAAATTGGAAAAGAAGAAGTAAAACTGTCACTGTTTGCAGATGACATGAAACTATACGTAGATAATCCTAAAGATGCCACCAGAAAACTTCTAGAGCTAATAAATGAATTTGGTAAAGTTTCAGGATATAAAATTAATGCACAGAAATCTCTTGCATTCCTATACACTAATGATGAACAATCTGAAAGAGAAATTAAGGAAACACTCCCATTTACCATTGCAATAAAAAGAATAAAATACCTAGGAATAAACCTACCTAGGGAGAAAAAAGACCTGTATGTAGAAAACTATAAGACACTGATGAAAGAAATTAAAGATGATAGCAGCAGATGGAGAGATATACCATGCTCTTGGATTGGAAGGATCAGTATTGTGAAAATGACTATACTATCCAAAGCAATCTACAGATTCAATGCAATCCATATCAAATTACCAATGGCATTTTTTAAAGAACTAGAACAAAAAACTTAAAATTTGTATGGAGACACCAAAGACCTCGAACAGCCAAAGCAGTCTTGAGGGAAAAAAAATGGAGCTGGAGAAATCAGACTCCCTGACTTCAGATTATATTACAAAGCTACAGTAATCAAGATAATATGGTACTGGCACGTAAACAGAAATATAGATCAATGGAACAGGATAGAAAGCCCAGAGGTAAACCCACACACCTATGGTCAACTAATCTATGACAAAAGAGCAAGGATATACAATGGAGAAAAGACATTCTCTTCAATAAATGGTGCTGGGAAAACTGGACAGCTACATGTAAAAGAATGAAATTAGAACACTCCCTAACACCATACACAAAAATAAACTCAAAATGGATTAGAGACCTCAATGTAAGCCTGGACACTATAAAACTCCTGGAGGAAAACATAGGAAGAACACTCTTTGACATAAATCACAGCAAGATCTTTTTTGATCCACTTCCTAGATTAATGGAAATAAAAACAAAAATAAACAAATGGGACCTAATGAAACTTCAAAGCTTTTGCAAAGCAAAGGAAACTACAAACAAGATGAAAAGACAACCCTCAGAATGGAAGAAGATATTTGCAAGTGAATCAACAAAGGATTATCTCTAAAATATATAAACAGCTCATGCAGCTCGATATTAAAAAAACAAAGAACCCAATCCAAAGATGGGCAGAAGACCTAAATAGACATTTCTGCAAAGAAGAAGTACATATGGCCAAGAAGCACATGAAAAGCTGCTCAACATCACTAATTATTAAAGAAATGCAAATCAAAACTACAATGAGGTATCACCTCACACCAGTTAGAATGGGCATCATCAGAAAATCTACAAACAACAAATGCTGGAGAGGGTGTGGAGAAAAGGGAACCCTCTTGCACTGTTGGTGGGAATATAAATTGATACAGCCACTATGGAGAACTTAAAAAACTCCATAGTGGAGTTTCCTTAAAAACTAAAAGAAACTTTATGTATGGAGGTTCCTTAAAAAACTAAAAATAGAATTACCATATGACCCAGCAATCCCACTACTGGGCATATACCCTGAGAAAACCATAATTCAAAAGACACACGCACCCCAATGTTCATTGCAGCACTGTTTACAATAGGCAGGTCATGGAAACAACCTAAAGACCCATCCACAGACGAATGGATAAAGAAGAAGTGGTACGTATATACAATGGAATATTACTCAGCCATAAAAAGGAATGAAATTGTGTCATTTGTAGAGATGCAGACGAATCTAAAGACTGTCATACAGAGTGAAGTAAGTCAGAAAGAGAAAAACAAATATATTAACACATATATGTGGAACCTAGAAAAATGGTACAGATGAACTGGTTTGCAGGGCAGATATTGAGACACAGATGCAGAGAACAAACTTATGGACACCAAGGGGGGAAAGCAGCGGGGGAGGGTGGTGGTGTGATGAATTGGGAGATTGGGATTGACATATATACACTAATATGTATAAAATGGATAATTAATAAAAACGTGCTGTATAAAAAATAAATAAAATAAAATTTTAAGAAAATGAAATCTCTTAATTTACATAACCTGAAAAATCCAGAGGTACCTGTGTTTGGCTTCACACATGTTGACCTTGAGGATTCAAGCAATGTTACTGGAACTCAGTTTCTACCACTTATTTCTTACCTCCAATTGTGGCTTTTTTTTGGGCTTCACATGGTAGATGATGGTGACAGCTCCATGCCCTATATTTTCTCAACATTACTTCCAGCATGTAGGAGATGTGACCCTTCCCAGGAATCCCACTGAAAATCTTGTTGCACAGTTTTGGCTTGAATGGGTCATGTGCCCATTCCTCAGGTAATCATCATCGCCAGGCCAGTTGGATAGTCTGATTATCTAACCGTGGGTCATGTGCATCACCTCTAGGGCTAGAGTGGGATCACCAGACCACACAGATTCAGAAGAAAGATTTCCCCTCAAGAGTTTTTTCCCACACTTAAAAATAACATCACTATGCTCATCTTTCCACGAGTAATCCAAACATATTTTTTAAGTAATAGAATCATAATTGCAAACAGGAGTGTAGAATATTTTTTTCTTTTTTTAAATTGAGGTATAGTTGATTTATAATAGTATATAAGTTTCAGGTGTACAACACAGTGATGCACAATATTTAAAGATTATACTAGGGGCTTCCGGGAAGATGGCGGAAGAGTAAGACGCGGGGATCACCTTCCTCCCCACAGATACACCAGAAATATATGTACACGTGGAACAACTCCTACAGAACACCTACTGAACGCTGGCAGAAGACCTCAGACCTCCCAAAAGGCAAGAAACCCCCAACGTACCTGGGTAGGGCAAAAGAAAAAAGAATAAACAGAGACAAAAGGATAGGGACGGGACCTGCACCAGTGGGAAGGAGCTGTGAAGGAGGAAAGGTCTCCACACACTAGGAAGCCCCTCCACTGGTGGAGACGGGGGGTGGCGAAGGGGGAAAGCTTCGGAGCTACGGAGGAGAGCACAGCAACAGGGGTGCCGAGGGCAAAGCGGAGAGATTCCCGCACAGAGGATCAGGGCCGAATGGCACTCACCAGGCCGAGAGGCTTGTCTGCTCCCCCGCCGGGGCGGGCGGGG
The DNA here is from genome assembly GCF_005190385.1 of Monodon monoceros. Lineage (NCBI taxonomy): Eukaryota > Metazoa > Chordata > Mammalia > Artiodactyla > Monodontidae > Monodon > Monodon monoceros. Next base: position 21,848,668 of record NW_021703777.1, on the reverse strand, counting down.
CTGGGAGCTGAGGCTCCGGCTTCAGTCGGAGCGCCGGGAGAGGACTGGGGTTGGCGGCCTAAACACAGCCTGCAGGGGGTTAGTGCGCCACAGCTAGCCTGGAGGGAGTCCGGGGAAAAGTCTGGACCTGCCGAAGAGGCAAGAGACTTTTTCTTCCCTCTTTGTTTCTGGGTGCGCGAGGAGAGGGGATTCAGAGCGCTGCTTAAAGGAGCTCCAGAGACGGGCTCGAGCCGCGGCTAAAAGCGCGGACCCCAGAGACGGGCATGAGACGCTAAGGCTGCTGCTGCCGCCACCAAGAAGCCTGTGTGCGAGCACAGGTCACTATCCACACCCCCCTTCCGGGGAGCCTGTGCAGCCCGCCACTGCCAGGGTCCCAGGATCCAGGGACAACTCCCCCAGGAGAACGCACGGCGCGCCTCAGGCCGGTGCAACGTGACGCCGGCCTCTGCCGACGCAGGCCCGCCCCGCACTCCGTGCCCCTCCCTCCCACCGGCCTGAGTGAGCCGGAGCCCCCGAATCAGCGGCTCCTTTAACCCCGTCCTGTCTGAGCGAAGAACAGACGCCCTCCGGCGACCTACACGCAGAGGCAGGGCCAAATCCAAAGCTGAGCCCCTGGGAGCTGTGAGAACAAAGAAGAGAAAGGGAAATTTCTGCCAGCAGCCTCAGAAGCAGTGGGTTAAAGCTCCACAATCAACTTGATGTACCCTGCATCTGTGGAATGCATGAACAGACAACCAATCATCACAAATTGAGGAGGTGGACTTCGAGAGCAAGATCTGTGATTTTTTCCCCTTTTCCTCTTTTTGTGAGTGTGTATGTGTATGCTTCTGTGTGAGATTTTGTCTGCATAGCTTTGCTTCCACCATTGGTCCTAGGGTTCTATCTGTCCTTTTTTTTGTTTTTTTTAAGTTTTTTCTTAATAATTATTTTTTTATTTTAATAACTTTATTATACTTTATCTTTATTTTATTTTACTTTATCTTTCATTCTTTTTTTCTTCCTTCCCTCCTTCCTTCCTTCCTTCCTCCCTCCCTCCCTCCCTCCCTCCTTCCTTCCTTCCTTCCTTTCTTTCTTTCTTTCTTTCTTTCTTTCTACTTCTACTAATTCTTTCTGTCTACTTTTTCTCCCTTTTATTCTGAGCCGTGTGGATGAAAGGCTTTTGGTGCTGCAGCCAGGAGTCAGTGCTGTGCCTCTGAGGTGGGAGAGCCACCTTCAGGACACTGGTCCACAAGAGACCTCCCAGCTCCACATAATATCAAACGGCGAAAATCTCCCAGAGATCTCCATCTCAACACCAGCACCCAGCTTCACTCAACGACCAGCAAGCTACAGTGCTGGACATCCTATGCCAAACAACTAGCAAGACAGGAACACAACACCACCCATTAGCAGAGAGGCTGCCTAAAATCATAATAAGTCCACAGACACCCCAAAACACATCACCAGACGTGGACCTGCCCACCAGAAAGACAAGATCCAGCCTCATCCACCAGAACACAGGCACTAGTCCCCTCCACCAGGAAGCCTACACAACCCACTGAACCAACCTTAGCCACTGGGGACAGACACCAAAAACAACGGGAACTATGAACCTGCAGCCTGCAAAATGGAGACCCCAAACACAGTAAGACAAGCAAAATGAGAAGACAGAAAAACACACAGCAGATGAAGGAGCAAGATAAAAACCCACCAGACCTAACAAATGAAGAGGAAATAGGCAGTCTACCTGAAAAAGTATTCAGAATAATGATAGTAAAGATAATCCAAAATCTTGGAAATAGAATAGGCAAAATGCAAGAAATATTTAACAAGGACCTAGAACTAAAGATGAAACAAACAACAATGAACAACACAATAAATGAAATTAAAAATACTCTAGATGGGATCAATAGCAGAATAACTGAGGCAGAAGAACGGATAAGTGACCTGGAAGATAAAATAATGGAAATAACTACTGCAGAGCAGAATAAAGAAAAAAGAATGAAAAGAACTGAGGACAGTCTCAGAGACCTCTGGGAAAACATTAAATGCACCAACATTCGAATTATAGGGGTTCCAGAAGAAGAAGAGAAAAAGAAAGGGACTGAGAAAATATTTGAAGAGATTATAGTTGAAAACTTCCCTAATATGGGAAAGGAAATAGTTAATCAAGTCCAGGAAGCACAGAGAGTCCCATACAGGATAAATCCAAGGAGAAACACGGCAAGACACATATTAATCAAACTGTCAAAAACTAAATACAAAGAAACCATATTAAAAGCAGCAAGGGAAAAACAACAAATAACACACAAGGGAATGCCCATAAGGTTAACAGCTGATCGTTCAGCAGAAACCCTGCAAGCCAGAAGGAACTGGCAGGACATATTGAAAGTGATGAAGGAGAAACACTTGCAACCAAGATTACTCTACCCAGCAAGGATCCCATTCAGATTTGATGGAGAAATTAAAACCTTTACAGACAAGCAAAAGCTGAGAGAGTTCAGCGCCACCAAACCAGCTTTACAACAACTGCTAAAGGAACTTCTCTAGGCAAGAAACACAAGAGAAGGAAAAGACCTACAATAACTAACCCAAAAGAATTAAGAAAATGGGAATAGGAACATACCTATCGATAATTACCTTAAATGTAAATGGACTAAATGCTCCCACCAAAAGACACAGATTGGCTGAATGGATACAAAAACAAGACCCATATATTTGCTGTCTACAAGAGACCTACTTCAGACCTAGAGACACATACAGACTGAAAGTAAGGGGATGGAAAAAAATATTTCATGCAAATGGAAACCAAAAGAAAGCTGGAGTAGCAATTCTCATATCAGACAAAATAAACTTTAAAATAAAGACTATTAGAAGAGACAAAGAAGGACACTACCTAATGATCAAGGGATCTATCCAAGAAGAAGATGTAACAATGGTAAATATTTATGCACCCAACATAGGAGCACCTCAATACATAAGGCAAATACTAACAGCCATAAAAGGGGAAATCGACAGTAACACAATAATAGTGGGGGACTTTAACACCCCACTTTCACCAATGGACAGATCATCCAAAATGAAAATAAATAAGGAAACACAAGCTTTAAATGATACATGAAACAAGATGGACTTAATTGATATTTATAGGACATTCCATCCGAAAACAACAGAATACACATTTTTCTGAAGCGCTCATGGAACATTCTCCAGGATAGATGATATCTTGGGTCACAGATCAGCCTTGGTAAATTTAAGAAAATTGAAATTGTATCCAGTATCTTTTCCGACCACAATGCTATGAGACTAGATATCAATTACAGGAAAAGATCTGTAAAAAATACAAACACATGGAGGCTAAACAATACACTACTTAATAACGAAGTGATCACTGAAGAAATCAAAGAGGAAATTAAAAAATACCTAGAAACAAATGACAATGGAGACACGACGACCCAAAATCTATGGGATGCAGCAAAAGCAGTTCTAAGAGGGAAGTTTATAGCAATACAATCCTACCTTAAGAAACAAGAGACATCTCAAATAAACAACCTAACCTTGCACCTCAAGCAATTAGAGAAAGAAGAACAAAAAAAGCCCAAAATTAGCAGAAGGAAAGAAATCATAAAGATCAGATCAGAAATAAATGAAAAAGAAATGAAGGAAATGATAGCAAAGATCAATAAAACTAAAAGCTGGTTCTTTGAGAAGATAAACAAAATTGATAAACCATTAGCCAGACTCATCAAGAAAAAAAAGAAGACTCAAATCAATAGAATTAGAAATGAGAAAGGAGAAGTAACAACTGACACTGCAGAAATACAAAAGATCATGAGAGATTACTACAAGCAACTATATGCCAATAAAATGGACAACCTGGAAGAAATGGACAAATTCTTAGAAATGCACAACCTGCCAAGACTGAATCAGGAAGAAATAGAAAATATGAACAGACCAACCACAAGCACTGAAATTGAAACTGTGATTTAAAATCTTCCAACATTAATCATTAGAGAAATGCAAATCAAAACTACAATGAGATATCATCTCACACCAGTCAGAATGGCCATCATCAAAAAATCTAGAAACAATAAATGCTGGAGAGGGTGGGGAGAAAAGGGAACACTCTTGCACTGCTGGTGGGAATGTGAATTGGTTCAGCCACTATGGAGAACGGTATGGAGGTTCCTTAAAAAACTACAAGTAGAACTACCATATGACCCAGCAATCCCACTACTGGGCATATACCCTGAGAGAACCAAAATTCAAAAAGAGTCATGTACCAAAATGTTCATTGCAGCTCTATTTACAATAGCCCAGAGATGGAAAAAACCTAAGTGCCCATTATCAGATGAATGGATAAAGAAGATTTGGCACATATATACAATGGAATATTACTCAGCCATAAAAAGAAACGAAATTGAGCTATTTGTAGTGAGGTGGATGGACCTAGAGTCTGTCATACAGAATGAAGTAAGTCAGAAAGAGAAAGACAAATACCGTATGCTAACACATATATATGGAATTTAAGAAAAACCTAGGGGTGAGACAGGAATAGAGACACAGACCTACTGGAGAATGGACTTGAGGATATGGGGAGGGGGAAGGGTGAGCTGTGACAAAGCGAGAGAGAGGCATGGACATATATACACTAACAAACGTAAGGTAGATAGCTAGTGGGAAGCAGCCGCATAGCTCAGGGATATCAGCTCGGTGCTTTGTGACCGCCTGGAGGGGTAGGATAGGGACGGTGGGAGGGAGGGATACGCAAGAGGGAAGAGATATGGGAAAATATGTATATGTATAACTGATTCACTTTGTTATAAAGCAGAAACTAACACACCATTGTAAAGCAATTATACCCCAATAAAGATGTTAAAAAAAAAAAAAGATGTAGAAAAAAAAAAATCCCTAATCCTAATCTTTCTTTTGAGAGAAAAGAATAAGTAAGTCTTGACTATCTCATTCTCAAAAAGCCAATTTCAGAGGAAAAAAAGATTATACTCCATTTATAGTTATTATAAAATATTGCTCATATTCCCTGTGCTGCGCAGTATATCTTTGTAGTTTATTTTATACATAGTAATTTGTACCACTTAATCCCCTACCCCTATTTTGCCCCTCCCCCCTTCCTTCTCTTCACTGGTAACCGCTAGTTTGTTCTCTATATCTGTGAGTCTGTTTCTTTTTTTGTTATAGTCACTAGTTTGTTTTATTTTAAAGATGAAGAGAATCACAATTGCATGTAGGATTGTAGAATACTGATGTTGGGATAGCCTTACGTTTTATCTAATTCACCTGCCAATCCAGTGAGGAACAAATTTCCTAGCCAAAGGTCGCCCTGATTTGCTTGAACATCTCCAAAGACAGTTAAGATTTGATAGCTGTAAACTCCATCCACCTTCTGACTCGACTTCTGCCCAGTTCCGCAAGACAAGCCTTTGCACAATTTAAGTTCTGATTCTGTTGCATCCTCTAGGCTTCTTTTCTCAGGATAAGTTTACAGCTCTTTCAACGTTTCCTCAAATGACATTTCGGGGTCTCCCATCAACCTTGGAATAGTTTCTGTTTCACGTATTCTTTCTAAAATGTGAGGTCCCAAATATTTTGGCAATTAAAATGGACAATCAGATCAGAACGTTTTATATGTATGCTCTCCAACTCAGTGAATAACTCAGTGATGCAATTTATGTCCTCCAACTGGACCCTGGATTCCTATGTAGAGGGCTCAGTCTTCTGTTCGAATGCTCTCACCACCATCTCTACTGAATAAACCTTACCCAGTCTTCAAGGTCAGTCGCATTTTCTTCCCCCCTCTAGCATGTCTTTCCTATTTAAATCAAATTGGATCTCTCCATCCTTTTAAATTCATATCTAGTTTGTTGTTGCTGCTGTGGTTTTATTCTTTGTTCATTTGTTTGTTCCTCTTTCATGGACTATATCATATGTCATATATTGCCTTCAGTAATTATCTTTTTCCAGAATGTAAGCTTTCCTCGAAAAGATGAGTGTACTTTCTTTTCCCTCCAACTCTTAGCAAGGCCTGGTGTTTAATAGGTATCATCTTCTGAAATGAACTGTCAGCATAGCCTAAGATGGTGCTAACGAGATGCAGTGATGTAGGACTTAGTTAGTTCTACCAGAACTCTGCCTTAACTTTACACCATCCTTTCCTAAGTGGACTGAGTCCTTCCTTCAGAATAGAATCCCATTTTACTGATTCCATTTTAGTAGATTTCAGAATTTTGCAAATCCTAGCTTCAGTTTTCCTGATAACCCTACAAGTTCCTGTTTGAAAAATGCAGGATCCATGAGAATAAATATTTTGTATATTTTATGCACTACTTTACCCACTTTACTTAGGACAATGCCTGATATGCCACAGATTTTCCGAAGAAATTGTGTTGAAATAATTGTTTTTATAATTGTAACATTATAAGTTACTCTTTTATAGTCATACTCATTTACATTTTCTCCCTTACATGTTTTATACACCTTATACATTAAGCCCAGTACACCGTCTTTTCTAGAGACAAAGAATAATAATTCACTTAGAATAAAATGTGATGTACTATTCAAATTTAGAAATAATAGTGTATTAGAGAAGAGACTGGTGGTTGCCACAGGTCAGGGGTAGGTGGATGGGCAAAATGGGTGAAAGGAGTCAAAAGGTACAAGCTTCCAGTTATAAGTCCTGGGGATGTCATGCACAGCATGGTGACTATAGGTAACAATACTGTATTGCATATTTGAAAGTTGCAAAGAGTGTAGATCCTAAAAGTTCTCATCACAAGAAAAATATTTTTATAACTATGTAGCGTGTTGGATGTTAACTAGACTCATTATGATGATCATTTTGCAATACGTACAAATATCGAATCATCGTTGTGCACCTGAAACTAATATATTATATGTAAATTATACCTCAATTTAAAAAAGAAATGAAGGTGCATTAATTTGTAAGAACCTACATTAAAATAAAACAAGGACATTCTTTCCTATGGAGTATGATATATAAAACTTTGTAGATGTTTCAAGCATTTAGGTTTTGATATTTTCATCCTTCTGTCTCTATATATTTATACAAACTTTTAAAGCACATAATGAAAAGAGACAAAATAGGTATTTCATGTATAACAGTTACCCCCATACAAGCACAAGGGGTTACACTCACTTTGTAAGTGAGGAACTGCACCTTCAAAGAGATATCATAACCTGTCAAGTTCACACAGGCAGGGTGACACTGAATCAAAGATTTAAGCCTGAACTAAGGTCTGTGTGATTACAAGCCCCAGGTCATGTCCCTTCTACCACACACCTTTCATGGTGTCACAACTCTACCCTTTGCCCTGGGATTTTGTACAAGTTCAGACACTAAAGAATATGCTTTAAGGCTGATTTGTCTCTTCTTAGATATTTTGAAAGCTTGAATAAATATACATAAGCTGAAGCGTAGGAGGCACCTCAAAATCTAAATAATTTCATCAGCAAATTACCCACATTTTTTTAAATAGCTACATAAAACGTGAAAGCTCTGATTAATCTATTGTTTTCAATTCATTGTTAAAAGGCAGACACTATGTAATTTTCAAGGCTCGGTTTCACAGGAGAGATCATACCCAAAATTTACAATCTCACACTTTGAGCAGTTTTAAAAGAATAGGGAAATAGTTTGGTTGTTAAATTCTGAGAAAGCTCTCTCAATTCCATCTATGTAAACATCTGAATTTTTTTTGAATTTTTGAATTTTATTTTATTTATTTTTTTATACAGCAGGTTCTTATTAGTCATCCATTTTATACACATCAGTGTATACATGTCAACCCCAATCTCCCAACTCATCCCACCACCACCACACCCCCGCGGCTTTCCTCCCTTGGTGTCCATATGTTTGTTTTCTAGATCTGTGTCTCAATTTCTGCCCTGCAAACCGGTTCATCTGTACCATTTTTCTAGGTTCCACATATATGCGTTAATATATTTGTTTTTCTCTTTCTGACTTACTTCACTCTGTATGACAGTCTCTAGATTCATCCACGTCTCTACAAATGACCCAATTTCATTCCTTTTTATGGCTGAGTAATATTCCATTGTATAGATGTATCACATCTTCTTTATCCATTCATCTGTCAATGGGCATTTAGGTTGCTTCCATGACCTGGCTATTGTAAATAGTGCTGCAATGAACATTGGGGTGCAAGTGTCTTTTTGAATTATGGTTTTTCTCAGGGTATATGCCCAGTAGTGGGATTGCTGGGTCATATGGTAATTCTATTTTTAGTTTTTTAAGGAACCTCCATACTGTTCTCCATAGTGGCTGTATCAATTTACATTCCCACCAACAGTGCAGGAGGGTTCCCTTTTCTCCACACCCTCTCCAGCATTTATTGTTTGTAGATTTTCTGATGATGCCCATTCTGACTGGTGTGAGGTGATACCTCATTGTAGTTTTGATTTGCATTTCTCTAATAATTAGTAAAAACATCTGAATATTTTAAAACAAATATCCCAAGGGGATTCAAATCAAA
>NW_021703777.1:21746182-21840151 GCF_005190385.1 Monodon monoceros | reverse complement strand
ACATCTGAATATTTTAAAACAAATATCCCAAGGGGATTCAAATCAAACCTCACTTCCTCCTACTCTCAAATGTGTCATCCATCTTTTGTACATTTTTGCCACAACACAACACACAATTTCTGTTTGACAAGCAACACTTGGGTGCTCATTTTCCTCCACTTCCTTCCTGATTTAACCAGGATGTTAGCAGTCATTAGAGGCTCATTATGGTATTCCATGCTTTGCAATCATTCCCAGGATCCAGGAGGCTGCAGACACAGCCCTGTAATTTATCCAGGGCTCACAGCTCTGGTCAAGAGAAACATAGCACAACTAAGACTTGAGAAAATGTATTAACATGCAAAATGTAGCCTCTGGCACCAGGGTGTATCTTTAATTGGATGGATATCATTACCTTCCCTCCAGTGTTGTTATTCAGTGTTGAAAAGAATGGTTCTATAACTAGCTTGGTTGAAGCATCTCAACATACTGAGGCGCATACACAAAAATATTTTAATTTGCTGGGAACTTGCACCACATCAGCTCTGTGGAAACTCCCTCTCAGCAGGCTACTTTATGGGCATCTCAGAGGGATTCCGTAATTTTTCAGCCACTTTTAATCATTAAGGCAGTGTCCTTTTGGTTACAAAAATGTCATCTTCTCCATTCTGAAATTTCAATCCATTTTTTGGAAACAGCCTAATCTCAAGTACCTTTCCTGGGGACCAGACTCCCTTGTGAGACTTGCCTACAACTTCTGGCTCCTGTATTTCTTCACCTCATGTTGGCAGCAGGTACTTCCAATCACATCCATCCTCTGGTACTCCCCACCTCAGGGCCTTCATGCTCAGACAACTCTGTTGTCTCTTTCTCTTGAAAGAAGGAACTCAAAAGGGCACTGTTTCTTTCAGCCTTGCTGTGCTACCACGCCCTCCCTCCCCAACATTTTTTTCTCAGTCTCTGGTAGTAGCAGCGCAAGACTACGAGCCTGGAAGCTCAACAAGCATCCAATCAATGGGGGGAAATGTTTGTTCCTCCTCTCAGACAGAGCTTACAGATGATAACCTCTCAAGGTTCAGAAGAGGAATGAGTTGAAAAGAACACCCCACTTTCCCTTCCAAAAAGTCATCCTTCTTCTCACTCCCTATATTACTTTCCTATTGCTGCTGTAGTTTCCACAAACTTAGGGGCTTAAATCAAAATATATTATCTTACATTTCTGGAGGTCAAAAGTCTGATTTTTTAGGGCTAAAATCAAGGTGACAGCAGGGCTGCGTTTCCTCTAGGGGCCCTAGGAGTGATTCCAATCCTTGACTTTCCAGCTTCTAAAGGCTATCTGTATTCTTTGGCTCATGGTCCTGCATCACTTGAAGCTAAGCTTCTGTGGCTACATCTCCTCTGTCCCTCCTGTCTACCTTGTGTAAGGACCTTTGCGATTACACTGGGCCCACCTGGATAAACCAGGATACTCTTCCCATCTCAAGATTCTTAATCGCATCTATGAAGTCATTTTTGTTGTGCAAGTTAACATATCACAAGTTCTGAGGATTGGGGGCCATAATTCTGCTCATCACATTACCATTTTCTCTCTTATAGCAAAAGTCGTTGGACCATTTTGGACTCTAGTGCAGAGCCTCAAGCAACTAGGAATCCTTTACCAATAATCGCATGCCTCCAACTCAGCCCTGGAGAACTGGGTAAGTCACTACGGTGGACAGTCTCCAAGGTGTCATCAGTCATCCTTATCTCTTGTTATTTATGCCTTTGTGTGAAGGCTTCTCCCACATTAAAAAAATTTTTTTAATTAATTTTTATTGGAGTATAGTTGATTTACAATGTTGTGTTAGTTTCTGCTATACAGCAAAGTGAATCACTTACATGTATACATATATCCACTCTTTCTTAGATTCTATTTCCATATAGGTCATTACAGAGTACTGAGTAGAGTTCCCTGTGCTATACAGTAGATTCCTATTAGTTACCTACTCTCTATATAGTAGTGTGTGTATGTCAATCCCAATCTCCCAATTTATCTCTCCCCCCCTTCCCCCTTGGTAGCCATAAGTTTGTTCTCTACATCTGTGACTCTATTTCTGTTTTATAAATAGGGTCATTTGTACCATTTTTTTAGATTCCACATGTAAGTGATATCATATGATATTTATTTTTCTCTGTCTGACTTATTTCACTCAGTATGATAATCTCTAGGTCCATCCATGTTGCTGCAAATGGCATTATTTCATTCTTTTTTATGGCTGAGTAATATTCCTTTGTATATATGTACCACATCTTCTTTATCCATTCCACCTGGGAAAATTGGACAGCAACTTGTAAAACATGAAATTAGAACATTCTCTAACACCATACACAAAAATAAACTCAAAATGAATTAAAGACCTAAATGTAAGACCAGATACTACAAAACTCTTAGAGGCTTCTCGCACATTGAATCAAGGTATTCTGTGTGACCACAGAATACAAAAATTTCCACTTCTCCTTTGGTCTCTTAGAATGCTAGGGGAAATCCAGGGGACACTCAGGGAGCCCTGTGGGAGGCCCGTGTAGAAGGGAACAGAGGCCTCTCACCAACAGCAATGACTTGCCAGCCAAATGAGTGAAACATCTTTGATGTAGCTCCTTCAGTCCCAGTCAAGCCTTCAGATGACTGCTGCCTCACCTGATATCCGACTGCAAATTCATGAGGAACACTCAGTTAAAACCACACAAGGGAGCCACTCCTGGATTCCTGACTCACAGAAACTGAGAGATACTAAATGTTTATAGTTTTAAGACACTAGTTTGGGGACAATTTGTTATGCGGCAATAGATAACTAATATAGTCATTCTCTCCATTGTAATCCTGTATCTTCAGAGTTAACTCCTAGGGGCAAGGAAAAAGCTCAGCCAGTACTTAACTTCATACCACTACAGTTGATGATGTCATAACTTTTTAATTTTTTTTTTGGCTGCATTGGATCTTTGTTGCCACGCACGGGCTTTCTCTAGTTGCAGTGAGTGAGGGCTACTCTTTGTTGTGGTACACAGGCTTCTCACTGCGGTGGCTTCTCTTGTTGAGGAGCACAGGCTCTAGGCACGTGGCTTTGGTAGTTGTGGCATGTGGGCTCAGTAGTTGTGGCTCACGGGCTGTACAGCACAGGCTCAGTAGTTGTGGCGCACGGGCTTAGTTGCTCCGCGGCATATGGGATCTTCCTGGACCAGGGCTCGAACCCGTGTCCCCTGCACTGGCAGGCAGATTCTTAACCACTGCACCACCAGGGAAGTCCCCACCATAACATTTTTTTAAACTTCTTATTTTAGATAAATTTTAGGTTTACAATAAAACTGAGAGGAAGGTACGGAGATTTCCCATATGCTCCTTGCCCCCACACTTGCATAGCCTCCCCATTATCAACAACACTCACTAGAATGGTATGTTTGTTACCAAGGATGAAACTTCACTGACCCATTATAATCACTCAAAGTCCATAGGTTACCTAAGGGTTCATGCTTGATGTTGTACATTCAGTGGGTTTAGATAAACATGTTATATAACGACATATCCATCATTATAATATCATACAGAGCATATGGAATATTTTCACTGTCCTAAAACTCGTCTGTATTCTGCCTATTTATCTCTCCCCTCCCCTAAGCCCTGTTGGCAACCCCTGACCTTTTTACTATCTCTATAGTTTTGCCTTTTCCAGAATGCCATACGATTGGAACCATATAGTATGTAGCCTTCTCAGACTAGCTTCTTTTGCTTAGTAATATGGATTTCAGTTTCCTCCATAAGCATTTTGATCAACTTTTTATCCTGTCTGCTCAGCCACCTCCATCCGTCTAACCAAATAAAGAAGAGCTACTCTGATACATATCCTTTACTCACTCTTTGCTGTACTCAGAGGTTAAGAAGCACTGGCCCTTGGAGCCAGTGAACTTGTCCCCTTGCCAGTATATAAAGGCAACTCTATCAGATTTCAGAGGCCTGGAGGGCTTATTTGTTTGAGATTTGCAGGTCTTCACAGCCTGCAAGGTCAAGCAGCCTCCTTGTCACCACTTTAAAACCAGGGCACCTCTCTGAGCTTTCTCTCTCTGAAAGGCTCATTCCTTCCAATGGGAGAAATGTTGCTCCTTCATTCACACTCCTATCCCAGCCTCAAATTACCTAAGACTCTTCTGTCAAGATCCTTCACAGGCCCCCCCATCGTTTCCAAATAAATACCTGAAGTATCTAACAGCAAGGAAACACCCTTATATTATTTACATACATATCTACCTCTTCGTTAGGTAATAATATTTTAAAAGAATGAGCACCATGCCTTTTTCATTTCGTATCTCCCACAATGCCCAGTAATTAGTAGATACACAGTTGTCTACCTGATTATGTTTGTTAACTGTTTTAAATTTGAAGCGATTAGCCACTTAGGGTATTAAGATCGATCCCTCTCATAATTCATTGAAATGTTACAACCATTTTTCATTCCCTTTGTCGCCGAGCACAGTGGTAAGGCCCCATAAGAATCACGGGATTGGAAATGGACAAAACAGCCAATGTCCAATTCACGAATCACTGGTTTATTGCTCATAATCAGCACACAGTGCTGGTTAGTTTGAATAGGGAACATAGGAAAAGGGGTAATGAACCACTCCAAGAAAAGTCCGGGATGGAGGCATCTCAGCAGGAGCAGTGGTCTCCGGGCTGGCAAATGGGTCTCCCAACAGGTGTGAGTAGGAAGTTGCCTTCTGCTCATACGGAGCCTGGGCCCATCATCGGGAAGGGCCCTCAGCAGCACAGAGTCGGTCCTCCAGCAAAGAGCCCTTAAGTAGCTTGGAACATCGGTCTCATCTTAAGGCGACCGCCAGTAGGGTGTACCGGTGGTTATCCCGCAGGAGGTCTTGCCTCCTTTTGTTCCAATGAAGTCTCTTGCAGATGTTGGCAGATTCCTTATTTAAAGGAACACTCTTAGTTTATCACTCTAAGACACCTGCTGTCTATACCCCAGGTTTCAAAACAACTAATATGGAAGTTCACACTGGCTACTGTGACTCCTTTTTGAACTGCTTAACAGAGCTTAAATCCTATGAGTTTCACACAGATGAAACAGTGGGAATCACAACACAAAAGAAATCACATCATAACACATTCCCAGCGATAGTACTGAGGAAGTAGAAGAGACATTAATAACAAATTATCTACAAAGACCATTCATGGTCTGCTCATAAATGGAGATGCAATTTCTTTTCTGTCTGTGTAGTCCAAGCCTGGTCAGCTGTGTACAAAAATAGATAAAAACAGGGACTCTGAAATCAGAGACGCCTAAGTGGAAGTCTCAGATTCAAAGTGACTAGCTGTTTCTTCAAATATACCATCCTCCATTTTCTAATCTATAAATGGGAGAAATGACTACATACATTTCAGGGTTACTGTGAGGATAACAGAAAAACAAAACAAAACATGTATAAAGTACCCAGCACTTAGTAGGGACCTAACAATTCATAGTTACTAGTATTCATTCAACAAACATCTAATTGAAAAATCTATATGGCTGGAGTTGATATGCAGACTATTAATAAGGAAATTATTCTCATTTCAGTATTTATATTTGATTCAAAGACATAACAGCTGTGTAAAAAATGAGAAGTTAAATTTCTTTCACATGAGAAATTTGATTTCTTTAAACCAAATTTATTTCATAAAAACCATTTGAATGATGAAATAATTGTGGGAAGAATTAATTCTGTCATTTTTGTTTGTGTCCACACAGTGATAAATCAAACACTTGCTCTCTTTTGCACCGTATGTGTTTGCTTAGTTCAAATTTATATCAGGTTCTTACTGAGGAAGCATTGCCCCTGAGGCTTCCAGAAAACAATTTGCGCAGGACCACAGCTCTGCAAGTTTTAAGACAGCCTCTGAAATAACCCTGGGCTATGTTATTCATTAAATTCATTTTGATCTTGATAGCTTCTGACCTGCACAGGTAGGTAATGACCATGAAGATAGATGTCTAGGGCATGGAGTTACTAAATGCATTCATATTTTAAAAGTAGATAAAAATGAAGTAAAATTTTTCTACCAATTCTTAGTTAACTAAAAAAATTTAGGGTAGAGGAAAATAGTTGATCCCAATTTTTCTGACCCTATACACTTGGGCTAAAAAAGTGAGTACTCTTAGGACATGGCTCTTCAAAAAATAAAGAGGCCTCTTCAGCCAGAATGATCATTCCAGTAGCAATGATCATCCCTTGCACCTAAGCTGTGGTTTTCAAATAGAATTTCTCATTAGAAGAACGTTTCTTGGAGACCTGGGTATTTTATATGCAGGGCAGGAAATGTACTCAATAAGCCTGGAACATCATATCATTCCACATAGCAAAAAAAACTACCAAAGAAAACTAGAATCATATCCAAAGGACTCAGGAACCAAGTTGAAGAGGTCCTCCCTGGCCAAAAATAGGTTACTTTGAGCTCCAACAAGAATAACACAGTAGGCTAAAACCTGTAACATGTTTAAATCCCAAAATTCACAATGATATTCTAAGAAAAAATAATTGGTCAGTTTCAAAGGGCACCAGGGAATCCACTATTTGTTTTGAAAACTAGAAAATAAAAGGAAAGAATCAAGTATTATTATGCATTTCTTACAGGAACCATACCACTAAATAGCCTATAGTAGAGGAGGGAATTGCCTCTTTATGAAAGTATCGCAGTAAATAAAAGAAAAAGAATTGCAGCTTCGAATGAACTCATGGATCTAGGCTGTGTATACACATATCCATATGCAATGGCTGCTGACTTCTCCAAAAGAGAGACAACAAGATGGCGTGTGTTACCTGGTGAGAGTACATGAAGCCACCTACAGTCTTGCCACAGAGATCAAACATGAGTCTGATCAAGCCTTTGTATCCAGGTGCCAATTTCAGGAATTATCGAGGACACAAAAATAAACGGAGCCTCACCAAAAGTAGAAAATCAGAAAAATCCAGACTGTGTAAAACTCTACATGTCACATGACCTGAATTCTTCAACAGAGAAGTTACCAGCAAATGCAAAGGATAGAAGAGGAGTCTATAGATTAAAAGGCATTTAAGCGATATATCTAAGTTTTTCTTAATCATCAAAGCTAAAATATAATGCCTAGGTATACATCTTGGGATAACACAATTACTTTTTAAAACAGAAGTGATTACCTAAAAGTGATGACCTACTTTTAAGGGTGGGAGCAAGTCGTGATGAGGCTGGGATACATGGAAGTGTTTTCTGGCATAACTAGAAAAATTCTGCTTCTTGACAGGGTTGCTTGGTTTATAATAATTAATCTACATATTTGATTTGTGTGGCTTTCTGAATCTAGGTTTTATTTTAAAATATTTTTTTTAATATAAAGAGGCCTTTTGAACGGATATGAATGATAAAGAAGAAAGCAGTCTCCCAGGCTTAGCCTTTGTGTTAAATACAAAGCTTCCCTAAGGATTTTGCAGACTACATATTGATGGTTCAAATGAGAGATTTAGACTCAACCCAACACCTTGGCTGAAGATGAAGGTGAACTTTTCGAACTATCAAGCTGTAAAGATAATCCCTAAGAGTGGCTTGGTGACCAAACACATTCAATCTGAAAGATGGCCATCTTTCATTCACTCATTTAGTTATGTATTTATTAACTCACCTAGTAAAAATAAATTTTAGAATGCCTAATTTGTTCTATGCACTGGAGATATAGGGATAAAAACTCAACGAATTTGAAGAGATGGACAACAAAATCATGAATTACAACACTATAATTAATGCTAAAATATATAAATTCATAAGGGTGTATGTAAGCATAGAAAAGTTGTAATTAATCCCAAATGAGGAGTCAGGTCACAGAAGACAGCTTAGAGAAAGCAGTGCTTGAGTTAAACTTTGAGAAATGAGTTCAAGGTAGTCCAGTGGCTGAGGAAGGAAAGGAATTCCAGACAGAAGCAAAACTAACAGGATATGAGAGTCATAGAACTTTTTTTTTTTTTTCTTGCGGTACGCGGGCCTCTCACTGTTGTGGCCTCTCCCGTTGCAGAGCACAGGCTCCGGACGCGCAGGCTCAGCGGCCATGGCTCACGGGCCCAGCCGCTCCGCGGCATGTGGGATCTTCGCGGACCGGGGCACGAACCCGTGTCCCCTGCATCGGCAGGCGGATTCTCAACCACTTCACCACCAGGGAAGCCCAAGAGTCATAGAAATTTTGAGGAATGTACATAGATCATTTGTAGGTCATAGGTCATTTGTAGAGGGGGTGATGGAGAAAATAGGGGTGTGGAAAAACTTAAAGATAAATAAGGTTTTACAGATAGAAATAGGAGAGAGATAATGGAATGCCCAGCTGTGAGTAGGAACTATTTGTTTGGTGGATAGAGGATGGAGGGAGAATGAATGGATTATGAATGAATGGATGAGAATGCCATGCTAAGAAGTTTAAACTTAATCCTGGAGGTTACCTACAACCATGAAAAGATTTTATTTTATTATTATTTTTTTTTTACAGTAGGTCCTTGTTGGTCATCTATTTTAAATATAGCAGTGTGTACATGTCAATCCCGAACTCCCAATCTATCCCTCCCCCCGCCATTCACCCCTGGTAAGAATAAGTTCATTCTCTAAGTCTGTGAGTCTGTTTCTGTTTTGTAAATAAGTTCATTTGTATTGGGTTTTTTAAGATTCTGCGTATAAGTGATATCATACGATATTTGTCTTTCTCTGTCTGACTTACTTCATTTAGTATGATCATCTCCATGAAAAGATTTAAACAGAATGATATCAGCAGATTTGCATTTAAGAAAAATCACTTTGACAAATGTGTGCAATACCAAGAACACTGGATAGTTGTGGAGAAGAACAAGAGTCCCAGTGAGAAAAAAAAAAATCACAAAACTAAGGCAAGGGCAGTGAGAATGAGAAGGATGGAATGAATCTGACATCAATGATAGAATCAAGAGAGGTGATAATTTTGATATGGAGAAGGTTGATGAAAAAGGCAGATGTACTGATGTTTTCAGGTTTTAGCCTTGGGGTGATGTCATTAACGTGATCTTGAAATTGTAAAAAGATAGTGAGAAAAATATTTTAAATGATATGCAGAACCCAATCAGATGACAATTAAATACCTTAGAAGGCAAAGAAAGAAAAAATCCAATTCACGCAGAGAAGAAAATGAGCTGCAAATCTTGTGAGGGCTTTGCAGATTCACCCGCTGTGAGAACTAGGGACTGTGTAACGGGAATCCAGTGAACAGACTTCAAGTCCACCCCATCTGCCTTTACATCACAGTTCGAAAGCTTCGGCAGACAGGTGGTGGCATAAAAACAAAAAGTTCACCTTGCATATTTGCAGTGTAAGACCTCACTTTCAGCCCAAACTGCTCATGGCTATGTAACCTCAGTCAGCTGAGAAGCCACCCCTGCAAATCACCTGGGGTGGTAACCTCAAAATTGTATGAGATAACATGATTACATTCTCAACTCCAGGAAGAGAGTTGCATTAAGTATCAAAATTATTAAGTAAATAAAATCTCTAATAGTAATATTTTGTGGCAAGGAAAAAATCTGCACATATTAGATATTTTAGGTTTAAGAGAATTTTTCTTATTGGATTAATTTTATAATTCTAATCTAAAATGTCTAAATGATAGCTGACTTAGACTTGGGGTCTTAAATTGCAATTCTACTAGTTCATAAACAATATTGGAACGTTTCAGAGAATGTAAGATTAGGCATAGGTATAAATTTAATTTACTAACAAATATCGTATATTAACGCATATATGTGGAATCTAGAAAAATGGTATAGATGATTTTACTTGCAAAGCAGAAATAGAGACATAGATGTAGAGAACAAATGTATGGATACCAAGGGGGAAAGCGGGGGTGGGATTAATCTGGAGACTGGGATTGACATATATACACTATTGATATGATGTATAAAACAGATAACTAATGAGAACCTACTGTATAGAACAGGGAACTCTACTCAATGCTCTGCGGTGACCTAAATGGGAAGGAAAGCCAAACAAGAGGGGATTATATGTATACATAGAGCTGATTCACTTTACAGTAGAAACTAACATTATAAGGCAACTATACTCCAATAAAATCGTTTTTAAAAAAACAAATTAAACAAATAAATTTAGTTTACTAGATTTATAAGAATTGATTATTGATTAAGCACTTGGAAAGGTTTTATTTTTGTTAGTGACTCAAATGAAGTACTTTTAAAAGAAATCTAATATCGATATTTAAATGTAGTATAGAATGTTTAGAGAAAAGGAAGTAAATGGTTAAAACAAACATAAGTGATTAAACTTGCCAATTAATAATTATAATAATAATAAATTTGTAGGTTAGACTAAAAATAAAATGTTAAAGAAGATGTAGCTCTCATCTTTTCTGGGCCCCTAAGCCACCCATTAGGGCATCAAAAAAAGTCACATTGACAGGTGATTAAGGGGCTACAGGAGAAAGGGCAATTATGGAGTTAAATGATGTGGTGCCTATGGGATATGCAAAGGGGGATTGTCAAAAGACATTTTGAGATATAGATTGTATTCTGAATGTTTATTCTTTTAAAAATATAGACTGAGTGCCTATCAAATCCCATATGCCCTGGCAATATAGTAATGAACAAAATAAACATGATCTGCATATGTTATTGGAGAAGAAAAATGGTGAACATGGACCTGGAGATTATCATGCAAAGTGAAGTAAGTCAGACAGAGAAAGACAAATATATGATATCGCTTATATGTGGAATCTAAAAAAAAAAAAAATGATACAAATGAACTTATTTACAAAACAGAAACAGACTCACAGACTTAGAGAATGAACTTATGATTACCAAGGGGGAAGGATGGGGGGAGGGATATATTGGGAGTTTGGGATTGACATGTACACACTGCTATATTTAAAATAGATAACTCACAAAGACCTACTGTAAAAAATTTTTTTAAAAATTAAAGTTTTTAAAAATGTAAGTCTTGATAAGTGCAGTAGACAGAATTATAATAGTGGAAAATGACAGAGAGTGACTAAGGGCTACTTTAGATTAGGTGGGCAGGAGGTACTTCTATGGAAGTAAAATTTACAACAAAATTCTAATTATCCAAAAAGAGTCAATGTTGCTACAATAAGAGGAGACGGATTTCTGTTCAGAGGGGTTGGGGCAAAGGCCCTGTGGCAGAAATAAGTTCAGAGAGTTTAAGGAAAATAGAAGCTCTTTGTCTGGTGTCTAGCAGGTAAGGAAAAGGCTAGGAGATGAGGTCAAAGACTCAGCAAAGGTCCTATCTTGTAAGACAAAGTGAGGAGTTTGGATTTTATTTTAAGGGTGGTAAGAAAATTTTAGAGAATTTCGGGCAGAGGAGAAAGATCTAATTTCAATTTTAACAAAATCACTGTATTAAGAATGGATGATAGGGATTCCCTGGTGGCGCAGTGGTTAAGAATCTGCCTGCCAATGCAGGGGACACGGGTTCGAGCCCTGGTCCGGGAAGATCCCACAGGCCATGGAGCAAGTAAGCCCGTGCGCCACAACTACTGAGCCTGCGCTCTAGAGTCCGCGAGCCACAACTAATGAAGCCCGCGTGCCTAGAGCCCGTGCTCCACAACAAGAGAAGCCAC
Organism: Monodon monoceros; assembly: GCF_005190385.1. Classification (NCBI taxonomy): domain Eukaryota; kingdom Metazoa; phylum Chordata; class Mammalia; order Artiodactyla; family Monodontidae; genus Monodon; species Monodon monoceros. Next base: position 21,828,524 of record NW_021703777.1, on the reverse strand, counting down.
CACAACAAGAAGCCCACGCACCACAACGAAGAGTAGCCCCCGCTCGCCACAACTAGAGAAAGCCTGTGCGCAGCAACGAAGACCCAACACAGCCAAAAATAAATAAATTTATATATATAAAAAAAAAGAATGGATGATAGAGAGACAAGACCAGTTACCAGATATTGAGATCACCCTGTTGAGACATGATGGCGACTTGGATAAGGGTGATTTCGGATCTGTCTTATAGGTGGAGGAAACAGAACTTGATGATGGGGGGTGGGTGGGGAGGGAGAAATGGAAAAGTGAAAAAGAGAAATCAGGAATAACTCGTAAATTTTAGGTCTGAGCATATGGATGAATGTTGGTGCTTTTGTACTAACATATGAAAGACACAGAGAGGGAGAGATTGAAGAGGTGGGGTGCAAAATTCAATGGTTTGATTTTGTCTGTGATCGCTTGAGATATTTATTATCATTTAAGTGGAAATGTCTAGTACCTGGTTGGAAATACAACTCTAGAATTCAGTAAAGTGATTAGGTTAGACGTAGATGGGAGGTTATTGGTATGTACCACAATATACCTAAATATAACATGGTTTGTTTTCTTCCGAAAAATGATCGCTCAGAAGAGGAGCTCCTATACTTGAATGGCTCACAGGATGGGGCATAATAACAATTACATCAGTAGACTGATCTTATGAGTTGTTATCGGAAGTCAGACAAAGCCATGAGAAATATGTAGAATTCAATCACTAGACATAGCCATAAGAGAGTTTGAGAATTCTAAGACTATATATAAGAACAAAGGATTAAATCAAATTCAAAGATTTTTAGAACTCAAGAGAAAAGGTATTTCTATTCCTTATGATTCCCAAAAGCCAAAGAAATGAAAAATCCAGACAAGTGACCAGTCTCAGTAGGACATGCTAATTTCTATGGGTACAATAAAGAGTTAGGTAGTATATATACTATGAATCCAAATAAGAAGTCTATGTGTCTATTTTGATTTATAGAGTCATAGCAACTATAAATAAAGTTCTATGTATTCCACCATAGTGACTGACAGGAATCCAGTGTGTTTCATGCCTGGATTCTCTGGTTGTATGTAAACTTAATTAACTAGGATGTTAATTCTCTTCCTTAATGAGTACGCATCTTTCACCAGTGTGTTTATATTTGTAATTTATTTAAAATTGTTGAATATAATCAGTGGTATAATTTTATGTCAGTTTGTTCCAGTCTACATCTAAGGAAGGCCAGTTTCCGAAAGCAGGAATTCGCATCTCAGGTATAGATAGCTAGCATTTGATTGGAAAGTTCACATTCTTTATGTGGCTGATAAATGCACGTCAACTAAGTTTAGTTCTTAGCAAAGCTGGGGCTTTGATAATTTGCATGACACATGGCTTCTCATTGACAAAAGTTAATAATGTTCAGTGTTGTTTAAGATATTGTTTAGAATATTATAGAGACATTCCCCCACATTTGGATGAATCAAAATCTAGAGCCCTGTAAACTACACATTTAGGTACAGCACCCGAGGCTGGATTCCCTAAATGATCTCACGTCCAGTTGCTGGTTCTGAAGATTCTTGGTTGCCTGCCTCTAATAGATGATCAGCCAAATCCTGACACAAGAATATTGCTGAATTTGCCTTCGGTAAGTCTTTCATATAAGAGGCTGTTTATCACCAAAAAGAACAGAGAGTTGTGACTTCAGCAGACTTACAGAACAGGTTACATTACTGTGATGTGACTTAGTGATTGCTCACTAAAAGGCATTGGTGTGGCAGGCAGAATCTAGGCTGACACTTGTCTGCATAATCTCCTAGTTGTGAAGAGGAGCTAACTTTCACCTATTGATAAGCTATAAGTGACAATAAACGTTTACCAAAAATAACAGATTGGTTCCAGCTAGTTAACAAACCCAGGTAAGAATGTGTATTAAATAGCCTCAGTAGCTGTCTTTCTAAATAAACATGATTTTTCAATCCCAATAATATCTAAAACTAATTTTAAGAAAATTAGAAAATCAAGACGAGAATATAGCTATCAATAATTTTGTGTTAAGAAGGAATCTGTGCACAACACTGTAAATCAACTATACTTCAATAAAAGGTTTTTTTAATAAAAATAATTTTTAAAAAGAAGGAATCTGTGTGTATTTGGTGATATATGTCATTGTAATGATTAAGAGAATTTGGCCTATTTAAGTGATGACTTAAAATCCATATCTGAGTAATTTATGCTTTAGGATTTGGAGTTTACATCTTACTACATTATAGTATTGAAACATTTACAATAACTTGAGTTTCACCATATATATAAGTTTATTTTGTTAGATTTATACAATTTTTTTTAGTATTTGGGAATGTTTATCCTTTAAAGCCAGGTAGTTGAAGTAGTTCAAAATGAAATCAAATAGGTTAAATTTATAAATGTAGTTTAAAATATTTGAAGATGTTTTATTAACTAAGCTCATAAACAGAATCAAACATTTTTCAAAAGCCCTTTTGAACATATTGTTAACATTTGCTATATTTATAAATAGAATGTAGAGATTTATAACCTCTAAGGAACAAAAGGCATTATAATATGATAACTCAATATATTATTACATTTTAAAACCAGAAATCAACTCTATTTCTGTGCAAAAGACAACAAACAAATCTCAAGGGCACCAAAAACTCAGATTAGCGGATAACTCTATTTGAAAATCAAAGTAATATTTAGGGAAAACTCAGGCACAGAGGACTTCAATTAAGTTGTTTTTTTTTTTAATTTATTTTACTGAAGTATAGTTGATTTACAATGTTGTGTTAGTTTCCGATGTACAGCAAAGTGATTCATATATAATATATATGTGAATATATATTTTTTTCATATTCTTTTACATTACGACTTATTACATGATATTGAATATAGTTCCCTTTGCTATACAATAGGACCTTGTTGTTAATCCACTCTATATATAATAGTTTGCAGTTAATTCTAGTTTTAGATGCTGATGGAAGCCACCTTTCATAAAATGGAGGCAACTAAATAAAACATAGATTTAACTATCAGGGAAGGTATGACCCCACAATTTTAAGTGTTAGGTGTCCTTATAAGCAAATCTATTGAAATTACTTAAAGAAAGATAGTGATTACTTTGTGGAGATCACAAATGCATCTACAGGACAAATGAACAAATGGCTGTCCTGATGTTGCACAAAAAATGTTGTACAAATATCCCTAATGGGATAAAATGTCCAATGACAATACCATACAAAATTCCAAAAGGGCCAAAATACAACAAACTAGTGAATAAAACAAACAAACAAAAAAGGCAAACTCACAGATATAGACAAAAAACTGGTGGTTACCAGGGTTGGTGGGAGGGCAACATAGGGGTGAGGGAGTGAGAGGTACAACTACTGGATGTAACATAGGCTCAGGGATTTACTGTACAACATAGGAAATATAGACAATATTTTGTAATAACTGTAAATGGAGTATATGCTTTAAAAATTATATTAGAATATTTTTAAATTTCCAAAAGGGCTAAATCTTAAACAGTTAAATGGAAGTGAAGATGAAATATTCTGGAAAACTGTCTTTAATGAATTGAAAGTGGCTCCGATGATGACAGAGACTGATGCCCAAGGCCACAGTGAAGATTCTGCATGTATGTATTTCATGGACTGTAAGAATGGAAAAAGTAATATCTCTACATTAATATATTATTTTATATAATATGTGATTGTTAATATGTGCAATCAAATTAACAAGTAAGCATATATTTAGCTAGTGTCTCTATATCCCTAAAAGTGTATATATTTCAGCTGTTAAAATACAATTTTAAACACTTTTCTTTTGATCTTCTCACTGGGAAAACTGAAAAACACTTTGTGTTTGAAGTCACCTTATATTCAGAAGATAAAATTAAAGCCTTGGGACTGGATGAGATTATGTAAGTAGAATATGTATGGTTACATGTTTAGTTACAACACTTAGATACAGCATTTAAAGCAGAGAAAGAAGGTGAGGCCAGCAAGGGAGAGAAGGAAGGGTCAGTAAGGTAAGAGGAAAACTGGAAGGGCATGATAACAGTGGAAACCAAAGAAAAATGTTTGAAGGGAAAGATAGCAACCATCTGTGTAAAACCCTGAGGAAAGGCTAAGTAAGATAACAGGGAGGTGATCCCTGGATGTAGGGCATGGAGATCACTTGTACACTCCATGAAGACAGTCTCTGAAAACTGGCTGGTGGGGTTTGGGTAGAAGCCAGATTGGCATTAAGAAGAATGGATGAGGGGGTGACATTACAGACCAAAATCCTCTTTCGATTATTTGCCCCCCTTCTACCAAAAGCTCCATGGGTGGCTGCAGCTCCATCAATCACTTCTTCAAGGTTCACCCAGCAGCCCTCCAACTGGACCAGGGAGCCCTGTGGGGATGCAGGTCTTCCTTTTCTTGTGGGTGGCAGGTCCTTCTCACTCTCTGCCACAGTCATGTTGGTTTTTCTTATTTTCCTATAACTGTTAAGAGCAATACTCTGTTTATCCTTAAAATAGTGTCTCTATGGCATAGTTTGATAATTTAGCAGCATGCTCGATTGATGCTATCATGTCTATTTCTAGGTTTAGCTCACAGTTGAAATATAAATGAAGGTCATGGCAGTCTTGCAGTCTGGTATTAGAAGACATCCACGTGCTGAGGGGTAAGGAATCCTCTGAAAGCCAGCCAAAACGAGTGCCTTTTTAAAATGAAAAGTGAGTAAATGACAAATGCCAGACAGAATAAATATCTGATTTTATCACTGAACGCCTTATTCTTTGAGATATAGTGTAAAATTATGCAAATGCATTTATTGGAACTACATATGATTATATTCTTACTTATTAATGGCTCTCTTAGCAAATACATTCTTCCTAATAGTACCGGGCTTTCTGCCACAGCAGAAGCTGATGGATGTTTGATCTAAAATCAGAATATTCTTACTTCCATTTTATTTCTACAAAAATTAAGGCCACAACAGAGCCCTCCTACTGAAGGCCAAACACTGAGTCAGAGAAGATCATTTAGAAAAAGGGTTGGGGGCTTCACTGGTGATGCAGTGGTTGAGAGTCCGCCTGCCGATGCAGGGGACACGGGTTCGTGCCCCGGTCCGGGAAGATCCCACATGCCGCGGAGCGGCTGGGCCCGTGAGCCATGGCCGCTGGGCCTGCGCGTCAGGAGCCTGTGCTCTGCAACGGGAGAGGCCACAACACTGAGAGGCCCGCGTACCGCAAAAAAAAAAAAAAAAAAAAAAAAAAAAAAGGGGTTGGGCTATCCTTGTTATTCTATGTAGGCTCACGAGACACATTTTGATAAATTAGGGTTCTTTCTTGTACTGTTCTCTATTGTGATCTTTTGGTCTCTATTCTGGCTCCTCTTCAGCCCCATGTACACACCCTACTTTCATGAAAGAGAGACACGGAGTGGGCATTTCCGGCTGGTAGCACTTAGGGATCCCTGAGTTTTTCATAGGGTTCTGTTTAGGATTAAAGCAAAAGCCCCACCTGATAATAAAGTATAACTTTGCCCTTTTCTCTGCATATTTATTTCATCCAATGAAAGGTAGCTGTTACGGGGCTGGAATCTGGTATTCTTTTGTTACTTGACCAAGTAATGTCCTTGGGCAACAAGTTATGTTTTTTTGTCCCAATAAGAGCATACATTTTTTTTTTGAATCCATGAATCACTTTTAAGTTTTTTAAATATCAACCACAGAACTTGATCACACTGGCTACGTCAGTTAATCTTTCATTGAACATTAACTATTGCCATGCAGAAGGGCCTCAAGAAATACTTGTTGAATGGAATGAAATGTTACCTTTGAGAATTTTTATTTTTTTAAAGCCTCTAAGTGAAGAAGGTAAATCCAACACCTCCTACTATTATCTCCACACTATAGGATGAATAAGATTTTAATGAGCAATATTTTTGGAATGCAAACCTGGTGGAGTACATGCTTAGGAAATGTTCAAAGGTTAAGCAGAAATGACTGGTACCTTACCCCCAAGAGCTTTACATTTCTAAAACACATTGGCAAGCACACATAAAACAAAAAGGGGATTTCAAAGAAGAAGGACATTTTGTCAAGTTGAAAGACAGAGAAGATCAAACGTTTTCTTTAGACTCAAGCTCAAAGCTGGGTAGAGAGGCCTGGGTGGCATTCCAGATTGAAATTCAGAGGAAAAATATTTTCTTTAAACTTTCCTTTTATCCAACAAAAAGAGTTTCCAGCCAAATAAAGCTTCAGTGACACTACTTCTTTTTTCCCCATGATTGTCTGGCAGCATTAAGTATATTTCTTTTTTAAAATAGAGATACCATTAGCAAAGGAAGATAATTTGATGAGCTCATAGGGTATACTATACACTCATGTGCTTAGACAGTAGTTGGCACCAGAGACTTCAAGGTCAAAACTATGTAGACTATGGGAACCCTACTTTCATTGTTTTTTTTCAACAGTTTTTTTTTTTTCTTTTGGAAGCTAAGAAAAACGATATCTAGGATTAGATTCAAGTAAATAAAGGATGCTTTGTACTAAACCTACAAAATATGAGGAATATACAAGCTTACAGAGATGTTACACAGGTAACACGTAAATCTCAAACTTTAATAGTGTATGTGTGTGTGTGTGTGTGTGTGTACGTGAGCCCTGCATATTTATAATTGTGGTTCTCCTATACAGTCATTTCCTGGAATTAACCATGGAAAAATTTTTTTTGCTTCACAGTTGCATGAGCTATTTAGAGAGTCTACTGCTATTCGTACTCTGAACTTTATACCTGTGTTTAGCTCATAGATTTTGGACAAAAACAGCTATGCCCTCGTAACTGGTTCATCCCATGGACTCGTGCGAGTCCGCAGTTACATTCTCAGGGCTGTGCAAGGTCTCAGATATGAAATTCAGTCACAGACCATTTCTTTTCTCTCTGTACATTTTCTTATATTAACTCCAATGTGGAATTTTCAACATACATCTAGCCCAGGGAAGTTGTACTGTAATGAAACCTTGCTTCTCCAATGTTTAAAATGAGTTTGTTTTGAAATTTCATTAATGATTTAGTCCTCATTGGCCTACAAAAACTTCATAGGCAGTACTGAATAAAGAACTCCAGAGACCAAATATGACAGCCATGATGACTGCCAGTATCAATAATTTAGCATTTTTGGTTTTCACTGCAGCCTGGTGACACTGCAGCCTTTGCAGTATCCCAAAGAGTATAGTTTCATGAGTCAGTTTTAGATTTCTTCATTAATGTAAACACTACCAGACAATGTGCTGATATTGTGGAATATGTTTTCTACCCTTTGCTTTCTCTTTTTGGGGAATTGCATCACTATAGATTTCTGCACCTCACTTGTGGTTTACCTAATAATCTTCACAGTAAACCGACAGCATTTAAATTTTGTTTGGAAATATTAATCATTCTACGTGAAAACATTTGATTCTACAGTTACAGAAACAGTAACGAAGTGTTAACAGGCCAAAGCCTTAACACTATTATTTAAGGTTTTAGAAATAACACTTTCATTTAAGGTTTTAGAAATAACTAAGTCTGTTTGTTTCCTGTGGCTATCGTAACAAATTACCACAAATTTAGTAGCTTAAAACAATGCGAATATATTATCTTGCGGTTCTGTAGGTCGGGTGTCTGCCACAGGTCTCGCTGGACTCAACTGAAGGTCTTAATGCAGCTGCATTCCTTTCTGAAGGCTCCAGGGGAGAATCCAATTCCCTTCCTTTTCCATTTCTAGAGGCTTCCCCCCTTCCTTGGCTTCTGGTCTCCTTCCTCAAAGCCATCAAGGGAGACCTGAGTTTTTTTTTTCCCATTATATCGCTGTGACCTTTTCTTCTGCCCCCTCCTCAAGTTTAAGAATCTTTGTGATTACATTAGGCCCATCCAAGTAATCCAGAATAATCTCCCTGTTTTAAAATCAGCGGGTTAGCAAACGTAACTCCATCTGTTATTTTAATTCCTCTTTGCAATGTAACATAACGTATTCACAGTTTCCTGGAGTTAAGATGTGGACCTCTTCGGGAAGCCATTATTCTGCCTACTGCACAAAGATAGATTTTTAATGATGCCAAAGATCTATGCAACAGTCAGCCCATGATCCTATCTATTTAAGCCTCAGGTACATGAGTTAATAAACTTTATTCTGTATGATAATATTCATTTCCTGTTAAGCTATAGATGCAACTCTATGCAGTTCTTAAATTAAAAAAAAAAAAGAAAAAAGCACAGTATTGAAATAGTTGGGATAAACTTAGCAATCTTCAGAAGGCTCCAGAATAGGGTGGTAGGGTGGGAAACTAAACTAGATGACACTTAGGGTCCTTTCTAACTTTGTAAATCTGCTACGGATCTGCAGAGCACTGCTCTTCTATTTATCCCTTCCTCTCCATCACCATGGAGACATAGATGCTTAACTTTTCAGGGTATAGAAATTAATGACAAAATGTCCCCCCAGGGATTCGTCAAAACTACAGAATTCTCACCAAGTTAGCCTTAGGACTTTTTTTCTGTGAATATAAAAATGTAACTTAAAAAATTTTTTTAAATAAAAATAATCACTGGTTGCCGTGACAAGTAAAAACACATACTTACGTTAAACCTTCAATAAATATAATTTTTAAAACTTATATCACCTAAATATAATGTTGGTAGTGAGAATTTTTCTTATTTTACTGATAGAAAACCACTGACAAGATTTTTTTTAAGACGAGATTACTAATACAACTAAGTTAACAGAGTTAGGAGTAGATATGCACAGTACTGCAAGGAGATTTTTTTCATCCCTTTGTTCTTTGATGGATTAAAAATACTAACAGAATCCTTATAAATGTGGATGGAAAAATATGTCAAAGAAGAGTCAGCTCTGCAGAACTAGTTTCTATGTAGTAAAATATATGTTGATTATGTCTGCACTTCAGCCATATTGGAGTAGGAGGGACCAGATTTACTCTCCCATCTGGAAGAAAAAAGGGACAAAATATATGAAATAACCATTTTCAAGACACAGGACATCAGGTAATAAAGGCAAAAATGATCCCTAAGAGATGAGAAACTAACAAGATGAAACTTACAGTTGCGCCAACTTACTTCCTTAAGAGATTTTGCAAGTTGCCATGCAGGGAAGGTGGAGCCCAGCAGATGCCCTGATAGGAGGAGAAAGAGCTGAGAGTCTGGATAGGCTTGCACCTAAGCCTCTCAATGTAGTTTGGGAAATTTTAGCAAATTGCACTTAGCAAATTCTTTTGCCTTCCTACAAAGATTCTTTATCAGAAACCCTCTGGCCTTTAGATATGTTGTGTTTTAACGGATTCATTATTAAGAGCGCTTCAATATGTCTGACTTATCATTGTACTATCTATGTCTGATTCCACAAAATATGATTAAGAATATATTAACCTGCATCCTTTGAATTGTTGCCATTAGTCAAATAAGTTGCCGGGGTCATTCTGTAAAGCACAGGGGCGCATGCGATATGGTCTATTCACTTCCTGAAATGGACCAATACATTCTGCATGAGCAGAAGCTTGTAGGTGGCTTATAAAGTCACCCTCACACACATCAATACGATAGTCCAGCAAAGAACTTGCCAACCCATGACCAGAATGCAGACGAGGAAATTATATTTACCCCACGTTAAGTGTCAGCTACTAGATTTTGTATAGGGATATTAACTTAATAGCTACTTGTCCTGGTTGAGGCATGTTGAGCCCAAATAGCCAAATCAGTCGCTCAGTCACCAGATTTATCCTGTGCCCCAGGAAGGGCTTGATCCAGCTGAGGCAGCTCTGCAGCTGAGGCTGACCCAGAAGCAGACTGACTGCTACTTCCTCTGCCGGTTTCAGTGGCTTACCTGGTGGCACGACCCAGACCATCATCCTCCAGGGATCTAGTCGCCATGCCCTTCATGGGCTGGGGTGTTTGGCCATGTCTATTTACCATCACAAATGGGCCAAGGAACACCCAGAAAATTCAAGTGAATCCCCTGGTTTTCACCCAGATTCCTCTCTGTCCCCATCATATAAAAGCAGCCATACCTCCTCCAGATGAAGAGACTTATCTATACCAAGATGGTGATTTATCTTCTTGCCTGTTGGTCCCTGGACATAAAAAGCCAAGTTGGCAGGCACAGTTTATAGTTCAATGGAGTGTTTATATTGGGTACCCTGAAGAAAGGTGTCCCCCTTGAGGACATAGAATTGTAACCAGCAGATCCCAGAGTCAGTTGCAGAGATGGGAAGCAAGATGTTCCCCAGTGAATCTGGGAGAGATGACAACTCCTGCTTCCATGTTTAGTTCCCATGGTGTTTACCTAGGGCTGTCGTAACAAATTACCACAAACTTGGTGGCTTAAAACAACGGAAATGTACTCTCTCACAGTTCAGGAGGCCAGGAGCCTAAAATCCAGTGTTGGCAGAGTATGTTCCTTCTGGAGCCTCTCAGGGAGGATCTGTCCCACGTTTCTTTCCTAGCTTCTGGTGGTTGCCAGCAATCCTCGGCATTCCTTAGCTTGCAGCTGTGTCACCCCAATCTCTGCCTCGGTCTTCACGTGGCCTACTTCCTTGTGTGTCTGTGTGTGTCCTCTGCTGTCTTATAAGGACACCAGTCTTCAATTTAGGGCCCACCCTAAACCCAGCATGGCCTCATCTTAAATTAACTCATTACATCTACCAATGTCCTATTTCCGTAAAAGGCCATATTCTGAGGTTCTGGGTAGACACGAATTTGGGGGGCACAGTATTAATCATAGACTGAATTCTGTCCTCTCAAAATTCACATGCTGAAATCCTAACCCCCAATACCTTAGAATGTGACTGTATTTGGAGATAGGGCCTTAGAAGTAACTAAGGTTAAATGAGGTCATGTGGATAGGCCTCAATCCAGTATGACTGGTGTCCTTATAAGAAGAGGAAGAGACATTAGGTGTATGTGTACACAGAGAAAATGCCATGTGAGGCCACAGTGAAAAAGTGGCCATCTGCAAACCAAAGAGAAAGGCCTTAGGAAAAACCAAACCTGCCAATACCTTGACCTTGGACATCTAGACTCCAAAACTGCGAGAAAATAATTTTCTGTTGTTTAAGCTACTCAGTCTGTAGTATTTTGTTATGGTAGCCCAAGAAGACAAATACACTGTTTAACTACCACCCCACCTCACACACACACATGGATTCTCTACTGGGAACACAATGGAATAGAAGTATCTTTGACTGAATGCATACCGGTGACTTTGAAGGATGAGGTCAAATCCTGGCAGAGTACTGCCTCTGAGCTGCTGCTTCAGACTTCAGCAACCACTGCAACATATCCTCGGGCAGGAAGTTTCTGGGTGGCATAGAGTGTGATACCAGTGGATCTCATGGTCACAGGCCTATTCCTGCACCTTCTTAACTTTAAAGATGGTCCCCTGAGCTGACACAATGTTATGTGGTTTCTCCTGCCAGTGAATCCAAGCCTTCAGGTGCTGATGCTGGATGAGGCCCTACAGAAGGGAAAGGCAAACCTATTCCACTGAGAACGGACCACTGGCCTTTCTAGGCTGACTGCTCCGACTTGCCTCATAAAGCAGTGATGCCCTACCAGAGGCCCAGCATTCTTTTCTGCCGCTGATAGGTTTGACATTTTGCAGTGGTGGTAACTATGGTAGCTTTGATAGATAAGTTGGAGTCCATGCTGGCCCAGGAGGTGTCTAAGTCTCTAAATGCAGAGGGCATGGCCTTTCTCTAGAGCCTTAGGTGGCTGCATTGTGGTTCTTTTACTGCAGCTTGCCACACACTCCACAAAACACCTTTCTCCACCACTGTGATCTCCAGTACAACAGCACCTATCCTATGGCTCAGAAAGCAGGGCTGCTTCCCCTGCAACCCAGACCCACTGCAGAGCTCCTTCCTGCTGTGGGTCCCATGCAGAACAGGCAGCCTTAGCATCGTATGGTATATGGCCCACAACATTATCCTAAGGTATGAAATACGCTGCCTCCAGAACCCAGGAGGCTCACCGGGCGTCGTGCTGCCTTCCTCATGGCAGGAGGTGTACGTAGCAATTTTTTACTGTGGAGGTGATGCACCAGCCTGTCCCTGACCACTGGACCCTAAAAATTTTATTGGTGTGGCATATTGTTCATAAGGTTTATCCCCTACTCTCTGTAACACGTCTTACTAAGGCCTCATTGTTCTAGCTTTTTTTTTTTTGAATTTTATTTTTTTATACAGCATGTTCTTATTATCTATTTTATACATATCACTGTATATATGTCAATCCCAATCTCACCACCACCACCACCCGCTCCCCACTCCTCCACCCCTCGTTTTCCCCCCTTGATGTGCGTACGTTTGTTCTCTACATCGGGGTCTCTATTTCTGCCTTGTGTTCTAGCTACTTCTTCCTCATCCATCCTCAGCATGCTATCATTGATGAAGCAGGTGCATATTCTTTAGGATAAAGTGGCAGGGTTAATAAAGCCCTGGGACAAAACTTTTGAAGTATAGTGTCCATTCCATGTGAATGCAAACTGTTTCTGATCCCCTTTTTCGATGAAGAGAAATCATTTGCAAAATCCAAGACTACATTCCTTGGACTTGGGCTCCATATATCTGCTCCAACAAAGAGGCCACATCTGGCACGGCATTTGCAATCAAGGTGACTACTTGGCTGAACTTGAAGTTACCTATAGGCATCTTCCAGGATCCATGCAGTTTCAGCGGGGGAAAGACTGGTGAATTAATATAGATGAGATGGGATTTTCATCTCTGCATTTTTGAGATCCCTAAGGATGCCACTAATTTCTGCCATCATTCCAGGCTATACCATTGCTTTCTGCTCACTATCTTGGCTGCGGTAAGGAGGAGGTAGGAGGGTAGTTAAGTTTCAGAGGCTTCCACTTAGCCTTCCAAACACCCAGTGAAACCACTGTAACCTTGCATTTGGTCAAGACCCCTGTTATTATCCAACGCCTCCCTCACTTTAAGAAGGGAGCAAAAAGGACACTTTGCGTCTCTGGATAGCAGTATCAATTAAGACTCTGTCCAACAGGCCTTGAAATATCTTATTTTCCTCCTTTCCCCAGAGTAGAATTATGAGTGAATGTCTCCAGGTTTGGGGGAAGCACTGGGGGACTAACTACCTTGTCCAGATGCCTTGGTGCTACAGGGACCTTCCTCCTGGGGACCTCTTTCATCGGTGGGCTATGGGTCTGAAAAGTGACTCAGGTCCAGAAACTGAGCAAGGGATGATAACTTTTTATCGGAACAACCACCCTTTGGCCTCCATGTTATCTATCCTTGATGTTGTCCAGTGGTACAAAAACTAAGTAGTACTCTCATTGTTACCCATTTATCTTGCCCCTAAGCTTGCTGTATTCTATTAACCTTCTCCGTAACTCTCTGCAGGTCAGGTCCCCTTGACTAACCACTCCCACCTTGGTAGTCATTACCATAGTTGTGACCCCACTGACTCTTGGCAAATAGGTACTGCCACTGGCCACCTATTATTTCAGGGTCTTATCACCCACTGCCATCAGCAAGCTAAGTTTTACAATAGTTTGTTTCTATTGTCAGAAGTAGCCTACAGAGTCATCACTGAACTTCCGGGGGACCCTCGTGCTCCTCTCATCAGCACGTGTCTTTAGGGCCTTGTTAAATGGTATGCCTGTTGGGCCTTCCTGCGGAACGTAATCATCCAAAGAGAAATCTATCCATTCTGGCATAGCCACTTCCCTCAACCTTTTCATTCTTTCCTCCACCATTTGCCGCTCAACTTTGTTTAGAATTGGCCGTTGCTTTTTCCATGTTTCTAGAAGCCATCCTGGTAGTGAGTTCACATCTCCTGGCATCCTAGCCGGGATGTTAAATCCTATTAAGAGAGTGCTTATCCTGCAACCCAGGGACCCAATGTGGGTGCTATTATCAAACTCTCCCCTAATTTTGTCCTGTCCCTCCTCATCAACAACCTCAGATTCCAGCCTCAATCATTCTCCTGCTCGTCCCAACACATCTAGGCCAATTCTTGCAGCTCCTTTGGGGTACAGTCTGTCTCCTGTCTCATCAGGCCCAGCCCCTCTCTGGCTGAGTTTTACTTAACCCTAATTAACAGTTGCTCAACCCTAATTCTAGGTCTAGTGGCATGGAGATAGGGCAAGTCCTCAAGGGCGCACAGGTTGCCTGGGGAAAGAGACCTCTGCATCATCATCTGGCTTGGGAGTAGGTGAGGCGCCTTTGCCCTTAAGAGAGAGAAGTGGGCTGCGACTGGGGGCTCAGAAAGTTCCGGAGTCTAGGGAGTGAGAATCTTCAGCAGCATCCATTGAAATGTCTCCATCTCACTCGTCAGGGTCCTGGATATTCCCAGACAGTCCCTTGACCTTTGCATAATAGACCTGCCGTGACGGGCAGCTGTCTTTGAAGTTTATCCATTCAGACTACTAACTCCTGGCTTGGTCCTCAGTTTTCTCAGTTCTCCTGCTGCAAGAGATGAAAGCTTTTTCCAGTGCATCTGGAGGCCCTCTGGCTTTCACACCTGGCTTTCTGTTGCCTGTTATTGCCCTCAGCTGTTCATTATGTTTCTACGGAATAAAAATGACTCAGCAATAGCCATCCTACCTGTTATCCATATGGCTACAATTTTCTCCATACTTTTCAAATGCCGGCCTGATGACACATTCCTTTCTACCACACCATCCCAATTCACTGTCAGTGTGAACTGTAACCGCTGGAACTTGTGCCAGCAACTGTCTGTTCTCCACCTACCACGAATGATGGGGTTCAGCTGCATCACTTTGTGTCTCTCACACACTATTATTAATCTCTGCTACCTATCTTGCATATTAGACAAAAAAATGAAACAGCTTATACAAGAATATTGGAGTGCTTTCCAAAATAGATTTAAAATACTAAGAATAAGGAATCAAATAAAACATCAAAAGTACATAAGTGAGATACTAGATTTACTCAGAGAAATGAAATTTCCTGGGTAAAATATGTGTGATAATACTGATTCTGAAAAATGGCTACATAGTCACCTTTGTCTATACATTTAAGCATAAATAATAGGTATTGTTCAGGACACATGCTGTGAAGAAAGAAATGAATGAGTCAATTGCTAAAACACACATATAACTACTTAAGATAACATGAATATTTAATGAAAATTTAGCATATAACATCTGACTTTTATCCTGCAGACAAACGAGAAAAATTACAATAATTCATTTTACCCAATACATTTTACAAAATCAGACAGAACGATTTTCTAAGCAGTGTTAATAAAAACAGCAATTTAATTTCAAACAAATATATTACCATCCTATTCCTTTATCCTAATATGTATTTAACTGGCAAACCTACTAGATTACAGAAATCAGTAAAATCCAATCCATGATGCTTCAACTGCTTGGATCGATTTGAAATTCATTTTTGAAATTCATTTTTCTTATGCTAGAAGCCTGATTATCAGTTCCTACTAAAATGCTATGCCCTACTCCTTGCCCCAGTTAAGGGTGACTAGTCTTTCACATAAGGCTAAGTGACAGTACGTACATCTGTATAGCCACACACGATTCATCAAGCACACACATTCCAGCTCCTCAGACAAGGTCACCAATGGGCAAGCAGCTTTCCTAGTTCTCTTGTTCCTCATAGTGAGCATAGCCACTGGCATAGGTCCTTCCTAAATTCAAATTACTAAACAAATCTGATGACTCAGCATCTGAATCCTTTCCACCTTCATCTTCTTCCTCTTCATCATCCTCCGCTTCGTACTCATCGTCTTCCTCATCATGGTAGCTGGTATCACCATACTTAGCAGATGCAAGGTTCTTCCAATAGGCATCATACCCAGAAGCTCCATCTCCCTCTTCACCTCCAGTCTGCCGGCCAAATTTCAGGGAGCGTGCTACGAAAGACAGATGTGTATGTGGCACCTGATTACCTCCAATTCTCTACATCCTCATCTTCCTCTACAATATATGAAGTTACATGAACCTGATTGGCTGCTTCTTACTCTCAAATGAAGAAGTCAGTCACATTTTCCTTATTTCCTCACTTAACATTTAACTGGAAAGAAAGGAGACCTTAGAAACAACAATCAGTTCAATCCTACTTAGAGTCTACATACACATCATATATAAGAAATGATAAAGATGACAGTGTCATCTCATTAATTCTAGACAAAGCAGGAAAATGAATTAAGAATAATAGCATTCTCCATACATAAGTTAAATAAGGCACGTTAAAAACTAAAATGCCCTTTGTTTGATCAATTAAAAGTGCATTTTCAAATCACAGAACAGGTGATTCCATGTCATTACACTCTTCTCAAGAGAGCTACTTCATAATTCAGATGTCCTAGAAGACAAAGGCTGTCATTTCTTCTGCCTTAGTAGCAAAACAAAGGTAAGTGTAAAAAATGTCTCACCTCACTGTATAACTCTATCTTTGATTAAACAAAGTATTGTCAGAGTCATTTAGAATTATGTTTCCATTATATGTTTGGTAAAGAGTCAAATTCTCTTCAACAAAATTGCGAGCTTCATTACTGTAAGCATGTTTGTAGTAATTGCATTCCTTCATAGAAAAGTTATATGAAAACTGTAAAACAATTTCCTACAGTAGTGACG
Organism: Monodon monoceros; assembly: GCF_005190385.1. NCBI lineage: Eukaryota > Metazoa > Chordata > Mammalia > Artiodactyla > Monodontidae > Monodon > Monodon monoceros. Next base: position 21,811,886 of record NW_021703777.1, on the reverse strand, counting down.
TATAACATAATAAGCATCACGGCTCAAATGTCACACACATAAGAATAGCTTCAAAATGAATTCCAACTTGCAAGTACTGAAGATTACCACCACTTGAATATTGAGGATTTATTGCTACTCAATTATTTAAAATGAAGCCTCAGCAAAAACAGAAAAATCATTTTTTTGGTCTTAAATTTCAGTATTCACTATGTCATTGACTGAAGCAAATGCCAAATATCAGAGTGAATGACGGTATATTTCTTAAGTTAAACTGGGAAATTTTACCCACAAATTTTCCAAGGCTCTAAAATTCCATTTGCATGAGAGAACACATTCATCTTTTCAAATATGAAGAAAAGGCGAAAACAAAAAGAGAAAGAGAAAAAGAAGAGATAAACCCCGTCTAAGCAAGAAAGCAAAATCACCCCAGTGGTATTTTAACAAGAGCCTTACTTGACATGCTAAGATCCTTAGTTTCCTGAGTTTCATGTCCACATTTAGGGCAGGGAGGCTGTTTTCCTTTTTCTTGCTTAAACACCTTGCTCCTTGTATGATCATCACAGAAACAAGCCTGTATAGGAGAAATAAAAATAAGCAAGTTAAATAAGTAATTCAAAACATATATGAAGACATCACTTAGTATTTCAAGGAAATGTAAAGTTAAAGATATACTTTTGCTAGGGCAGAGATTAAGAGTTTTGTTGGGACTGGTCATGCTCCCAATTTCAATTCCTTAAAGGAAAAGGTCTCTGCCAGGACTCTTCTGAACTATGGCCTAAACACAAGACAGAAAATATATGCAGGGTATTATATGTAGACACATTTCTTCGTAAATATGAGTATTCACAAAGCCTCTGATGACATAATGGTGACCAGCTTATCTACCTGCACAGAGCACACAGTCTAACTGGAGACACAGACAAGTGGAGAGGCAGCTACACACACTACGCATTGCAAGGGAAGTGAAGAGGAGAAGCGCCAAACCAGACCCAGGATTCAGGAAAGGCTGCCTGGGAGACGTGAAGTCTTAACCAAGATCGGCAGGAGAATGGGGGTGCAGCAGGGTAAGCAAAGACGGAAGAGTGATCTAAGGCAGAGGAAACAGCACAGACAGAACTGGAGAAGAGCTGGGGGAGAATTAAGAGATAGGGTTAGGAGTATTAGTAGGAACCAGAGAAATGACTCCGAGAGGCAGTGAATCAGCTGCATCTGTTTAGTGATCTTTGACAAATGGAAATGCTGGAGACAAGGTCTAAGGAAACACAACATTATGGAAATCTTCATTGTACTCAAACTCTACCAGGCAAGTGCATTTTGACATAAGGTGAAATATGCTCCCATCATTTTGGTCAGAATGTTCTCTATAAACATAAGGTACAAAAACACTGAGCTAAGATTCAGGAGACACACGCACTAGTGTCAACTCTAAGACAAGCCAACTAGATGACCTATGAAATGCCTCTAAGCTGTCTCAACTTCATTCACAATCTCTAAAATAAAAGAAGTAAATTACATAATGTTTAAGGACCCTTGTAGATTTATTATAGCTATAAATAATCCAAGAGCTGGTGGATGAGTATGGGGCTTAAAAACAAAAACGAAAAAATATAAAAGTATACCTTACAACGGAGACAGGAATGCTGACCAAGCCGATTGCATGAAACACCTGTGAGGGAAAGTACATAATATCCGTTTTCAAACTTGGAATGAAAACACTATTTTCCAAAGATTTATACTTGATGTACTATCTTAGATCAATTATCAACGTTTTTTTCTCTGTCTCATAACCTAGAGGATACAAAAAATGAGATGGAATCCCCAGCCAGATGCAAGTAACCCAGCAATTGCACAGACACAGCATTCTTTTATCCTCCAATCTCCTTCTATTGCTCCAAAACTAGGAGATGGCAAGCTTCATTAATGATATTTAGGAAACTGAAATGGTAAAACATTTTTTCAGTGACATTGGCTGGACTCTTCACTTAAGGATATAATAGTTCAGGACTTCCCTGGTGGTGCAGTGGTTAAGAATCCGCCTGCCAATGCAGGGCACACGGGTTCGAGAGCTGGTCCAGGAAGATCCCACATGCCACGGAGCAACTAAGCCCGTGCGCCACAACTACTGAGCCCGCGAGCCACAACTACTGAAGCCCGTGCGCCTAGAGCCCATGCTCCACAACAAGAGAAGACACTGCAATGAGAAGCCCGCGCACGGCAACAAAGAGTAGCCCCCGCTCGCCACAACTAGAGAAAGCCCATGTGCAGCAACGAAGACCCAACACAGCCAAAAAAAAAAAAAAGGATATAACTTCAATTTTTAAAAGAATAACTGTCTCCATTAATATATATTCTCTCCTCGTGTTGTAGGCTATTGCCATTTTTTGCAAACTTCTGATATGAGAATAGAATACTTCAGGTGGAAAAGCGTGACTATGAAGAGAAAATAATACTCAAGTGGGCAGGAAAACAGATGGAAAAATCCTAAAATATTTTATCTCTATTTTAGTCAGTAAGCCACATTAATTTTGGTCATTATCTACAATTAATGCAAATGTTAATGCAAATAATGCACTTAAACGTAAGAGCAAATATTTTAGAAAAGCCAATTTGTCTGGCACATATTGAATATGCCAAAAAATGAAAGACAAAAATAATTAAGAGAGGTATAGAAACAAGAAAACAAACTAAGCCTTACCCCGATATAGTCTAAATATAAACTATTAACTTTCAATTTACTTAGAGGTTTTGAAAAAGTAAAGAAAACAAAAGGAAATCTATCTTTCTAATTCAAATATTGCAGATGTTTCTAAGTTGGGGATTCTTTTAAGTTTGCCTGGGTCATGGGGAGCTTTTTCAATCTGAAGAAGAAAGTATTTTTTTAAAAACTCAATGATGATTTCTCAATTATGTGTATTTTTATTGCTTCTGTCCAACCATCCTGCTTCCTTCCACAGTGACACTGCTATTTCAGATGGATTTATATTACCTGTCCTACATGCTAATAATAAAAGTAAAAATCAACTGAGTACTTACTATATATATATATTAGGAATATTTAAGTATACCAAATTACTCCAATAATAACTATATTATTTCAGTCTGTGGAGGAAAAAACCTGAAATCTCAATCATTTCTACTTGAAGGTATGCCTAGAGAGTAATTAGGTTCATTCTTCATTCAGTCAAAAGAGGATATATATCACCAAAATGCTATAAATCCCTTTCAAGTACAGAACCAGAACACAGACTGAAAAGTACAAAGTGCCCAACCCAATTTCCCTGTGCACCAGGCATTTCTGATACAGAATCTTCTCCCATCCCCACCACCCGAATCTTTGACATGCCACAATGACACAATCCCAAGAAACTCGTTGTTGTCTACCACACCCTCACCCTTACCGCTGGAAACCCAAACCACTAGGATGGGATGTGGCCTTGCCAGTCTTCTTTCCCTAATTACACCTCAAAAACACACAGGCACTCCACTTCACTGCCCTGTTATTTTTCTCCCCAAGAGTTAAAATCTTGAACTTATATAAAAAATGCATTTCTCCCAGATTCTAAAAAATATTGTGACATTCCTAGTTTGAGACTGGGGAATGGTTTTCTTTTTAAATCTATTTCTATGTCTTCAGAGTATTTTAAAAGAAAGCAGGTTAGAATACATCAAAGCCTGCTGACAATAAGCCATTTAAATTAGAAGTCCCCGGGCCACTTTCATTATTTTAAAAAATAAAGGCAGAGTACACACATGTGTTTTGTTTTTGTTTTTTCCCCTCAAAACATACTTCCCACTGGTTATACAGGTAAAGAAGTATTTTATAGAATTTCCGTATCTTCCAATTCATAGTTGTACGCTCAAATCCAAAAAGGATGAGATATGACCAATTAAGGGAATAGAAACAAACTATCTTGGGGACTTATATGTATGATTAGGACAGTGTTTCAGAGAAAATATTTCAAGTAGTGGATGGCAACTGGAGAAGGAAAAATGGCAAAGAAAAAATAAAGCAATGAAAAAAAAGGAAAGAGATGATAAATTACAGTAAACCAAGGAAACCTGTGAATGTGCAATGAGAATGACTTTAATATGAGGTATCAAAGGCATGGTAATAAATTTATCTTAAAATCCTTTCAATTATTCAGTGTCTTTATTTTTCCTTTGTCTTTTACTGAATCACTAAAACTTCTTGATGGAAGTATAGCCTTATCACTTACAGTTGCCTGTCTTTGGGGTTTAAATGCTACGGAATACACAAAGTTCCCAAGTCCCAAATAAAATAATTCAATTTTTATATTATACATTCTGCAGAAGCCTAGGAACAGCTCAGAAAGGCTAACTACTCTGAGATGTTCCTTTAATCTTTTGAGATTTTCTTTATAAATATCACAAGAATTACATATGTGTGTGTATGTGTGTCTTAGACTGATGACTTATCAACTTTAAATTTATAGATAAGTATAGGGATTGGCATTTCATAGCAGAACAAGAACCAAATTGAAGAAAGTGAATTTGGAATTTGAGTCTTTCCTACAGTGGTATCTACTATTTAATAAGGGCTTTCTAAGTGACAGGTGCCATACTTGTGCTTTATATGGGTTCTCACTTCAATTGACTCCTTGAAAAAATTAGCATCTTTCTTTAATACATAACAAAATTCAGGTTTAGAAAGATTTGGTAAGTTGCCCAAAAACATATGGCCAATAAGTAGAATTCGAGTAATGTCTGAATCTAAAACTTGAGCTTCTGAGAATCAACAGAATAGAAATAAAATAAAATGCAATCTATCCCTAAAGATGATACCACAAAACACTGGTTCTCAAACTAGAATACACATGAGAGCTATGTGTGCAGGTTAAATACAGATGCCCGGCACCTGCCACCCACTTAAAGATAGAATCTCCAGGGATGAGGCCTTGACACCTGTACTTTTTAAAACCTCCACAGGTGTTTCTGATGCACATTCCTGTCTAAGAGTCACTGGAACCAACTAGCAGGAACAAACTAGGGGTATACCACTTATCTGGGGACACCTGAAAACAGGGTGGGGGAGGGTATGTTAGTCGTTATAATAACTTGGAAGTGAAAATGACTTTTAGCATTCAGGATCAGGGATGCTGCAAGGCCTGCAATGCCTGATCAATCCCACAAAATGAAGAACTGACCCAACCAAAATGTCACTGGCACACTGTTGGACAAAAATGGACTATATGCGTTCTAAGTTTTTACTACCAACAGAAAATAGATATTGAATTAAATTACAGTCCATAAGAGGCCGCATGAAAAACTAGATTCCTTTTTCATTAAGTTTAACACTTATACTATTAAGAATCTTGGGTATAAAGAACATCCAATATATAAAAACTTACATTTAAATGTTTCCGCTTCTAAAACCTGGCAGCTGGCTTGATGTTCAAACTGATCATCTTCACAAAGAAAGTTATGGCAAAAAGAACAACTGAAAATTCTGCCTCCTATTGGATTAAAGAACAAAACCCACAAATGTAAATATGATAAAGTTTAATTTTAAAAACTTATCTGTAAAACTGCTCAGAAAAGATGGCAAGTTATTTCAGATTCACATGGCAAGTTATTTCAGATTTACACTAAAATATCACGGCAGTTTTTGTTCTGGCAAAGGCTACAAAGAAAACTGACAAATTGAACCATAAAAGAGTGAACTCCCACTGTACCCTGGCTACCCATATATACTCACAATGCTCGGAGACACTTCCTCCCCTTTTACTCCCCTCCCTACCTGCCTAGGTAAAAATCCTAGTATTGCCTGTTACTGCTGGTATAAATCCCTTTTCCAACTAAACTGACAACCAAAACAGTGCCAGTACTTATGATTGATAGCATCCTAAAAAAAAAAATCATAAAAAAAGAGCATCCAGAACGTTTCAAGGTCAGCCTTCACTTCCAGCAAAGCTCGTCATTTGTATGTAACCAACTCACCATGGTCCCAGACTCCCCGTTCACATTCCACACACTCAGCGTCAGTAAGCGGGCAGGCACAGGCGTGTGTACTGAGACACTTCCTACCATGACAAACCCAAGCTTCACAGAAGTCACATATTGCACCCTGCAACCAAAGAACATGAAAAATTAACCTTTGACACAACTGGCTGCAGCCATAGTTTAAGCAGTGGCAACCACCAAAATCATATACATTTAGCCACTTATCAACCTTCAGTGATAACGAGTGGCTTCATTAAGAAAATGTACTGTTTAAGCCAAAATTAAAGAGTGTTTCCTGAAAATCAAACTACTTCACCAATAGCTATTTACAATATACAAATCTATAAATCAAAAGAAAAAGAAGCAGAAGGGAAACTATACACTTAACGCTAATATTAATCATTAAAATAAGTCAAAGAGCTGACAGTGTTGCCCCCAAACTGAATTTTACAATAAATCAAATGAAGTCTAGAGCCCATAATTTAAGCATTCCTGTCTATAGCAATTCTGGTAACTAAATGAAGTTTTTTCAAATACTAACATTCCTGACTTAAGAAAGTTCCTTCTTATCTGTGTAATTTATAAAATAAATATATAGCTTTTCTAGAATAACAGAGAGAAAATATTAAACTTCTGCCAGCATCTTTTTAAGGCAACTTATGCATTAAATCATTATTATATCTCTTTGTTAAATAAAACTAAAATAAAATATTTGGAACTAAATGACAGGGTAAGACTTTCCAATTCTCTGTCAAGGTAAGACTGTAAGACTACACACACCTTTAATAACACAATGACATCTACACAACACTAAGAGCTAGAAAGAATCTTAAGGAAATGGAATTGGATGGCTTTTCATTTACAGGTGAGGAGGGACAGGGGCCTGAGACTAAGTCCAAGTTCTAGAGCTACATTAGAGCTGAGCTGTGATTCAAATCCAGGTCTTCTAACCCTCAAAATTCACTGTTCTACTATTCAAGGCACTGTAACAAAAGTGGAAAAGAGCAAATAGGAAGAATGGTTGGGGACTTGTAAAAATAGATTACCAGTGCAGATAGCAAGTCCTCGAATCTATCTCTTGGATTACTCAGGGTTCTAGCAAGAGAAGAATGACACATTAAACTGGGTAATCCAGGGGAGTTTAAAGAGATAATTCACAAAGAACAGGGAAGGGCTTCAAAAACGTCAGGGATGATGCAGATACTACCCCTAGGGCTGAAGGGCCAAGGTCAGGGAAGGGAGGGAGGTTCTACAACCGCAAGAGAGAGCCAGCTGTATGCAGAGGACTACCTGGTCATATGGGGAGGAACTGGTGGCCAATCCATGTCGAAATCAGGACAAGCTGGTAGGGAGTAAGCTGGGAGAATAAACACCCGGATCATAATTTCCTATCATCGGGTCTCCTGCCAAAGTCCTTTTTGGGCGGCTGAACCCAAAAAGAAGCCCTAAGTAAGACACTGATCCAGCCCACCACACAAGTCAGGCTCCCAGGGCAAATCAGGGGGAAGAGTTGGGGAGAGGGAATCTTAATCAGCAAATAGAAGATGGCCAGAAAAATCACTTTTCTAGAATTTAGAGCTAATGATGCATGATTCTACTTTAATGTATTCTTTATATAAGAGATCACTCATACTCATACAACTCAGTGAATTAAAAAAGTAATAGTTTGATAAATCTAGACATAAGCAAACTACCAAGGAACATTACAACGGCTTCTGAATAAAGATAACACTGACGATCCTATACTTAAAGAATTTTCACGAGATGATTATGAATAATTCCAACTCTTCTATAAGATAGCCACTCATGAAAAATATAAAGGTCTGCCTCATGATGGAAAATTATGTGTTCTTGGAAAATTATGAATATTCTACTATAAATATTACTTTCCTCATGGACTGACATTTGGACCTAAGAATAAATTCACACAATAGAATATATAGTAAAACTGGTCAAAAGGATAACATTTTTTTTGAAAAAAAGAGCAAAATGCCTCACACAATGCAACTGCTTCTATTATTTAAAATAATGAATTTTCTTTGAAACGTCTACATGTAACGAAGAGATAACGACATGTAATGAACTACATGTAACTACATGTAGTAAAGAGCATAATTCTGTGTTAACTACGTGCTCTTTTTTGAAACGTAAAGCTTTAAAAAAACAATTAATCCTAGGTTCTTTTGGAACTACGTTGCTTATTTAACCAGAAGACTGAATCTTAGTTTAGCAGCACTTTCAGTATAGTAAATAATATTTTGTGATGTCTAATTAAGATATATTAGAAAGGTATCACTAACAAATGAACGTTGTTTAGGTCAACATTAGATGAGTCTCCCTTCCTTATACATTTCCCAATAAGAAAGAAGAAAGCAGTCAAAAACAAGTGGGTAATAGGTGAAAATCATACAAAAACATGCCACAGATAATCCAGATAACTCCAGACTGATTACATTTGGTCAGAATGCCTTCTCCTTATCCTCGGAAACCTACTGGTCTAAAAGATAACTCAAGAAGCTTACCACCATGGCAAGGCCAGTACTGTAGACACCAGCATGTTTTATGACACAGTCAGAAGACTTCATCATGCACTTTGTTTTCCCTAGCAAAGAAACAAATTTTCACTATTAGTCTTGCAAAGTACTACATGCAAATATTCGCTAATTCCTCTTTTTATCTAGCCCAAGTTCCTATGGAAATAATTTGAAAATAAAGAGAGACCAGCACTATCTACTGCTTATATAACTGAAAAAAGAAAATGGATATAACTGAGACCTCATTACCTGAGTCAGATCTTTTGAGATTAGGAACTTATATGATAATTCATGTTTGTACTAAAATCAAAATTTGAAGGTTATGCTTTGTAATCTAATAATCACTAAAGCAGTTAAAAATCTTGTGAATTTTCAGGTGAATTCAGGGAGATTTTTAAATGATATGCTTTAAAAGTGAATTTTACACTTTGTAATTCACAATAAACGCAGTCTGATTTGAAGTTACTGCTTCTTTCTTTCCCTAGAACATATCAAACCAAAGCAAATCAAATAATAATTATGCAAATTATCTGGTTCATTTTTTTAATGTTTAACCATAGTTAAAAATTTACAAACTTAGCCCCTGGGTAAACATTCTTCTAAAAGAATTGTCAAGTAGTGCCCAAATGAGCACAAAAATCAGGAATATAATGATAAAGCTAAAAATCACCATACAGCCACAAGAGCTCTTATCTAGCAGTGAATTACCAACCCGAAACACTGTCAGGACATTCACTTATCACATGCTGTGAGAGGATTAATGGTGACATATTAATCACGCATCTCAGACTCCACAAAGCAGAACACGAAAGAAACAGAAGATGCTCAATTTTCCACTTCCTTGATTACCTAAGAAACAAAGCTAGACAACAGGAAATGGGAAGAGAAACAGGAAATGAGGGGCAGCAGCCCCCTGTCCAACACTAAAGACAAGAATCAGTGAGTGGGAAGTGTATCCGTGCACAGCACCACAAACGCTGAAAACAGGGGAAAGGCCTAGCGACAGCTTATCTCAATCTTCTCCACAGTCTATTTTCTCACTCTACATCCATTTGTCTTTTGTAAATAAGGATATAAAAACTGGCAAATGACTGGTCTATCTAGGCCAGTGTTCTCTTTTCCATTAATTACATACCTCAAAGCTGTCTCTGAAAGCTAGACCTACACTAGAAACATTCAGGGGTGTGGCCCTAAGCCTTCCTAACTTTCTGCAATGTTATCATGCATAAACACATTTAAATGAGCATATCTCAAACTGTGTTTCACCTGAAACTATTATCCTATAAGCAAAGGGGATACTTGTTCAAATAAAAGTTTGGGGGACAAACCTGTAGTAAAGACAATTAATCAGGTTTCTCTACTGGAGGTCTTCAGAACCTTTAACACATACATAGGTAAAAGAGCTCTCCCAGGTGGGAATGAGGGAATGAAACACGCAGCGTGTCTCAAATGTATGCTCTGCTTTAAGAAATACCTACTAATATCTCAAGTATTCTGTGGAAGACTATTTGGGAAACATGGATCTTGTTCTATGAGCTACTATTTAGTTTTACTCTGAATAAGCGTTTACTCTGAATAAAAGTTTCCACTTATACTTGGGAACTAGGTAAGTGGCTTAGGAACTCTATTCCACTCACTTGGGAATACATGTGAGGAAATTCAAGAATCATACGCTAAGAACCAAACAGAAAAACAACTGATCACAAAAACTGGCACCAGGTAAATGTGGAATAAAATTATTTTCAACAGCCTAACACACTGCAGGCAGTATCAGCAGAAATCAAAATTTAGGAAAGTAAACAAAGGATATCGACAAGACTAAGACAGTATAAATAAAAATGCAGCATCACCAAATGTTATTAGTCTGAAATCTAATCTTTCCACGTTTAAAACAACTCGTGGTACCTTTATCTAAACTGTATCTTAATTATTTTCCAGCATTACATCAAAGAGACAAAACCAAGGCTTGACAGTTTTTTGATAGGCCAAATAACATTTTATGTAGTCTTATTAATAGTAAGGTATAACATTACTGTAAATGATAATGATGAACCCACAGGTTCAAACTGATTAAATGCCAAACAAATGTTTGATAGAAGCATGTGTTTTGATCATATACTTACCACACTGTGCACAAATTGGTAACTTCTGTACAGAATTACAAAAATAGCAAAATGCTCTATTCTTCTGCCGTCTTGTCATGTAAAAGAAAATTTTAAAATTTAGTCAAAAAAAATAAAATAAAATAAAATAAAATTTAGTCAATATCAGATAAAAGGTCAGTCTATATTATTATATATAGATAGAAAAAGAAATGAATAAAAATTTACCTCTGACACTTGTCACATTCCTGTAAAACATAAAAACATAACATTAATTTGTCTACTGGCTGAAAACTGCAAAGTTACTTGAATTATAAAGAATACCGTTTTTCATGTTAAAATTTAAGTGACATTTGCCCAAACCCTCCAATTCCACCCATGAATACAAGCATCTATACATACTTTAACAACAAAGGTATGTTTTGGGGCATACCACACTAGAGAAAGAAGGGGCCTTTTCACAAGAGGCTAAATACAGTAGTGGTCTGTTTTTTGGATTTTTTTTTTAAGCAATCAGAAAAATAATACGGAATGAACACAAGAAACAGTAGAGAACACAGTATGTTGAAGCTCACAGAAAATCCAGAATTCTAAACATGGTATTAAAAAGCTCTCCACAATCTGGTCTCTAACCACTTTTCAAACCTCACTGGCCTATTCTCTTTAGATTCAAGTCACTATTTGTCAGCCATTCTCAAAATATGTCTTGTATTTCTTCTTTTCCATGCCTTACTTATTCTAATACTTTTCCCTGAGAAGTCCCTCCTCACTTCTTCACCTACTGGAAGTCCTGGTGATGATCCCACCTCCTCTGTGAACTGTACCCCATCCCCACACTCACCTTTATCACCTCAGTGCTAATGAACCTTAATCCCAATTGTACCTTTTCTGCAGCACTTACCAAAGTCTAGCCCTCACTGTATATATTTATGTATGAGTCATTTCTTTGTCTTCCTTCTCTTCTCTAGAAATCACCCTGGCACGGACGAGGGAGTCCCCACTGTCCTATCTGTGCTATGTCATCTCGCTCCCCCTCACCCCCCGACCAACCCAGTACAAATGCTGGTTAATCCTGGGTTGAGCACCCACCCAAGCCCAACCCATCGGAGTTCTTTCCCTCTCTGAGGGCAACAATATGTGATGTGAGACATGGGAGCTATGGACCCAGTGGCTATGAACCCCCCAAAATGGAAGAAAACAATCTGAGAAAATGGAACTAAACAACAGCAAAAGACAGAACTACAGGTTGTTTCAGGTTCCAGCTGTCCCTGCATCCCAGCTACATCCATGTCCTTCCCAACTACACAAGTTAGCCCATTACTCATTCAATCAACTATTTCTCCCTGAAGTTACTTAGGTTGGATTTCTGTCATTGACAAACATTAAGTAATACAGAAAACAACTGAGCTATAAGCTTGAGGAAACCAGGACTGTGTCATTCAGCTACGTATTCCCCTCAATGCCTAAAATAGTACCTGGCACAGAGTAGGCACACAATACACGTATGAGGAATTAAGTCACATTAAGCATTTCATATGTCTTCAATGAAATCAAAAAAGAAAAAAAAAAGAGGAGTGGGAACGGAAAAAGTAGAGAGGCGTGGAAACAGGAAGATACGGGACAACTCAGAAATATGGTCAAAGGAAGGGAAGAGGTAAGGATGACTTAGGATGAAAAGGCTCCAATTAATAGGACAAACTGAGGATGGCATACTAGGTTAGAGAAGCTGGAGAATGTCACACAGTTCCTAGTATGTATTCCTGTTCAATACATATCTATTTGTCACCAATGGCAGCCAAGGTAATATGACAGGTTTCAGAAATAACAAAATCAAACAAAATTCACCACTACTCAGTGTTAATGAAAACAACAGACATGCCTTTAACATAGATTTATATAGTTTTTCAATTGATAACCAAAAAAACTTACCATTGAAGCATTGCACGGGTGTTTAGCTAAATCGATAGTGCTTCTTGATGCTCTTAGCTGTTTTTCACGTTCCCGGCGATTCTCTGCCTTCTTCCTCGCACCAGTCTTTTTTTTAGGCATCTCCCCTTCTTTCTACACAAGCAAACAGAGACGATATAATTGCCTTGTTGCATTTGCTATTTTAAAGAAACTAAGGAATAGCAGAATGAAATCTTCTAATTCTCATTAAACTTTAAACTCAACCCTGCTATTTTGATGGTTAAGCACATTTTAAGCCTTTATGCATCATTTAGCACACATCATCCCAAATAGATAGCTTTTAAAATAAGGCACTTATTTGTATTACCAAACAGTTCTAAAAAATGTAAACATCAAAAAGATTTATCCTAACAGCCAAAATGGTTTTCTTTCCCACAGAGCAAAAAAAGTTTCTCTGATATTCAATATTCTTTAAAAATTACTCTGTACCAAGTGAAAAAAAATTATTAGGAATATATAAATAACAAGAATCATTTAAAAGTATATTATTTACCCAGTTTATATCACTTTTTTAAGCCTTATATTCAGATGACCTGATGCTGCCAAGTCTTCAAGTATGTCTAATTTCTCCCATGTAATACCTGAATAAAACATCTAATAGTCAAGTCAAATGACATTGACTACAAAGCCAAACTACCCTCTCCGAAAAGATATTAAAGGCATCTGAGTAGCTTTGACTCCCTGAAAGCTGCCTTTCCCGCTACTTTTACCTGCAGTGAGCATGTAATTTTAACAGGGTTCAAATTTAACAGTATGTGTTTACCACACATATCAAAATAAGGACTTTAAAACTGGCTTTTATCAGGTAGTTGAAAGAACTACCTCATTTAGAAAAACAAGGTCTTTACTAAATAACACATTTTTATTTGGCTTTTCATCCCATCTGAAGACACAAGTTCCCTGAGGGTTCCAGCCCTATCTTTCTTGACAATGTTTGCTTCCCAGCCCTGCCTGAAATAAATTAAGCCTTAACAAATGAAGAGATACACGAATGAATGAGTCCATGTGCTTGCTTTGAAATAGAATCTCAAATTTCTTAATATTCTTCAAAATACATGTATTTTTTAAAAAAGTCTCTTCTAAGAGAGGTTCTCAAAAATCAACTGTGGAATTCCCTAAAAGCACAGATTTAGACTTCTAGGCTCTATCCAAGATCTACAAATTCCAAACCTCCAAGCACGGTTTTAAGTTTCACTGGTGACTGACACACAACCTTCCTGAAGACAAAAATATTCAAAGAAACCAAAGTCGTGTCCATGATACAGGGAGAGAGTTCCATGAAAGCACACGTTGACACTCACATTTCCCATTACAATACAGCAAAATCATACACCAGCTTGTACCTGGAACAATACTAAGGTCACTCATAAAGTTGTCCTAATTTCCGGGTTTCAACTCTGATGTTGGAACGCCCAATCAAAAAACCGCGCGGTGGTTAGTTGCGACTTAAAAATATGAACAAACCAGACAAGGAGGTTTAGTGGGTGGTTACCTGAAGTAACGTCCAAGTCCACTAGGTCACCCTTCCGGTATTTACAATGACAAAACTTACAGGGTGAAAAGTTGTGTACTGCCCTCGCCAAAGGAGCTAAAAAAATAATCACAGGGTGATCACCGGTTGAATTTTCTGCGTCCCCCGGGGAGAACCCGCTGGGAAAGTTGAGCCTCATTTTTTTCTCCTCTAGTTTGTTTTGTAAACTTAAAGAGTGAATTCTATTTCTCAGCGTTATACGGGTTTAAGCCCTTCTCCAGGAACGCTCCCACTTCAGGACGTGGCCCGTGTCACGAAATGAGAAAACAGGCCCGGGGCCACTGAGGCTTTGGAGGCAAAGCCTGCAGCCGGAGGACCCAGCGGGGTGCAGGGGGAGCCCAGGGGAGAGTCGGCGGAGGTGCCACGCGACTCTGGGAACCAACGGCCGTCCCCGCCCGCGGGGCACCCTCCCTCGCGCGCGCTCCGGGCCGACCTCGCTCACCCTCGCGGGGAGGCCGGGCTCACTCCGGGGGCCAAGGGGCAGGGAATGGCGTGAGGTCCGCCCGCAGCGGCTGCAGATCCAATTCGAGGACCACGATTCCGGGGGAAAAAAATGCTACTAAGCCCCGAGGAAGGCGGGCAGAGCTGCTTCCAGGCACTAGGAGCCGGACCGGATGTCCTCTGACGTCAGCACGTCGACAGGGGAAGGCCCGCCCACTTCTGTTCGCTCCGCCCCGTCCCTCCCCCTTCCGCGGGGGGCGGGTCTCCCAATCCTGGGCGGAGGACATGACTGAGAGAAGAGGAAAAATGGGGGAACAGAAGGAGGGAAAGGGTGGAAATTTTATTACCTCAATTTTATGTTTTCAGGAAAGGAGAAATCTAAGCGAAGAGAAAAATCTAAAAAGAAAAAGGAAATGAACTTACCACCTGGTAGTGGATCAGTTGACTCAAACAGAAAATTCTTGCCTAATTCTTCTGGAAACTTTCTGCTACCCGCATATTTTGTGCCCTCACATCCCACTTTTCGTGTTTGCTCCACAAGTTGTCCCTTTAGTTGTCCAGTGAAGTTCTGTGCTACCCTCCTTTGTCTATTTCCACTGGCCTTCTGGAATTCCATTCTTTTGTGAACAAATTCTTCCACATTCTGAGCCTCTAGTGTGTTTGCTGCCTGTCCTTAGCTGAAACGTAACATCACCCCCACCCCCTTGCAGAGTCCGTTTGCTTTAAACTTGAAAGTGAAGGTTGCGCATTTTCCCACACTTCCTTCATGTCTTGGTTAGGGGGGTGGGGTGTGTCCCCTTGCTTCCCAGTGCCTCACTCACATAATTCATCCTCGTTTTTATGTAGCAGTGCCACTTTTTATCCTTCCCTGTTGCTATGTTTTACCCTCTCCTCACGGATGGAAGACTCTGGAACCTGACTTCCAACTTGTGCCATCACCCAGAATCACATTAATAGCTAAATGGAAGACCCATCCTCTTGGGTTCTGGATTTCTTCATCTCCAGTAGCCATCACCTCTGCTCCAAGACAGGCACCCACTCTCATGACTGTACCTGAGGCCTTGTCATCAGGTGGAACTACTCCACCACTAAAATCCAAAATTCAAACATCTAACCAACCAACTTCCTAATTACCAACTCTCTCAGCTGTCCCTAACAAAGACTTCGAATCTAATGATCCTTCTCTTTTCTCCCCATCAATTATCCCCCTGTTTTCTTCCCTTCGTTTCTTCCCCAGTTAATAAAACACAATTCATCACTTCAGTCACAATTTTCCATGTTTTTGTCCTGAGCAAACCAACTGGAACATTCCCAATTCTGTTAATTCAACAGCTTGCTTTTTCTTTCCTACTCTGGACATCTGAGTGTTATTAAGGAGAAAAAAAGTTACACAATCATGATTCTACTCTAAATCCAAAGTCACTGACCTCCACAGGTCTTTCAAAATTGCCCTGCAAGCCTCCTATATTTTCCTAATCAAGCCCATCATTCTCATTTTCCATGAGGGCTTTATCACATCTTCTCCCCTTTCGTCAAACTTCTACCACTTCCTCCATCAATTTTAGCAGATATTATTGCCTGCTTTCTCACAGAGAAAATAGAGTAGTATCAGTAACAGCTAAACAACATCACTGTGTGCTCCTGGCACTCTAATTACATGTGTAGTGTTAACTCATAATTTTACACATGATGAAACTTGGTCAGAGAGACTGTGCAACTTATTTCAATATCACCCAGATGGTTTCGCTTGCAATGTTGTCTATTGTAGCAGTCTTAAAACTTTTGGTCTCAAGACCCCTTAAAACCTCTTAAAAACTGAGAACCCTAGCAAGCTTTTGTTTATGTGGGTTATATTCAATTGATATTTACCATATAAAAAATTAAGACAGATAAATTTTAATGTTTATTTATTACAAATTATCTTGATAAATCTATCACATGTTAACATAAATAGCATATTTCTATGAAAAATAACTATATTTTCCCAAACAAAAAACATAGAAGAGTGGTAATGATTTACAGTTTTATAAATCTCTTTAATGTAAAGCTTAATAGAAGGCAGGTGAATTCCTGTATCTGCCATTCCACTGAGAAATGTTTTTTGGTTTTGTTTTTGTTTTTTTTGCGGTATGTGGGCCTCTCACTGTTGTGGCCTCTCCTGTTGCGGAGCACAGGCTCTGGACGCACAGGCTCAGTGGCCATGGCTCACGGGCCCAGCCGCTCCGCGGCAATGTGGGATCTTCCCGGACCGGGACACGAACCCATGTCCCCTGCATCGGCAGGCGGACTCTCAACCACTGCGCCACCAGGGAAGCCCTTGAGAAATGTTTTGGTGTTTCCATTTTCCCTACAAATAGTTAGCCAAGGAAATGGCACAGAACCCTCTGGGGAAGAACTGGGGGAATTATTACAATGTACATCTTTTATGATATTTCAGGGCCTTCTTCCTATGGATCTGGCCTTTTCCCTATTGATGGTTTCCAGATCCAAAAACTGGCTCAGACTTTAAAACTGGGCAAAGAATTGTGACTCATTATTAGAGTATTGCTCTCTGGCTCCTACTCATACACTCCCTTGATTTCTTTCGTTTGTACAAACTAAGCCATATCCTTGATTGCTGCCCATCCCATTTTGTTCCCAGAGTCACCATATTCTGTTATCCATCTCCCTAATTTTCTGAGGATCAGACCCCTCTCCCTCACTACCACTCTGTTCTTGTCACTCATTACAGTATGGGCCAGGTTGCATTGTAACTTAAGCCAAGTTATTAACCCAGTGACAGGAGGGAAGCTGGGGGCAGATCCTGAGGGGAGCACGGGTTATACTACAAAGAGGAAGCCTCTGCATGGTTTTCAAGCCAGGGGAGCACAGGCCATTAATGGGGAAAATTGGACCATGTTCAGACTCAGAGGGTTCAGGGGAATCCAGGGATTCAAGATTTTCAGGTATCACAACCCAGCCCATTGCATCAGGGTTTCTTTCCAGTCCAGCACTGTGACCGTGGCATGGCCGACCTAGCTAGGTTGTGTGGTTGTTGATCTTCTTTGGAGCTCTGCCTCACTTACGATTAAGTGCTGGGCCTGTTCCTCAGCTCTTTCTGCCCTCCCACTGCAGGAGATAAAAGCTTCTTTATCTGCTACCAAAGAGGCCTGAATTTTACTCTTAAATTTTTAATAACCTTTAATCATTCTCAGCCCTTTGCTTTTTCCAAAGAATCAACTTTGCTTAACAAAACTAGTTCCCCTGACCTTAAGATTGCTATTTCCCTCGTATTTCTTTCTTTTTTCCCCTCATATTTCTTAAATGCCTGATACACTGCACCCACTAGTGTGTTACCTTCCATTAGAATACATTCCAGTTCACTACTGATAAAAGGTTAACTATTGCACTGTTACCTTGTGCCAAGGTCCATCTGTCCCTCATCTATCACCAATAAGGAAGTCTGTATTGACAGTGGCCAATGATTCAAGTCAAAAATCCCATATTAGCTCCTGTTTCCTTGGCTCAACCCTGACATCAACCATCTTGGGTTGGCTTCTCTGGAAGCGTACCCTGAGTCAAAGATGAGTATAGGGAGTTTGTTAGGAAATGCTTTGGGAATACCATCTGAGGAAGGAATGGTAGTAGCCATATTGGACAGAGGGAAGAGTTGGCCTGCAATATAGTCTCACTGAAGGCCTTGACTTTGAACCTGGCATGTCCCTTCGGAGTTGAGGCAAGTGGGCCCAGCCTTTATATACCTGTGACATCAGTCACTGGATGTGGGCTGACAAGGGAAGCGGCTGTGACCTGGGACCAGATTACTCCTTAAGAGGACTGACAGCTGCATTTTGTCAGCTTGCTGCAGTCCCAGCAGCTCAGGGAACAAGTCCTTCACTTCTGAAGAGGAATCTGGGTAGTACCTCCCAGTATTCACTACAAAGAGCGATGGCCAAATCAAGAAATATTCAAAGACAAAGAATCTTTATCATTCACAGACCCTCACTGAAAGAATTCCAGAGAGTGTGCTTCCCAAAGATGAAAACGGAATTCAGAAGGAAGGTGGGGGGGGGGGGGGGGGGGAATGCAAAAAACAATAGTGTATAATCAATTCATTGGACATATAGGGCAAATCTTAAAACATTATCCGTACAAAACAACAAAACTATAATAAACAAATTGGATACAAAAACTAGGCAGAACTGAAATATTCTCTAAATTCAAGGCAATTCAAATCAAATCCTGAGAGGGACTTTAAAGTGGAATTTGACTAGTTAGTCCTAAAATTCATATGGATAAGTAAACCAGGAATATCCCAGACCATTTTAAACACCAGCAGAAGAGAATACCTTTATTTATTATAAAGTTCCAGTAATTAAAACAGATGTCGACAAATAGACAAATGTGACTGAATAAAAAGCCTAAAGACTCACATACATTTTGCAACTTGGTAAATGGAATAGGCTGCGTTAACGACAGTGAGAAGAGAGGTATCATTCAGTAAATGAGGTGGAGACTATTGGTGATCCATATGGAGGAAAATAAAGTTAGATCCCTCCCTATTTAACAGCATACATAAAAATAAATTCCAGATGGATTAAAGATCTAAATATACAAAGCAAAAATATAAAACTATTGTAAGAAAATATATGAGAATGTCTTTTTGATCTCACGGTACAAGTGATTTCTTAAATAAGTCACAAAAAGCAACAAATTACAGAAAATAAATAATGCATGTTACTGATTAATAAATTTAAATAAATTTAATTT
Source organism: Monodon monoceros (assembly GCF_005190385.1). Classification (NCBI taxonomy): domain Eukaryota; kingdom Metazoa; phylum Chordata; class Mammalia; order Artiodactyla; family Monodontidae; genus Monodon; species Monodon monoceros. The sequence continues at coordinate 21,792,618 of NW_021703777.1, read as the reverse complement.
AATAAATTTAATTAAATAATGTATGTAACTGAATCAAAATTTTAAACTTCAGCATGAATAAAGACACCACAAGCAAAGTGAAAAGGCAAACTAAAAATTAGGGGATTGAATTTGACATGTATATAACTGACAACAAATTCATATAGAGACTCAATTATCAACTGATCAGAATTATCAAAAGAATCACCATTCAGTGAGAAAACCACAAACAACCGAAAAGAATTACAGGCAAAAGATATAAACAGAAAATTTTATAGAAGAGGAAATCTAAATAGCATTAAAAATACCTAAATCAATATTACAATGGAGTACTATTTTGCACCCAGCAGATTGGCCAAAATTTAAAAGTCTGGCAATTCAAAAAATTGAGAAAGGCTGGAGAAACATATTTTAAGCAATTCTGGTAGGAGCATAAATTGTTAAACCTGTAGCACGGTTTTGTTTTTTGTTTTTAGAAATGACAGCTGTACTTTTTGTTAAAGACCCAATTTTATTTTTTATTTATTTATTTTGGGCCGCGTGGCCTGTGGGCTCTTAGTTCCCCAGCCAGGGATCAAACCCGTGCTTCCTGCATTGGAAGCGTGGTATCTTAACCACTGGACCACAGGGAAGTCCCCTGTAGCACTGTTTTTAATAGCAAAAGTTTTTAAACAACCTATCTTAGTTAGGGAAAGGTATAAATTATAGGCAATCTATACAGCAATTAAAATTCATGAACTTAATCTATAAGCATCAACATGGGTAACCCCAAAACATTATGCTAAAGAAAAAATCAAATTGAAATACTATTTATGTAAAATTTGTAATGCAAAAGACCAATTGTATACATAATTTATGGATACATATATATGTAGTAAAAGTACCAAAACATCCATAGAAATTATATTAACTTCAGTTTTTTTTGTTTTTTTTTTTGCGGTACGCGGGCCTCTCACTGTTGTGGCCTCTCCCGTTGCGGAGCACAGGCTCCGGACGCGCAGGCTCAGCGGCCATGGCTCACAGGCCCAGCCGCTCCGCGGCATGTGGGATCTTCCCGGACCGGGGCACGAACCCGTGTCCCCTGCATCGGCAGGCGGACTCTCAACCACTGCGCCACCAGGGAAGCCCCAAACTTCAGTTTTTTTATTATCTCCAGTGAGGGAAAGGAAACATATCGATGATGTGAGAGGTATTAACTATACTTTTGGCTGTCAGAAGGTAAGCCAGGACGAAGTGAGAGAGTGGCAATGGACATATATACACTACCCAATGTAAAATAGATAGCTAGTGGGAAGCAGCCGCATAGCACAGGGAGATCAGCTCAGTGCTTTGTGACCACCTAGAGGGGTGGGGTAGGGAGGGTGGGAGGGAGTCACAAGAGGGAGGGGATATGGGGATATATATATATGTATAGCTGATTCAGTTTGTTATACAGCAGAAACTAACACACCATCATAAAGCAATTATACTCCAATAAAGATGTTAAAAAAAAAAACTCCTCAGTTCAATTTATCTTTAATTACACCTTCAAAGTCCCTTATGCCAGGTCACATAACATATTCATAGGTTCCCAGGATTACAGCATGGTCACTTCTGTGGGGGTGGTGGGAGGGGGAAGATTTTGTTTATCACACCCTCTAAACATATACTCCTTATATCTTCTTCATCGGACACCCTCACTTGAATCCTTATGATCTGCCTTGACTGTGGGAATCTTCTTTAACCTGGTATTTTGGTTTTCAGACATTCCTTTAAGCAGGAATAAGAGAGGGAGAGATGGAAAGACACTGCCAATGCTTGATTTTTGGAGAGCAATATAACTCAAGGTGACGAGAGAGAGAACAAGTGTTCCAGGAGTGACCATGCATGGACCTGGAAACACAGTGCGTCATCTTATAAAGGTATCGCCTTAATGATTTCATTTTTAAAAATCAAGATGCAAGACCCACTTCTTCCCTTCTCCACAATTGCACATAATTATTGTTTTTAATTGAGCAACTTCCCTTCCAACACACACATGCACACACACACACACACACACACACACACACAAGCAACCAAAATTGGGAAATGTAGTAACTTCTTAGAATCAATTTTTGCTCAAAGCCTGATCTGAGGTGGTTGGGGAATTTGGAATTGTTCCTTGGGACCTAGAAATTAAGAGGCTACTCTGGGGGATTTGAAGACATCATCAATTCTCTTATCAACAAAATATGTGTCTTTTATAGTGAAATGAGATATGTTCCCAGCTATTTGGCTCCCAAGAAGAAATATTTCTCCTTATAATGGATACCCCTTCACACACAAATCCTGAAACATATTCATGTTTTGAACTGGAACAAAAATATTCATTAGAAGAATGATAACATTTTGTCCTGCCTCTATAAATCCATCATCTATCTCAATAACAGAAACTATTTTTCCTCTCAAATTTTGTCCTCCCAGACCCAATTCTCATTCTTTTTGTTTCCTTTATTACCTATGAAGCATAGCCCAGAAAGGAAAAAATGAAATATGAAGAGATAAATAATAGCTTAAAGGAATCTTCTATTTTATCATCTCAGGTCCTTTAGTTTCTGAGCATTCTAGAAAACAATGGGATATGAAGAACATTTTACAAGCATCGTATGTGAATAGCCTGTATACATTTACCAGCCGCTTAGGGTGTGACAGGAGATACAGAAATTCAAAATGATTTCTTAATATTTAAGGTTTATACTCTAAAATAAATGCAGTGAATTTCAATGCCACTTATTGGTTTAAAAAAATGCATCAAATCTAGCCTCCTGTTAACGTTCTAGTCTTATATCAAATGACCTTAAAAAGCATGTCAATATTTATTTGATGTAGGATAATTTTAAGAATGTTTATCCTAACTGGGTTAACTATGTTCAGAAAAGGCCTCAAGGCATTCATTTATAGGAATGTATCAGATGGCCTTGCCAAAATTCTACACTTAAAAATACCCCTGGGCTTCGCTTATATGAAAAAAGTCCTTTAAAATTAATAAATAGTCTGAGCTTGTGGTCACGCTGAGATTAGAACATTCATATCTCTCACCCTAAAAACATTGATTAATATTCTACCAAAGACCGAGGACCAACTCAGCAAATGTAAAATGTGCAAAAGAGCATAATCATAGTCTTTATATTTATATTATAACTTATAGGTTATTGAGAATTTTACCCTAATTATCTTATTTGGAGAAGACGTGTATCAGGGTTGTCCCTGCGAGTCCCCAGAGCTCTTGCCAATTCTGCCACTGACATTAACCTCGGTTTTTCTCCTTTAAAATCTCTCTCCACCCTCAGGGGAATATCAATTTAAATGGCACATGTTCATAGAACAGGGAGAAGGAGAGGAGATGAAGAATATATGTACTTATTGTGTCTACTAGATATTCAGTACTAGAGATGCAAAGATGACTAGGTAAGGAATTTTGTCTTTGTCTGAAAACACTGGAAAGTCAACGAAAGCACTTTAAACCAGGTGAGTGGATCATCGTAATTACTTGTTGCAATGATCTTTCTGGGTGCAGCAGGAAGTATGCCTCCCTTTCAATCCTCACATCCAGCAGATCATAAGTTATCAGTAATAGCTCCTACGTGTCTCCTCGCTTTTCCATTCTCACCATCCCTGCATAAGGTCACTTCTTTCATCTATTCTCACATGGAAAATACTGGAGATTCTAACCACATCCGCCTGCATCCCTCCTCTAGCTGCAGAAAGACTGATGCTTCCAAACTGCAGCCTGCTCATATCGCTTCTCGATTTGAAATGGACCTCAGATCTCATAAAGTCCAAATTCCTTCACAAACCAGGACGCTTCATGGCCTGAAGCCACTGGTCTTGGTCCACAGTGAACTGCTTCCAGTTCCTGAACACTTTACACAGCATCACCTTGGCCTGGAGATCTTTTCTCCCCACTCTCCTCTGTTCTCCCGCTGAGCCTTACTCATCCTTCCAAAATTCTTAAGAGAAATGTTACCCCTCTGAGGAGATCCAGAGAAAGTCTATATTTTTCTTCACTGTGCTCAGGAGAGCATACTCCTGTTACTCTCATAATTAGAGGCCGAGGAGGCCCGAGCTGACTCGCGGTGGTGCTGGTGCCACTGGTGGTTTCAGTGGTGGTGGTGGATTGACCCAAAGCCACACCTTTCCTTTGCAATGACCCTTTTCTCTCGCCACCTCAGAACCCAAGCAGCCCTCTTGGAAAAATCAAAAACAAAACGCAACAAAATCTCCCTTGAAGGTGCTCCCAAGCTGATTTGCAAAGATACAAAAACAAGTCCCTGAAAGTTTCAGGAGGGGTGAAAACAACCTTTTCAGACCTGGTGCCTTTAGGTCTCTAGTAAAATAAATAGAAGTGATCCTTGCCTATACAAAGACTGTAGTGGGATGAAATGGTGACTAGGACATAATTAGCTCTCAGTCAATCACACAGAAGGATCAGAGGCCACACTTTCCATTATAATCACATATTTTTGTACTATGATCCTTTACATATATATGTATATTTATATATATCTACTGTAGATATGTATATTTACTGCTGAAGACAGATCCAACTGCATCGTCATATAATCAAAACGTATATTATGAAACAAAACTGGAAATAAATCTTTTGGCAGTTCCAAAGCAGCCATGAATTTTATTTTTAAATGCATGCCAAACAGCATACTTTTGCTTTAAGGATTTATTGCCACTGCTTTCTCCACATCCAGCGTTCCATTTTATGGACTAGTCTGCAGTTGCACAGTGAAATATTATTGTTTGTTAATTTGGCAGTGGTCTGATCCCTAAAGACTTCTGAAATTATTTCGCTGTCGCTATATACTTAATAACTTTCAGTCTTCTTCTCTTAAGACAAATGCTAATGATAAAACATTTGACTACAGACATTAAAATTTAACATGTTGTTATGAACTAATGAGAATAATTTTCTTGTGCAATTCACAAACTGATTTTGAAAGCATTTTTATAAAAGATTTCAGAAATCTTTTAAATATTTGCAGAATGCTTTAAAGAAGAGTGTAACCTTCAACAAAACTAATTTGAAAAATAATTATTCTACATTAGTGTGATATTTTTAAACAAAAGTCTTACTTTAAACTTATACCTAATAAACACAGATAAAAGTATCTTTAAGAATATATTTATTAACAAAATATTAGGATTCTGACTAAACTCTGGCTGTGTTTAAGACAAAAATGATGGACATTTTAGTGGACTCAGGGCTATTATTTTTATCTGCCCAGGAAGTTTTCCCATCTCTCTTCTTTTTTTTTTTTTTTTTTTTTTTGTGGTACGTGGGCCTCTCACTGTTGTGGCCTCTCCCGTTGTGGAGCACAGGCTCCGGACGCGCAGGCTCGGCGGCCATGGCTCACGGGCCCAGCCGCATGTGGGATTTTCGCGGACCAGGGCACGAACCCGTGTCCCCTGCATCGACAGGCGGACGCTCAACCACTGCGCCACCATGGAAGCCTGGTACCTGAACTTTTAAATGCCTACTTTTTTTCAACTTATTTCAGGAGCAGTGGTAAACCAGAACTGGAAACAAAGACAGTCCTATAAAACCAAATGCAAAGATTTGCTCTCTCACTATGCATAGATATTTTTTGATAGTGCCTTGTATCTTTGTATGGGTTATTCTTACTCTTTACTTTCACAAATTTTTGCCCTAGAGCCTTATCAGAAATAAATGTTTTTAAAATTCACTTTCTCCCTTCATCCTTTTATACTTCAAATGGTTGACATAGATTTATGAATTTAGCACTTTGAGTGTCAAGATCTATGTGTACATCTATGTAACTAAATAATCTATATTCTTGCTTGCCCACTATGAATATTGAGGGCTTACACAAAAAACTGAGTTTATTTTTATCTCCTTATTTTATAATTTTGTGCAAGAGACTGGAAAGTAAAAAACCTGCTTTTTTGCATTTTTAAAAAATTTATATACAGTAAAATTCATTCTTTGTGGTGTACAGTTCTATGGTTTTTGACAAAAACGTAGTTATATTTACCACCACAATCAAATTAAAATATTAATGATTAAATTGCCAAAAAGGAGGAATGGAAACACTCAAAATCAAGAAAATATGCATCTAACAAGTATAAAGTTAAATTTATTATTGAATGATTCAAAACAACACTGATATATATTCAAAGTAAATTTTTGACAAAAAAATAAATGAAGATATTCAAAATTGGGTTGCAATTGTGAATTCACTGATATTTTAAGATGAATAATTTTCAGTAAAATGAAAATTTTATCATGGCATTTGTATAGCCAACAAAAGCTACAACTCAAATAAAAGGAAATGACACCAAAGGGTAAAAGAAAAATCATTTTTAAAACACTTTAGTTTGGGGACAAAACTTAATCCAGCTCTTGATATCAGCCACTGATGGGAACAAGGTTGGTTCCTGCTAATGTTTTGAAAACTGGATATTAATGAAGTAAATCTCATCTTGCGACATACTGAAAATGATACTCCGTCATCCTCTAACTGATCAGGAGTTTGGGAGTCAGCTGGCCACCTCTCTGGTCCTCCTCCCAGTAAAGCAGATTCTGGGAGAAGGGGAGTGGAAAGAATCAATCACTTGGGCTGATGCAGGGAAAAGAAGGGTCAGTGTGTGAAAATAAAGGAGATGCCAAAATGCATATCTTGGCAAAGAGTCAAGGCCAACTACAGCTGCAATTCATCACGTTCCTCAATCCAAAGCCATGTACAGTGGGACGGTATAACACTTAGGAGAACTGTTAGTTTTAGGAGTTGGAACCTCAAATGCCAATTCTTCCTAACTTTGTATTTCTACTAAAAGCCTTTCTAAATTGAAGAGGAAGATTCTCAGAATCCACGGTAAACCTGAAGCGTGAAACTTGTGAGGGGCAGAACCCAGGGCAACCCATGTAGTTGGCTGGAACTAATGGCTTCTAAAACAGATCAATCAGATCCAACAGTTCATGGTACTTGTATCACTCTTCTCAAGAATCAAAGTCCTAAGAGGGGGAGTCTAACTGGTCTAATGTGGACCTTGTGCCCTCCCTGCTTTGCTATAGGAAGATTTGATCAACAATTTCATCAAGCGTCCTCAAATGGAGAAGATATAATCCCTTTAAAGGGGGCCAGGGTTTTGGTAGCAGAAGAAAGGGTAAAGACACCGCAAGGTAAAAACCCCTGCCAGAGCCATGAGGCCTCTTTATTTTGAATATATCAAATTAATTTCTATTTTGAGCCCCATCCCATCAGACAGGTGGGAAACTGTATGTCATTTCTTAGAGATTCTCCATGCACAGGCATTTTGTTGCCGTTCCAGAGCTTTCTGCATCACCAAAGCCTACGGCAGGGGCACATGGATTCTACTCTACTGTCTACATAGATCACTTGGAGAATCCCATAACCTTTGTCCACGTGTCTGCCTTCTGCCAGCTCTTTGTCACTTCCAACCCGAGCTTTGCGTGTGGAAATCTTTAATGAGGTACCTGTGATTCCAGCTTCCCAGCATACCGTGCAGCCAGTCCTCCTGGAATCACGTCACATGCTGGCATTTTTGTCAGGGAGCAATGTTCAGCTCTCTTTTACTGGTAAAACCTTCAGACTGCAAACCCTGTCACAATCCAATAGAACCTTTCAAAAAACTGCAGGAAATCTTTCTCCCCTTGTGTTTCTTCTAAACCATTTCACCCGCACACATTCACTTCACCTTTCTAGCAACTTTACAAAACTTCTAATTATCTTGCAGGCTTAGATTTTGAGCAAAGTAAGTCAAGACACTTTGCAGGTTACTAGCGCTTTCCATTCTAACCACACCTCCAACCCTGCCGCCACCCCACCACCACCCCCAGCCACTGAAGCAAGCAGAGCTGAGAGTCTAGGGTCAGCTTGTATGGGGCAGCAGAGGGAGAAAGAGAGAGAGAGATTGTCATGGGGCATTATTAAAGAGAAGATGCAGGGAGCAAGCCACAAAAATTATTATCTGAAAAGATGATGATCTAATCACACCAAGAACAAGGATTAGCACTCCTGGCAGATAGAAAATGACCTGGAACCAGTCCAGGGATGGAGCTCGGAGGCCTTGCAAAGCCTTTTAAGTAATCCCAGCTCAGGCTCACAAGGGCAAGTTGGGTTCACTTAAAAGGGCAGACACTACATCTGGATCCCCAGGAGAGAATTAAGGCTTTTTCCTGGTATCCTGTGAAGGAAGCTCTTCTCTTTTCATTTTTATGAGTAGTTTATTTATGTGCAAAGATGTGTGTGTGTGCACGTGTCTGGAAAAAGATGTGTAGGGGGAAGGGGTGGAAAAGTGCTTATTAGTCCTATGTTTTATATTTCTTCTTTGAGTATGTGGGCTTATCTTACATAATAGTAGCTAATATTGTTAGGGGAACTGTTAACCTACACCGCCCGCCCTGGTCAGGTACAGTAGTAACCACTTGCATGAGTTATCTTACAACAGGAGCTCCCGGTAAGGAAGGCGGAACTGACAAGCTACCACCAATGGAAGAATTCGGGAAAGGTCAAAAGGAGAGAGTAGACTTCAGCCCATATGTCCTACCAACCTCCCAGAATCCTTCTTGCTGGAATCCGTCTTGGCTGAGTGATGCACGCACCACCAGGAAGGACCCTGAGTCAGAGTGATTGGCCAGAGACAACCCGGAAACGAATCCTATCACCATAAAACCCAAGGCTGCGAGCCACATGGCAGAACAGTTCTCCCGGGTTCCTTTACCCTGCTGCTCTCTGCCCGGGCGCCCCTTCCCAATAAAGTCTCTTGCTTTGTCAGCACCTGAGTCTCCTCAGACAATTCATTTCCGAGTGTTAGACAAGAGCCCACTTGTGGGGCCTGGAAGGGGTTCCCCTTCCTGCAACAATATTATTGTGTCCCTCCCATGTACCAGAGACCATTCTACATGCTTTCCATGTTTTAATTAACTCATTTAATCGTCACCACCACCCTGTGAGGTAGGTGTTATTATTACTGAAACCAAGCAGAGCCCTGTGGAGCTCCTGGGCACAGAGGCCTCTTTTTCTTGTCCCCCGTTTCTTGTAGGCAAGGCGCCAGCCTCCATGACCTTCCCTGAGTTCCAAAGGGCAGATTCGAACAGTTGCTAATCAAGGGAGGAGCAGCTAAGAAACCACCTGAGGCCAGATTACAGGGACCAGAGAAGCCCATCAAGATTAGGAGACAGACCACCTGAGACCCTGCACACACCCTCATCTTGTCAGCAACCCCGCCCTCGGGAAGTATTGTTATAAAACTCCTCATCAGATTCTCCTGGGTTGGGACACATAGTTTTTCGTCACAGGAGCCCACTGTGTCCCCCTTTGCCTGGCAAAGTAAAAAAGCTATCCTCTTTTACTTCACCCCAAACTCTGTCTCCAGGCTTCCCTGGTGGTGCAGTGGTTACGAATCCGCCTGCCAATGCAGGGAACACAGGTTCGAGCCCTGGTCTGGGAAGATCCCACATGCCGTGGAGCAACTAAGCCATGCGCCACAACTACTAAGCCTGTGCTCTAGAGCCTGTGAGCCACAACTACTGAAGCCCGCATGCCTAGAGCCCGTGCTCCGTGACAAGAGAAGCCACTGCAATAAGAAGCCTGCGCACCACAACAAAGAGTAGCCCCCGCTCACTGCAACTAAAGACCGCGCACAGAAAGGAAGACCCAAACGCAGCCAAAAATTGATTAATAATTAATTTTTTTAAAAAAAGAAAGAAACTCTGTCTCTGCGATTCGATTAAGCGCCATTGTACAGAGAAGCTGAGCTTTAGGCATCATTACCTGCATTTCTTAGAGCAGGGAACTGAGACTCAAAGTCAAGTAAGAAAGTTGGGATTTGAACCCAGGCTGTCTGGCTCCAGAGTCCACGCCTATTGCCACCTTTCATGTGAATTGTGTTTCTCTAAGCCTGCCAGTTTACATGCCAGCTCTTTGGTTAATTCTACCCTTATTGCATACCTTCTACATGTGGGGTCTACATGGTGGTGCTTTTGCATTGTTTGAGCCCAAATACGATGAATAAAATCTTGTCCCTACCCTGGAGGAGCTTACACTTATAAAACTGTAATAGGCAGTGTGATGGGAGTCAGTTTTGTCAAATAGACCTAAAAAAGGTCTGTGGCTCTCTATTTATAATTACTCTAAAGTTTGATATTATTATTGTAAAACACCTGACATTTATTAGATAAGAATTTTATGTGGTCCAACCTAAACTATCAAAATAACATTAGCTACTAGGATTCAGTTACGTGTTGAAACACTGAACATTCATTAACATGTAATGGCTGAATAAGTATATAATAAAGTGATACTATATAAAGTACTATATAAATAAAGTTTCTAATCCTTTTTCATGAGCTATTGTTACCCCAAAACTGCGTTCACCCTCTTGGTGGGTGTCAGGCCAATAGACACAACCAAGCCAAAGACTGGGAGAAAGTTGACTGTTTGCAGCAAGTAAGGAGAACACCTGGGATCTTTCCCAAAGCAGCGTCTCCCTGAACAGCAAAACTGGGGAAGTTTTAAGCTCAGGGTCCATGCATATTCGTGAGGGGGCTTGAGCAGAGGAGAATTCACCGTAGAACCCGGGCAAAGGCCCAGAGTGTCCAACCTGTAGTTGATTAAAGTCAGGAGAGTCAACACCATCATTCCATCCTCCACCTGGTTAGGGACATTAGTTCCTGCAAAACTCAAAGACATGTTATTATGTACATCCCTTGAGGAACCAGAACCCTGCCCCCATTGCTGCGCTATTGTTTCTTGACTGCTTCTCCCTTGTTTCTGCATTCCCTCCCTTCCCTTAAGATCATTAATTACTGAGACTTGTTCAAGAGCAAGCCTTGTGCCCAGGCTTAGATCACTAAATGGCTTAGGCCATTCCTTGTTCTCTTTCTCCAGGGACCCTTTAACTTATCAGCTTACACTATAGTATGCTAATAAAAATTAATCATCCCTAGAATACTTTCAGCTATCTTTCAATATTTTGAATGTATACAGTACTATATCTCCAATTTCATTCATAGGAATTATTGTGATATATAAGGACTCCCCCTGTCCCCCTGAGAGAAAGGCATTGGTGCCGGCTAAGGGTACCTGTCAGATTTTTCTGTTAACCTTCTGTTGGCGTTTGCCTCATTGGAAGTGTGTCATTTAGAGTGTACAATATGTGTGTTTCAAATGGCGTGTCCTGTGAGCAATCAAGTTTTGTAAAACCATGTGCTTATGGGAATTGGGATGGCAATGCTTCATTGCTCTTTACGGTCTACACAGATGTAGCCATTCTTCCTCAGTGGCCATCCTAATTTATCTAAGAACAAATTCAGAATAAATTATCTTCCTGATCATGTAAAGAGGAAGTGAAACAGCAGTGGGAAATTGGATGGCCAGTTTGTGTTTTATCTACAACTAGGGACTTCACCTCACTGCCCCCTCACAGCAGAGTAATTCCTTGGGATGGAGCTGCCCAAGCATCTCTGCCTCTCTCTGCAAGATTTGCACCAGACAGGCTCATCTCTCATTTCTGGCTCCTACATCCTACTCTGTGGTACCACATTTGGTGACTTCAGTAGTGAATGCCCAGCCAGGCTGACCACTGCCCTTACAGCTGCCCTATAGCAGGTAGAGGCAGCAGAGTCAGGGGTGATGTGTTTGTCACAAAACAGAATCTGTGGGGAAAAAACATGGCTTAAAGTCTAAGCTTGTGAAGACGGAGATACTGTCTTCCTCATCATCATGTCCCCAGTGTCCAGAGCAGTGCCTGGTACATAGTAGGTGTGAAGCTGAATCCGGTTTCTGTACCCTGACACTGAATTAATTCTCAGAGACAGAGTTTTAGGTGAAGAAGAAAAGAATAGCTTTATTGCTTTGCCAGGCAAATGGGGCCACAGTGGGCTAATGCCCTCAAAACTGTGTGTCCTGACCTGGAGGGAGTAGTGAGAAGTTTTACAGTAATGGTTCAAAGAGGGCGTGAAATGCTCGTGGACATTCTTCTGATTGGTTGGTGGGGAGGTAAGTGGGAGATGGGTGGCATCATCAAACTTCTGGTTCCAACTGGTCTCAAGTCTACGTGCCTGTGGGCAGCATACCATTAATTTCTCCCACCTGGTGCAGGTTTCTGTATCTGCAAAACTGCTCAAAGATATTGTTATGTGTATCCCTGCAGGGGAACCAGGACCCTGCCCCAAGGCTGCACTATTGTTTCTTTTAACTGTTCCTCCCTTGTCTCCACATCCCCTCCCTTCCCTAATTAGCATCTATTTGAACTGGCCCTTTGGAACTCAGGGAAGGTCATGGAGGCTGAATGAAGCCTATTTCCTATAATCAAGAAATGGAGGACACAGGAAGGCTTTTGAGCCCCACAGCGTCCTGCTCGATATCAGGTACCCCACAAATAATCATTAAAGGCAAGAAGGAAGGAACAGAATTTGACTCACCATGTAAAAACCCAGGAGATGTTGGGAAATCAGAAGCAAAGAACCGGAGATGATGCAGAGTGGGTTAAGCCCATAAGAGAGCACTGGGGGACTGAATTAGAGCAAACACCATGAGGCAAGGAAGAAGACAAACCAAGTGCACCAAAAAACAGAGTGCCAACCACTCGTTTATTCATTCAACAAACGTGTATTGAATGCTTACTACGTGCCAGGCAATATTCTAATTGCTAAGATACAGTAGCAAATGAAACTGACAAATATTCCTGCCCTCATAGATTACATTACATGGGGGACAGACAATAAATAAGATACATGAATAAAATATACAGTTCATTAGGGAATTTCCTGGTAGTCCAGTGGTTAGGACTCTGCGCTTTCACTGCCAAGGGCCAGGGTTTGATCCCTGGTCGGGGAATAAAGATCCCACAAGCCATGCAGCGTGGCCAAAGTAAATAAGTAGATAGATAGATAGATAGATAGATAGATAGATAGATAAAATACATACAGTTCGTTAGATGATGGTGTTAAGAAGAACACTAAAAGCAGGGGAGAGTGACATAAAGTGTAGAAGGAGCTGCAGTTTTAATTAAGGTGACCACGGCAGGTGTTACAGAGAGGTTTGTGAGTAAAAAACCAGAAGAAAGTGAGACGTGATCCCTGCAGCTCCCTGGCAGTAGAACCTTCAGCCAGGGAATGGCAGGTGCAAAGGCCCTGAGGTAGAAACTTGCCTGGCGTGTTTGAGGAATGGGAGGGGACAAATGTGGCTCTTTCAGAGGGAGTGAAGAGGAAGGAAGTAAGGGGTGAGGTCAGAGAGAGAAAAGGACACCATAGCACTAGGTTGGAAAGGTCATGGGGAATTACGCATGGCAGAGTGCTGTGGATGGGAGCACGACGTGGCCTCTGTCCTGAGTGAGATGGGAAGGAAGCCACTGCTGGTCTTTTCTCACCCTCTCACCTTAGAACCATCCCACATGTTCCCTCAGCCTGGAACGCTCTTCCCCTGTGCTGTGCCTGACCAATGTCTGTTCATCCTCAGGCCTCTGTCACTTTCTCAGAGAGGCCTTTCCTGATGCCACTGTCTAACCTGCACTTCCCACCACTGTCAACCGGTCATTCTGTCTGCCAGCTGCTTTCCTTCAAAGCATGAACCACAAACTAGCAGTATACACATATTTATATAATATCTGTTTCCCTCACCAGGCTATAACCTCCATGAAACAGAGATTGCTCCGTTTTATTCACTACTGAACACTCTGCATACTTAAGTAATTAGCCTTAAAATTATTAATGTATACCGCCAAAAAAAAATTATTAATGTATTTTCCTCTCTTGTGTTTCTGCACACAGGACTTTGTCTCTAGCTTGCCTGAGGCGCCCAACCGCCTGCTGGAAGTGGGGAGAAGACATTAAGGTTATTATGTTAAGAACGGAGAGAGAATTAAAGAATTTATTTTCATTTTCTCATATTCAAAATAGGGGTTTTGCAGTCAGGCAATTGGCTTGAAGGAATTTCGTGTTTTCTAAATCCTTTAGCGAACCAAGCATTCAGGATTCAGGTCACTGATGCCCCAGGACAGGAAGCAGTTATTATGTCACGGAAATCTTGACTGGAAATGGAAGAAACAGCCCAGCTTATGCTCCGTCTTGTTCACAGGGATCTGTTGGGGACGAGGGGCAGGCAGGGGCAGGATAGTCTACAGAACCAGTGAGGATCAAAAGCAGGAAAGATGCTGAGGCCTGACCGAGCTGAGTAAGAAAACAAACGGGGCTGGGACATACCAGCCTCGGGTTGTAGCAGCAAACACCTGGAGGCCCCCAGACGTGGGACTGTCAGCCCTGGGTGGATGCAAGGCCAGGAAGCATCCCGTGCCAAGACATTCTTTAAGTGCTTTATAAACAACATAAAGCATTGTCTATATGGATGGGTGGATGGATGGACAGATGGATGAAAAAATACATAGATCTAGATAGCTAAAGCTATTGTGTATCAATGCATTACATTAAGTATTACGTATGTGTATTATAAGTTTTGTATTTATTGCTACTACATTTACTATTTGTAAAGCACCCTATGGATCCAAGCACACCATCTCCCCTCCCTTCTCTAGGTATATCACCCCACCAAACACACAGATGCCCTCTTGGACAGGAGCTATGTGGAAATAAAAGGAAACATGCATTCTTATGTTTAGTTTGTTTTGGATATGAGTACTGTCTAAAAGGGCTGTTTAAATGATTGCATCACACAAAGTTTAGCCTTCTGAGGAAAAGCAGACTGACTAAATAAGCTACATTTTCTTTCCACATCTGAGTGAAAAAATCTGCAAGTTGGCTGCATGACGGCACCCATTTGGGATGCTTAAGCCCCTGTGGGAATCACATATTTACACCGCTGACAGGTAACAAGTACCCAGAGGAGAATTTGAGAGTTGAAGCTTCTTGACGCCAGCACAATGAAGAAAAATTTTGTATGCAGGCAACTACAGACAATTAGCAGATTAAAGAAAGGAAGGGGAAGGCAAGTAAGGCCGTTTCTCTTTGAAAGGACTGAACCTCATTTAGGAGAAGGAAGCCTTATTCTAGCAACCCAGGCCCAGGATGTTTTTCAAAAATTATGCTTCAGAGAAAGAGAGCAGACTCCATACCTATATTTAAGCCAATAAATGTTTCCAGAGCTGATAAATATGAAGCAAAGGTTGGCTTGAGAAGTGCGCAAAGAGAGAGAGTGGAGACATTCTAGTCTCAGGGAGGTTAACTCGGCTGTCGTTTGTTTCCCTCCTGGGTCACAGAATCAAGGCCAAAGAGACCATGGAGGTAAATTTGGGTTTGGAGACAGCATCCCATATAGCCTGCTATCTTTGAACTGGGGATACATTGCTTCTCCAGCTAAGCAAGATCCCCTGAGACTCATCTCTGTTCAAGGGAAGCTCTACCTGCCCACATGGCCAGGATCCCTGAAGCACCAGTATTGGGAAAGCATGGGTTTCCTTGGGTCTAAGATCTGTCCCTAGACATAGGACGTGACCAGTCCCAGATTCACCCAGTCACCCTCGGAGGCTCTGGGGGCTGGGGAAAATCGGAAAGTAGATTCAAGCAAAGATTAAGCTCTTGCATTTTGGGAAAAGGGAGAAGTGACCCCTAAATAAGAGTAAATATCCACTGAAAAATGGGGAAGTTTTATTACAGGGGGATTGTAAGTAGGTGGACTATTTTTTTAAATATCTTCCAGCGTAGAGTTATTTACCGGTCAACTCGTCTTTCTCTATCATTCCCCCATCCTCCAGTATGGCTAAGGTATTAGGGATCCCAAAAGCCCTCCTTCCTGGCCCAAGGGTATGCAAGGAGTTCCTGGGAGAATAGAAAAGACAAATAAAAATTAACTTCTTTCAGCATTAAAGGAATTGTAGCAAAATAAGGGGCTTGAGGAAGGCGAGGCAGGGGACGAGATGTGTGTGTGTGTTCTTCTGTCTTCAGTCTTTATTCTTGCTTGGGGAAAATGTGATAGATAAACCTATGGGAACACAGAAGGTAGAGAGCTTGGTTCTTTGTCACATGTAGGATTCTAGAAGGAGAGTGCCTTGCATCTTTGCAGCAGTATTGGTGGGGGGGTCGATCTGGCAGAGGGAAGGCTGAATTTTAGCTGTCTTGCGTAAGATGAGACCCAGAAGTTTGCACATGGCCTTTGGATATGGAGGGAGATGTGAACAAAAGCTGAGCTATAACCAGAGGTTCTGCCATTCAATCTACAAGAGCAACGGGTTGAGATGGGATATCAAAACCAGTGTCAAGTTGAAGGGGCTCAGGAAGGGAGCCGAGTAAGGCCACGTCAGCCAGGGGGTACCTGCGGCCCAGACCACATGAAGAGAGACAACCATGAGCTACAGCAGCTGAAGATGAGCAGCAGAATGACCAGGGATGGGACCAGTTCCAGCTTAGTGGTCACCACCCAGAGAGCAGCCCAGACCAACGACTTCACAGCTGAGACCAGTGAGGGACCAAAGGTCACTGAGCACATTTAAGGACCCATCTCCCTTCCCCCATCATGAACATGCAGAAGGACAATACGTAGTTAGGAGATCTACCATCATGATCACCTAGGCTTCTGAAGTGTTTTCCACACTACAACTGGTAATACATGGCCCTTGCCAGGTAAGAGCACATACTTTCTGACTTTTCCTCACAAGAACACAAATGGCCACAGCTTTTAGGGGTGATATGCCAAAGCAATTAAAAGTGGAAAATGTGTTTTTTTTAGTTTGGTTTTGTTTTTTTCCTACTTGACCTGTTGATAGCTGTTGGACACTTTACTCCTTTAATCAATTTTTCTCTTCAACATGATCAGCACAGGGCACCCACATCTAAGTGCTTAAGAAGCTCCAGTGTAGACCGACATGCTGATCCCTCTGAATCCTGGGGAAATCAATATAGGAAAGACCTTGAGGTGCTAGGTATCTTTTCTTAAGGCTATGATCGGAAAGAGGCTTTCCACAAACTACCTCCCCATTCTCACTCTTTTCACTTTCAACTTCTTCTCACCACTGATTATAAAAATGCTGGGTCTGTCTCTAAATAGAGCCTCCATTGCTATGGTATGAGTAACTTACCACTTATCCCCAATCACCATGCAGCACAAAAACAATTATACGCATCTTTAAATATATGCTTGATTAACTTTCCTATATATTTTAATTAACTAATTTATTTTTGGCTGTGTTGGGTCTTCGTTGCTGCACGCAGGCTTTCTCTAGTTGGGGCCAGCAGGGGCTACTCTTCATTGCGGTGCATGGGTTTCTCATTGCGGTGGCTTCTCTTGTTGAGGAGCACGGGCTCTAGGCACACGGGCTTTAGTAATTGTGGCTCACGGGCTCAGTAGTTGTGGCTCGCGGGCTCTAGAACACAGGCTCAGTAGTTGTGGCTCATGGGCTTAGTTGCTCTGCGGCATGTGGGATCTTCCCGGACCAGGGCTCGAACCCATGTTCTCTGCATTGCCAGGCGGATTCTTAACCACTGCACCACCAGGGAAGTCCTAACTTTGCTACATATTTTAACACTGAACTCTCTTTGGATGAGCACCATCTTCATGTTTGTAGATCATGACACATGGACATTTGATGACAGCAAAAAAAAAAAAAATTAGAAAGAACATTTGTATGCAAAAGAGAAAGCATCATTGAGTCAGTAAGAACTTCTGTGCATGAGCAATTGCCAGGGCCCAATCAAAGAAACAAACAAAAGGCAAACAAACAAAAAAAAATACAGGGTATTTTCAAAGAGGTCAAATCAAGACTATCAAATAAATGAATTTCAAAAAAATTGTTCAGCTTGCAGAATTCATTTATTATTAATTATATACAGATGAAAAAATTTAAATAGTTCAGGTCAATCAATTTCAGCACCTAATCACAATTATAGGAAGATTATGCAGATTCTATTTTCTTTCTTTCATGTGAAAGTTTAGTACATTAGGTGACTTTATAGCATTCCATGCTGAACTACTAACAACTACCAAAAACATTTGTCCATTTTTCTTTTCATTCTTGGTGAAATGACATGTGAATCCACTTGCCCTTCAAGGGCACTAGTGACTTAAAATACCACAGGTAGAAATTCAGTGACAGGTCATGTGCTAAGAGTTGATGAATAAACCCAAAATGCTGTGATTGAGTGGTGAGTTACTAGTATATGATAACATCTCTAGCATGAAGAGATTTTGATTAAACTGTGTACTTTAGAAAGGCTGGGTGGGTGAGGGGCACTTCTATCTCATATTACCTTTTCAAAAAATAATAAATATAGACAAGTTCACCATAGCTTTCTCTTGAATGTCCCAAATCATGAGGTTACTGATGTTACTTTATTTATATAAGTAACAAATTACTGCAACCTGCTATAAACGTCTACATTTACTACTCTAGAAATTATAGTACCATAGCAAAAGGGAAATAACACCCTATTTGGGAAGGCGGAACATTTGAAAATAATAAGAAAAGTATAATCTTTTAAAAATAGTATATGCTGTGCTCATACATTTAATCTACCATATAAATGGGTGATTTGCTGATTCTGTGCTGAATGTTTTTTAAGGAAAGTTCAGATGGCAGGTATGACACCAAGCAGAGGAGGCACATACTAAGGTATGAGAGCAGGTCACCACCAAGAATGCAGCTTTAGTCCTGTAATAAAGCAAATTATAAAGGGTTGGACAGAGTCCCCGTTTAGGACCCGTCGTGGGTTCTCCGGTACCTATTCAATACCCATTTTCAATTCCCTTCTCCACTGTCTGTTACTTACTCTAAGGGTTGGACAACAGATTAATCAATTTTTTTTCTAGCTGCAACAGTCATATAACCCAATTCTGGTCAATGAAATGTAAGGGGAGGTAATGGAAGCTCCCTCCTAGCTAAGAGAGTGGGAGTGAGCTCTTATCCCCTGCCACTTGTCCCTGCACCTGTGGGTTAGAAAAGAGGCTGCTGGAAGCCACAGTAGTCCTCTGACAGCCATGTGGGTAGGACCATGACAGTCACAGAGACCCCCGGCCCCAGAGTCCTGACTTTGTGAGCCACTGAGAGAACGTGGGCAACAACCGACATCCAGATTTCTTGTAACGTGAGAAGACCTCTGAATACCACCTGGTATTTAGGGCCCACTGCGTTTTAAATAGATACCCAATTATTTGAGATACCTGTGAATAAGAGGAAAAAGACAAATTGGATGGTCACCAGAGGTGACAGCACGGCCAAGTCAAAGTTTTTGGCTTTGTTGACTCAGCTGTGTTTTGTTTCCCAGGAGAGAGTATCAGTGCGTGCATTTGAATTGGGGAACCCCAACTTTCTGATCAGTTGAGCAAACTGGGTAGTGGATTTCATTGTATCTTGTCATACTAACAGGAGATCTTCTGGCTTAAGAGTAAGTGGTACTGGGCTTCCCTGGTGGCGCAGTGGTTGACAGTCCGCCTGCCGATGCAGGGGACGCGGGTTCGTGCCCCGGTCCGGGAAGATCCCACATGCCGCGGAGCGGCTGGGCCCGTGAGCCGTGGCCGCTGAGCCTGCGCGTCCAGAGCCTGTGGTCCGCAACGGGAGAGGCCACAACAGTGAGAGGCCCGCGTACCGCAAAAAAAAAAAAAAAAGAGTAAGTGGTACTAATGAATCTGCGTCCTCTTTCTCCCAGGGCTTCATGTGGCATAAGGGTGGAACAGTAGCTAGAGGGCTCTGGCCTGACAGCGATCGCGCATTTAGAGGTTACAAGGACAGAGTTACCGCCTGTAGCCATCCACAAGCAAAAGGGAAACAAATCTCCCCAAATCCCATTCAACTGTATCGTGGGAGTGGCAGAAGGTGACAATGTCCTTTACTGAAATACGAGTGGGTTTCAGCAGTTGTGAAAGGACACGGCCCTAGCAGTGAAAAGCCCATAAACAAGGGAATATCTTGAGAAAAGAAATTTAACCTTGAGAAGAATATGGAATGTTTATACAATCAAATGACCTTTTTCTTTGCAAAACATCTCATTATCGAACTCCTTTAAATGTTAAATCCCCTTGGCAATGAAGGAAGAACTACAAAATGCTTAATCTAAACTGATGAGAAATAATGCCGATCAAAGTTTAATTAGAAATGATGACAAGGAAACTCACAAATTCCAGTAGGAGAAAAGGAGGCAATATTTACTGAGTTATCCTCTGAGGAAATATGGATCGGCTGTCTACCACCTGGTGCCACTCTTTCCAAATATGGTACCTGCCCTGCTACAGGATTTGGTCCCATATGGGAGAGAAACTTTTAACAAGTAAGAGATCTTAATATGTAATTATACATTGTATTCCTATACATATACATGGATTTCTACACATATGTTTCTCTGAAGAAAAGGAGCAGGAATTTTACTAAGAGAGGAAAATTTTTTTAAATTCTAATTTAGAGATCAAATAAGGTTTCCTGGAGAGAGTGGCACTGAGTTTAGACCTGAAAAATTCCTAGGTGTTAGTCTAGGTAGGAATATTCAACTGTGCAGGAATACTTTACATTGCAGAAATACATGATTGAACCAGAAAAAATTTAAACTTGACATTAAGAGGCAGTTGGAGAGCCTAAACTCACATCCGTGTGAATCTCCTCTGCCCTGGTTTTTGTCAGTACAAGTTCACAGCTCTGTCTGTCCCACCATTCTTTTGCCATCTGTACCCTCCCCCAACCCGCTCAACCCCAAGAACTCATCTCCTTCAAGCTAAAGACAGTAAGTGAATGATAAATGGGCCTCTCCGCTGATAATTTTGAGTGGTTGAGAAATGGCCCTGCTCTTTTGCCCTGAAATTCCTCCAGAACTTGTCCTTTCTGGCACATTGCTCACACAGAAAAAAATTAAGAAAATGTAAGAGAAAATTAACTTCCTTGAATCTGAAGCACAAAGATTTCTATTTTACTTCTTATTGAGGAAATTATCATTTTTAACCTTGATACAGCTTTGGACCTCAAATTAGATAGAAAGCCTCCAATCAATATGCTAGCATTGTTAATTCAGCTCTGGAGAAAATAGAATGTGCAGGAGTGCTCTTATGCGCACTCTCTCTCTTTCACACACACACATGCACATACACACACACGCGCACGCACACACACACACACACACACACAGGTTGCAACAGATATTGAGAAAATATCCTTAGTTTCAGCCCTAATTCTCCTCAAAAAAAGAAAATCCCATTTCAGACACCTCCATAAAGAGAATTTCTACAACCTTTTTTTCCATTTTACAAATACTCTAGAATTTTTAATAAAACCTAAAGATTTTTAGCTTACTTCCTTCTAATCAAATGACCAGATTTGTCAGTTCTATAGATACTTGAGGACAAAATATTGCAGTTTAATTTGAAAGTGTAAAGTTGTCATTTCCCCCTAAACCTTTAGCTATCATATTTACTTTACGTTTATGCCACACCATAACAGTATGAGAGTCTTTATGATAAATAGAACACAAACGTAAATAAAACCAAGCAAAAAACCCTTTGCTCTGAAGGAGTTATCAGCAAACACCTCGGATCTCCCCAAGGTATCAATTCAATTTGCTGAGGGGTTAAGGTGATAAAGCACCAAGGCTCTTAATTTATTCTGTTCCATTAATTTTCTTCCATTATGTCAGAGAAAACAGAACAAGAACTGAGTGTGAGAAATAATAGATCCAGGAAAGAGAATGTCAGGGCATGCATCTAGATTGTAGAAATTCTCTTAAAGAAAAATTGGCTTCCTAGGAGAGTTTGACATTCCAGGACAATGCAATGTCCTATGCCAGAGTTTCTGCCCTGATATTAACGTACATTTGAAGCTGTATCATGGATGGGGCGGGGGCGGGGGGTGGAAATCAAGGTTACATGCCCACAGCAATGTACCTGCTCTGTAAATCTGCCATGCTGCCAGACCCTACTATCCTCAGTAGAAATATGGACCAGGTTTAGGATGTATCAGAATGGAGCAGCAAAGATCTAAGCCTGGATTTTCCCATCTCTAAAGTGGGCTCATTGGAGGGAATTAGAAACACATTTTAAAGAGAACATTGTAATCTTCCTTTTTATAGGATTGTGTACTACGTAAGTCCAGGATACTTCCTCTTTTGTGATATTCCTAGTTTCGGATGTAACTATAGGTTGTCACTAAAGATAGTATAGAATTAAACTTTTGAATATGTTGAATTTTTTACTAATCCTTGACTTCACATAAAACCAACCGCCATGAGCGTGTTCAGTAGAGATGCTCAAAAAACTAAGAAGCTCCGAGCTAGTGACATAAAATCTTAAGAATACGAGGCACTAAGTGAGCTATTTTGCTGGTTATCAGAATAAAAGATGAGGAAAGAGTTATAAAGTAGATTCCTTGAATATACTAAAAATATTACCATAGTCTTGTGTGGTGAAGGTTCTTTTTCATCAGATTTTTACTTGCTTTGTGCTTTACTGTTTAGTTGAATGTTTAAATGGTAGCTTGTTTGTGGGTAAAAGTAAACAAAGCAGTACTGCCCATGACTGGATGAGAAAGTTAGTCTAATTCTGAGGTGCAGTATTTTGAAGTTCATTTTTGCAATGGACCAAGCCACGTACTTGAATTTAGCTCTTCTCAGTAACATTTTGCTTCAAAGTAAAATGAATATTCTGGTTTTCATAAATCCAGATTTTGACCCCAGTATAATTAACACCCAAGTGAGTATGGTTATCTTGGGCCTAGAAGAAGGAGGCTCCAACCCTGGAAGTTCACCTGGCTGACTTAGCATCATGGGCACATAGCTCACCGGCTGGTGGATGTACAGTTGGGTCACATCTCATCCAGGGGATAGGTTTTAAGGTCAACCGGTGAGTGTGTAATACCCTTTTAACCACTCACAGAGCATTGCAGTCATTGCATGGGGTTGAAGGTGACTTGGGAGATTCAGTTACTGGCCCCAATTTTTCACCTCTATCCTCCCTCATCCACACTGTCGCCACAGTCTCAGTGTGGCGAGAGTGTATTTCTCTGGCCCTTGACTTTTGTGATTTGCTTTGGCAAGTTTGGCAGTTCCAACTCTAGGTCTTAAGAGTTCTCATGAGTTTCCACTTGCTCTCTCACACCTCTGCCATCACTATGAGAAGCACATGTTGGCTCAGCTAGCTCATGGTTCCAGGACAAAATAAGAAATACGTTGAACAGAGCTGATCAGGAAACCCATGAGAGAAGAATAAAAACCTATTGTTTGCCACTGAGATTTTGTGGTTCTTTGCTAGAGGAGATTACTGTGGCAACAGCTAATTAAAACACTGATCTTATAAATAGGTATAAAATAGTGTATACAGTATTATACACTATATATGAAGAGAATATGATGAAAATATAATTTAAGTGTTTTAACTCACTCTTATCAGGACTAGATGATCACAAGAAAAGAGGCACCTGGGTAGGGTAGGCACAATACCCACCAGCGACAAGATTTTCAGGGGATATAGAGATCTGTCTGAGACCTGAAGAAAATGATTGGCTACAAAGTATTGGGGGAAAACTTAACACCATTTAATTAAATATCTACAAAATAAAACGTGATGCCAACTAGTCAACTGCACTTCAGCTCAGGTTTTTTATAATTACGTGTCAGTTGTATTTAATAGGGGATGTGGATACATTTTTATAAGTTTGATTTAAGGTGGAGTAGAGCCTCAAAAGTCACCATCTACCCCTGTGCTCAGAGAAGGTCTTAAAGCAGCCCTGAGAGGTACGTGGAAACCGATTAATTGAGGGAAGAGAAGTCCTCCCATACCCTGCTCACTCATGGGCAAGCAGTGAGCTTTTCTACTCCCTCCACCCCACCCCACCCTTTTCTTTCTCCAAATACATTTTATGGAATTCACCAATAAGGAGATTCCACTATAAGTGTCAATCTTCACGTAGATCACCATAGAGAAGGAAATCTCTCCCAACAGACATCTTTGTTAGTGGAAAGGGCACTGGAAAACATGAGAAGATCTATGGTTGAGTCCTGCTTCTACTACTTAGTGGGAACACCCCTCTCCCAGGACCACCCCAGATGGGCTGGAGGGAAGGCAGAGCCTTCGTCTTATAAGCCTCCCTCTCACAAACCAGTCTTTACAGGCTCACGTTGGAAACTCTTTCTCCTTGCTTCCTACATAGACTGTGTGTGTACTTATCATAATATTTACACAACTGTATTAAAATTACATTTTTGCTCTATCGTTTCCTCCAGAAGACTCTTGCTTTCTTGAAGAAGGATTATGTCTTATTCTTGGTATTCTCAGCTTCTAACACAGTGGTTGGTACATAATATCCATTAATAAGTGTTATGGACAAAAAAATGCACCTTGATGCTTCATATCTTGGACACAAACTTATCCAGCTGGGTGGAGAGAGTCAGAGCGGAGACACTGCTATCCCTCCAACAGTCCCACATAGCAATCAGGTTTTAGCAAGAATGAATATTCGATTATTCTCTGGAACACTCTGAAGCCAGCTGACACATGATGTGATTTGCCATTTGCTTACTGTGGCCATTTCCAAAATGAGATTATTTACTGACTGTTCTAGTATGACTGTATGGAACCCTACCCAAGACTCCCACTGTAATGGAGATATAATTTTGGAAATCAAAATAAAAGTTATGATGTTATCTTAGGAAAAAAATGAGTCATTTTTGACTGCTTTAATCATAGACTCTCCTTGGCAAAGACAGAAAAAAAATCTTTATAGGTTTCACTTTCCTAAGCAAAGAATAGGAGCTATATAACACAGTAATAGAAATAACAAGTTTGAATTAAGGGAGTTCCTTTTTTTTATCATCTGTTGTGTAAAAATGGATTCTGACAGCTCTGATAATCTAGAGGCAACCTTCAGCCATTCAAGCATTATATGGTGATTTATGTCACAATAAAAAATCATCTACAGGTGCCCCCAAGACATGGGGTAAATGTCATCTATAGGATAAAGTTCCTCAAAATAACTGAGAAATTACAGGCTACTTGGTCCTAAGTATGGTCGTCAGTATACTGCATAACACCTGACTTAAAACTGCTACAGATATTTATAATAATGGAATATATAATTTAACATGATGAAGCCTAAAAAGGCTCATTAACTCTCAATTTGATTCAGTAACTCCACTTCTTTTCATTTGCAGACTCAAGATTCCAAGGCTCTGTAACATTAGCTTAATTATATAAGCTGTGAACCGTCCCTAAATCTAGACTCATGTTTAGTTTCGTGCAAAATAAGTATTCATGTTGGGATTCTTATTTCTAAAATGCTTTTCTGAACAAATTCATTCATCTCCTTTATTTTTCTTCTTGGGATTTCTAGACTACAGCACAAATTAGGAATTGTAGAATCATAGAATTTGAGGGGTTGAGGACATTTGAGGTAACAGAGATTAGAAAAATGTGTTAAATGACTCGTGACTATGACAAGCTAAATAGTTCTTGTGAAGGTACCAGAACAATAATTACCTTTATAAATGTCAAAAAGAAATGAACGGCAAATAATGCAACAAAATGAAGGTTAGACCTAAAAGGTGAAAATGGATAGAATAATCAACAATTAAAGACTTGAATTTAATAACTTAAATAAAGTAGATCCAAACCTGAATAGATCACTCGAAGGAAGATGAGAATATTGGAATATAGAAGGAAATTTACGTCAAAATGTGTCCATGCTCGCTCTAGCCCTGTTATGAATCCCAGGCGAGACATCCTCCTTAAAATTAATGGCCTCTCGCGTTGCGGAGCACAGGCTCCGGACGCGCAGGCTCAGCGGCCATGGCTCACGGACCCAGACGCTCCGCGGCATGTGGGATCTTCGCGGACCGGGGCACGAACCCGTGTTCCCCGCATCGGCAGGCGGACTCCCAACCCCTGCGCCACCAGGGAAGCCCAAGCACTAACCTTTTTATTGTGATTCTTGGACCTTTTCCTGCTGCTCAACATGTGTTATGTTTCTCCTTCCTAAATGAATTACTCTGAATCTTTACCAAATTATAACCAGCTAAAAATTACCTAAGAAACATTCATTGAGAAATTAATTTTATTCTATGTTTTCCCGTGGGGAGATACATTTTTAGATTATTTGTAAAGCTTTACCATTATTCGTTTTATTCTTCTTTGCAAAGACGTCTTATACAATTGTATGACACTTGGGATAAGATTCGTTAGGATACCAACCAGCATTTTTCCTGTAATACAGATTTCTAATTCCTCCAGTCGTTTCCTTCCATACCTATTCTTGTAGCAGTTGATTTTCCTTAGCCAAATAAGCCATGACAGGCTTCAGACTTTTTCTTTCTTTTTCTTATCTTACGGTGTGTTCTGACTAGCGGGTATAGAACAGCCGTTTTCCAAATTTCAGAAACTATCAGGGTAATCTGGAGGGTTAATGAAAACAGAGATTGCTGGACCAGCTCCATAGGTCTGGGGTGAGCCTGACAACATGCATTTGTAACAAGGTACCAGGTGATGCTGACGCTGCTGATCTGGAACCCAGCTTCCAGGATCATAGCTGTAGAATATTAGGAAACAAGGGAAATAAGCAATCAAGGATTGTTGCAAAGTTCTAACAATTGTTGCAAATTATAACAGATGAAAGTAGCTTGGGAGTTAAAAACCAACAACTGGTATTTGACTATGTCTGAAATGTCAAGTAAACGAGTCAGAAATAAGAAAGATAGGGTTGGAATAGTTTTCAAAGGCTGAAGATGCAAAAACTTTAAGAGGTCTTAGAATTTCTGAAGCTGCCATCAAAGCTACCCCCAACCAGGGTGTCTGCCACCTTGACACCCCCAAATATAGGCTACCTACTTCTTCCTACTCACTTTTTAGACTTATTTTGATCTGCTTTGAGCTGACATTTCTAGCGTGCCATTCTAGAAGGTCAAGTTCTTTTACTGGATTTGTTTCTTTTTTTAATTTCCCAGGTATAGCTCAAAACATATTAAAATTCTATTCCTGGGATTAATGTTGTTTTCCCTAATGTGCCTCAGCTTTACTGGAATAATTTGTCAAATCCCTTGTGAGTCTTTCCGCCCTCACATCCTTCTTTCCCTATTCGAAGCTTCTGGATAAATAAATCAAAGTGTGGATTCTGGATAATTTTGTCCTCCCCACTCTCCAGGCCAAATGACTAGATATTTAATTACTATCATTAGCAAACAGAAGATAGAATGTCATCTGTCCAGAAATAAAAGCAAAACCATAGTTTTTCTGGAATTACATATAGGTGCCTCAATTGTCCCTGTATATGTCCTGGGTTATTTATTTAAGGAAATGATACATCTAAAAAGAGATCTAAGAATGCAGCCAATGAGTTACAGCATTGTTTACAATATTAAAAATTAAAAACAAGCAAAATGTCCACCAAGATGGCTTCCAGATGAAGGCTCCACAGTCCCCTAAATCTTAATAGAAAAATAAAAAGGGTAAGGAGAGAAGGCTTGTGGTCTAAAGCAGGGGATGGCCAAATGTGGTCCACTGCCTGTTTGGGTCCACTGCCTGTTTGGTCCACTGCTGTGTACAAGATGTGTATAGCTGCAAGTTTTTCAATTTTTAAATGGTTGGGGAAAAAAACAATATGTCAGTAATATTTCATGACTTGTGACAATTTTATGAAATTCAAATTTCAGTATCCATAAACAAAGCATTATTGGAACATAGCCCCACTTGTTCATTTACATATTGTCTAGAGCCTCTCTTTCACCACAATGACAGATTTGAGAAGTTCCAAAAAAGAGCCAGGATGACCGACCGAGCCTAAAATATTTCCTTATCTGGTCCTTTACAGAAGTTTCAAAGGTGTGGAAACAGCTTGTTAAACAAAGTAACACCAACTGTTTGTTGTTGAACTTCCCTCCAGCTCAATATAGTTTCCCAGCTCCAGTTGGGGGCTATTTTTTGCGCTGGTTCCCAAACTGACTTGACTGAGGAACGCTCCTTTTTATGGAATGTCTCCTACTGTACATATTTTTAAAACACCATTTTGGGAAATGTTGTTCTGGTGCACAGGCCCTCAAAGTGGGGATGCAAATTTAAGAAAAAAGAATAAAGAGCTAATGGTGAAATTTCAGATATCTGTGAATGCATTGCAAGCATCGCCCAAGGAAAAAGAGAATTTGAGTTCTAAATGTCTCTCAAATTATATCCATGGGAAATACAGATGACTCTTCCTTGGGAATATAACAATGAAGGGAAAATCAACTTTGAGGAAAGAACTTTTTCTGTTGACAAAATCATCGCACCATCTTTATATTATAAAAAAGAAACGGTAATTCTAAACATGAGGAAATGTCACGGGAAAAAATGGCTATGTTGGCTCAGCAGAATGTTTGGTAAATGTTAGCTAAAAACACTAAGCACGAGCTATGTATAATTGTAATTCTTAAAGCCTCGGGAAGTCAGTAAATGTTACATAATAAACACCATCATCATTTCACCAGGGATTTAAAAACAGGATCAGCCTGTTCTTTCTGAAATAACAAATTCTCCTTTTGTGAAATAATAGTGACCTCCAGTGGCTGTCTTGTTATAGTGCTTTACATTTTCTCAAACTCTCCTGGAAAAAAAAATTACAGAAATGATATGCACTCCTTTCCAGATTTTATTTTTTTATTATTATTATTATTTTTTTTTGCAGTACGCGGGCCTCTCACTGTTGTGGTCTCTCCCGTTGCGGAGCACAGGCTCCGGACGCGCAGGCTCAGCGGCCATGGCTCACGGGCCCAGCCGCTCCGCGGCATGTGGGATCTTCGCGGACCGGGGCACGAACCCATGTCCCCTGCATCGGCAGGCGGATTCTCAGCCACTGCGCCACCAGGGAAGTCCCTTTCCAGATTTTAAATGTTAATCTTTTTATTTAACAAGTTTGTGTTGAGGGTTTGGTATGTTGTCCACACTGTTCTGACCATCCGCAGAGAAAAACACTGGCCTAAGAGTCAGAAGACAGAGCCGTAGGGCAAATAAAAGCTGTTTGACTCTGGACAAGACAGCTTTTGACTTACCTAAGTCTTGGTTTTCTCACAATGCTCTTTCGAGTAACAGTGAAAGCATATGTAGAAGCACTCTTTATACTGTAGTGCACATTACAGAGAGGAGATGGTAATATGTCAAGTATGGCTCCTTCCTTAGGATTTTGTAAACATGTCAAGAAAGTCAAGATGCTTGGAGTCGATACAGGAATGGGCAACTGCTCAGTTCAGACCCAAGAACAGGAGAAATAGATTGCCTTCTGAAAGCTAAAATATGAAGTCAACTCCAAATAGACCAGGAGAAAGAAATATGAGGTCCTCTGAGACTACGGTGATCTCACTGAGGTGGACACCATTGGTTGTCCCTTCCCCATTCTCCTTTATCGGGAGAACCTTAGTTTCATTCTGGGGTTCACCTTCCATGTTCTATGAATCACTAGAGGCTAAGTCAATCATACTTCTATGCTCCTTTCCAGTGACTGGATTTGTTCATGGTTATACGTCCCAACCAGGTCGATGGGATCTGAATTCTTCCTGGGGGCAGCAGCATGCATGGCCATGGTAAGTTATTCTTGTTATTTAAAAAGTGTTTACAAGAAGTAACCTCCCTCTGCCCCAATTTTTGAGGGGGTGTTGTCACGTTTGCATAGGACCTGAAGCTTCTGTGGCTTTCTATGACTGTGAGAGGAGACACTGATGATGCCCTGAATGTGGCAGAGCAGAGACATAGAAAGCATCTGAGTCCTTGATAATGTTGCTCCGTGGGCTATGCCAGCCTTAGAACCATCTACCTCTGGACTTTTTGTAACGTGAGAGACAAAGTCCACTGTTTTTCAGCCATTTTTAGTTGAGAATTCTAAACTAAACTTGCAGCTAAAGGCATCCTTACACATTCTACTAGGTGTTGCCACTCTCAAGGCCTCTAGGCTTGGAAATATCTGGACCTTGATGGGTTCCTTTATTTTAATCATCTACTGCACATGCTCAGAGAGTTATAATTAAATATAATGTATACAATAATTTTCACATTAGTGGAACAATTAAGGTTCAGACAAAAGAGGAATCTTTACAAAGGAGAAAGTGTTGGTAAAATATCTGTTTGATGATGTGACTGACAAGGGATTAATTTCCAGAATATACAAACAGCTCATACAACTTAATATCAGCTTCATATCGGAACAAACAACTCAATCAAATAATGGGTAGAAGATCTACAAAGACATTTCTCCAAAGAAGACACACAGATGGCTAACAGGCACATGAAAAGATGTTCAGCATCACTAATCATTAGAGAAATGCAAATCAAAACTGCAATGAGGTATCACCTCACACCAGTCAGAACGGCCATCATCAAAAAGTCTACAAACAATAAATGCTGGCGAGGGTGTGGAGAAATGGGAACCCTCCTACACTTTTGGCGGGAATGTAAATTGGTACAGCCACTTTGGAGAACAGTATGGACGTTCCTTTAAAAACTAAAAATAGAGCTACTATATGATCAGAAATCCCACTCCTGGGCATATATACAGAAAAGACAAAAACTCTAATTTGAAAAGATACATGCACCCCGATGTTCATAGCAGCACTATTTATAATAGCCAAGACATGGAAGCAACCTAAGTGTCCATCAACAGATGAATGGTAAAGAAGATGTGGTAAATATATATATATATAAATATATATATATACATGGAATATGACTCAGCCACAAAGAAGACTGTAATAATGCCATCTGCAGCTACGTGGACGGACCGAGAGATGATCACACTAAGCGAAGACAGAGACAAATATCATTTGATATCACTTATATGTGGAATCTAAAGTATCATGCAAACGAACTTATTTACAAAGCAGAAATAGACTCACAGATATAGAAAACAAACTAATGGTCACTGAAGGGGAAAGCGGGAGGAAAAATTAGGAGTTTGGGATTAACAGATATAGACTACTATATATAAAACAGATAAAAAACAAAGATCTACTCTATAGCACAGGGAACCATATTCAGCATCTTGTTGAATGGGAAAGAATCTGAAAAAGAATATAGATATGTAGAGATATAACTCGATCACTTTGCTGTACACCTGAAACTAACACAACATTGTAAATCAACTATACTTCAGTTATATATATATATATACCTGAAGATGACATCGCCCAGCATTTGTTTTTGTGAAAAGGCACACAGTTCCTATCTCCTGTCGCTATGTGCCAGGCATAAAGTTAGCTACCTCTATCCACCTTTAGGCTCATTGAGAGGATTAAATGGGCAACTGAATCTGAAAGTTAGGTTCTCAGTGAGTGATGGTTTCCATCTTTTCCCCATCTCTACCATTTTACATCCTTTTACCCATCAAACCTTATGGAGAGTTCACCTTCTCACACAAGCTCTCCCCAAATTAAACTTGTCTGTTAATTTAGGTCTCCCGTGCACTCAAGACAGTGGTCTGAGTTTAGGTGCAACTGCTAAGTTTTCTGCTGCATCTGGGCATATTCTTCTCTCTAATACACACCAGGATTGCAAGGAAGTTAAGCAAGGCAAGGATGTTGGCCTCCACTTACTTGTGAGTATGTGGGTTCTATCATTCTCTGACTCTTCTCAACCCTTTGCCAGTCCCCCAGTATTTAGCTTTCTGACCTAAACATAGTTGTTACCCAACAATTGATGAGAACTGCCTGCTTTAGCAGCCCTACTGACATAAGAGTGCCCTCGCTCTTTAATATGCAAGCTGTGAGGTTCCTTTTTAGCTTTATAAAAGCCACTTCCTCTCCCGGAGTGGGGAGGATTGGGTGACTTCTGGCTTCATCTCTTCTGTCTGGCACTTATCTCAAGTCTGTCTGTAACTTCCTAATGTTCTCAGGATGTGTTCTGATAAAACCCTCCCCATAACCCCAGTTAATACTAAAACTTTACAAAAGATTATTCAAATACCTGAGGTTTTTTTAAATACTTGTACAGAGGAGTAAACAGGACCACAAATGTATTAAAATGTAACCCAAAGTAGCCATGATTGACTGATACCATGTATACTGTGTCTTTCTTTTCCTGATTTAATAAAAAATACATTTACATCTAAAGAAAAGAAAGTTGGAATTTGGCCAAAGAACTTAGAGCACTGTCACCGGGACAAAGAGTCCTGCTTTATGTCAACAATGAAAGCAGAGCTTCCCCCGTCACATACTTGCTGGACATTCTTGAAATGACTAATTTAATAGCAAAGACTTAGTAAGTACATTTTATATGCCTGGGACCTTTCTAAGAGCTTTTACTTTGAATAATTTAATCATGATATTTGCATTCAACAATCACAGCAAACTGAGGAGGTGGGTATAATGATGATGTCTGTTTTCCTCATAAGGAAACAGGCACGGAGAGATGGAGAAACCTGGAGATGACCAATAAAGTGGCAGATCTGGGATTCAGCCTCGGGCCACCTCCCACCAGAGCCTGCTCTCTTATCCGTGCATTACACCATGTGAATGCTCGGTGCCACCACTCCCCCCATTAGCTATTGATCTGTTCACTAGGCATGCATGAGCGCCTACTGTGTGCAAGAAGCAGAGGGGTTGAAGACACCTTAGACATCATCTCTGCTCTAAGCAACACCACCACAATCCAGTTGGGAAACAAATAGAAAAATAGGTAAAGGAGACCCTACATCCCTCTGGTCTCTTTTTAACCAACTATATCATCCCCCCCATCCGTATGTGAGTATGTGAGTCTGATAGGGTTGCCATAACAGAGACTGGGTGGCTTTAAAGAACAGAAGCTTATTTTCTCACAGTTCTGGGAGATAGAAGTTCAAGATTAAGGTGTCAACAAGATTGGTTTCTTCTGAGGACTCTCTCTTTGGCTTTATCCTTTATGGCTATCCTCGCCTGTGTCTTCACGTGGTCTTCTCTCTATTCCTATCTATGTCTAAACGTCCTCCTCTTATAAGGACACCAGTCGAGCTGGGTTAGGGCTCATTCTAAAGACCTCATTTTAACTTAATTACCTCTTTAAACACCCTTTCTCCAAATACAGTCACATTCTTAGGTGCTAGGGGTTAGGACTCCAATATATGAATTGGCAGGGGGGAGGGCACAACTCGGTCCATTACATGTGTTAATTCAGCCTCCCTACCAGCTTCTCCAAAAAGTACTTTGACATCTTTAATGACTGTAAACCCCCAGCACTTGGAAGAAGTAACTTTTTCAGCTTGAGGCAGGGAAAGAAGAACATAATTATGTGTACTGCAAGAAAAGTGTATAATTAAGATGTTGTGAATGATTCCTGGGGACAAGCCTTCGGTTATTCAAAAACACTGCCTAGAATTGTTTTCATAGGCTAATTTAACCTTCTTCTCATCACAAGACATTACATATATGTGCACCATGAAGTGAAGTTTATCCTAATAACAAAAAAATAGGTTGAACTTCCCTTTTATAGCTCCCAGAAGTGGTAAGTATATCTCAAACATCTTCTGGGGCAGGACAAAATTAAGAGTTTGCCCTAAGAAGGAGGATAAAGTAAATAGAAGGGTTGGGAAGGTCTTGTTATTACATAATTCATAGTTAGACCCATTATCCACTTTAGTGAAATTAAGGGCAGTGCTTCCTGTGGGTGAATTTCACCTTTTTTAACAGAAATAAATAATAAAATTGTAATAAACAATAAAAAACATATATTATATAAAATATACTAAAATATATAATATAATATAAATTATAATATAATTAATAAAATATATAATCTATAGATAGTATATAAAATATATAATATAATAAAAAAGAAATAATAAAAAAGAAGTGGATGGCACTTTGTAATTTGCAGTGTGTTATACTAAAGTGATAGTGTCACGTCACAGGCTGAAATAATATTCAGATATTCCATGTCTATTTCTCAAGAGGGTACCCAGCACTAATACTTAGCTATGTTCATCTCAAAACTCAATACCTTTAAAAAGAAATTCTCATGTTTTCTTTTCATATGACTGAAGAAAATTCCACAGTGTGGGTATTTAATCCGCTCTCCAGGCAATATAACCAAATTCTTAAGTGAATTTCATCCTAGCATTGTCTTACCCACTGAAGAACCCCTGTGGCATAATTCTCTAATAAAACTTCACAGCTCAGACCTTCATGTATTTCTAATGATTCATAGCAACATTTCCCAAATTGCTTGAGAGGGATTAACAGATTGCTTAAAAGCCATTGTTAGAGAAAATGACAAATTTTATCACTGTGACTAAACTAAATATTTTCTTTGGACATAAATGAAAGGTTTGTAAAAGAATACACGGTAGACTTACATCATGAATTTTTTCCAAGAAATCAGTATTTCCCAATAATGTCCACCTGTTAAATCCATTAGAACAGCTTTTCATTTCTAAATGAAATTTAAAGCTGTTATACTAAAGACATTTTCCACGAAAATTTTTATCATGGGAACACATTTCCTTCCTGGAGGAATTTCAAATTATTTGTAAATACAAGTGTTATAAAGATTAAGAACATCATTTCCTTGCCCATAAAATCCAGACAACTTGGCAAACAAGGAGTCACAAAATAATTTTTTTAAAAATCTCCCATAATGCCAGAATTGTTCTATTTTAAGGTAAAATGTTAGAATAGATAAAATTTAAGTTTCCTCCTAATACTAATAGTCTTTCAGTTTTCAGATTCTTTCAAAGAGTAAAGTGTAATAATTAGGTAAACTTCTTTTAAAGAAAAACATCTCTTCAGCTCCCAATGTTGACAAATTACTTTTATAACAATTTACTTAAATAGAATCAAACATAAAACTAGGTTTATTCTTAAAATTCTTATACAACTATTTAAAACAAAACTTATTAACAAGTCCAATAATACAAAAAAATTAATTTAAAATAATAATTATTCATTCATTAATTCCAGAATTGTTTATTGAGTGTGTACTGCATTCCAGGAACTAATCCAGGAGCTAGACTTCCAGCAGTAAAGAGTGTAGATGAAAAGCCTTGTAAAAATAAATAAATAAATAAATCAGAATTTACACTCTTGTAGGGGAAAGTGAGAGCAAGAAAGACAACAAACAAAGTGAGGAGGTGAAGGGGAGAGTCATGTGGATAGGCTGTTCTCAAAGCTTTGCCTTTTACCCTAAATGAGATGGAGTGCCGCTAGGGGCTTTTGAGCAAAGGAGTGACGCCACCTGCTGTGTTTTACCGGATCACCCTGGCAGTGGTGGAGGTAGGCCAGGCTGAAGAAAGGATCATATTTCCAAGTGGATGATTTTCCTAGAGCAGCACTCCTGGATTCTCTCTTCCACCTTTCTCTGATTGATGAGATTGGAAGAATCATGAAGGTTCAATCAACACTTTCCTCCCCTCCCTCTGGAATCTATCTGCCCTACAGAGAGGGTACCCTCTGAGCCTCTCTCAGTTGTTCAAAAGCTTAGGGAAGCAGGTTCTACCCTGCAGGGAAGTTCAGTTGTTTTTAGGGGTAAGTCTGCTTCATTCAGGGAGGAAATTGTAGCTGGCCTGAGATTTAGTTACTTTGGCCAAGACGGCTGGGTTTTCACCAAAATCCATTTTCACTATCTTGTGAATGTAGGGCTACATTTCCCTAATTTTCCAACCTTCCTTAGTGTCAGGTGAGGCCATGTGACTGAGTTCCAGGAGGTGGAACGTGAGTTGAACTTCTGTCCGGTACAGGCACATACAAACCTCCTTTGTAACCTTTCACACTCACTCTTCCCAGTCTATTGGCCAGACATAAAGACTTCAGCAGAATACTCTAAAGCCCTTGGGGATGATAGAGCCATATTATGAAAGGTCATTGAATGATCTTATTGAAGCCTGCCTGCCAAGCAGGAACATCCTTACTGGACTTTGAATGAGCAAGAAATAAACTTTTGTTGTATTAAGCCACTGAGATTTTCGAGTTGGCTTGTTAGCAAAACAGCATTAACTTATAACGAATACAAGTCAAATCCTCCAAAGAGCTTTCATCAGTAATAAAACAAATATATTGCCACCATCTGTCTGAATCCTTGTCTATATCTCAACTTGTTCTAATCTTGGAAGGGGAAAGAAGGTGTTATTTATCAATTCCTTAAACCTCCAACAGATTGTATAGTTCTCTTGGTATCAGTGATACGGCTGCCTTGCATGGGATACAGGACTTACAAGATGAGCGCCGGCAGGGCCATTTGGTGGGTTTCACGTCTAAGAGTTTTCCAAATTTTGGCCAACATTCAATGGCAACTTTGAGTAGGGAGCAGTGTACGGTCTCATCGCAAATGTTGACTTTTTTTTTTACCCTTGCATTACACCCTCAACAAGGTTTTCTGTGCGCTGTATTGCAGATAATTCCAGAAATTGTTGCCTATCATTCCAGGGTGCAGCCCAGTTTCATAAATGAGAAGATGGCCTAACCCACACTTTTAGGATAGTTGATTCATATTACATGGTCACGCCCACACGCTGACCCCTTTTCCTAAAGAATGGAATTAAAATTCTGTGCAAGATATTGTGAACATTTCTTACGTTAAGCAATTATTTTTTTGTTATAATATAATATTGGGGGTTGGGATAAAAAATGTTGAAGAGGTTTCATATAAGGAGTGTTTCACCTACAGACATTTTTCCTCCAAAAGAAAATAGGGTCAAAGTCTCTATCATTTGGATCCATAATGTGACATGAATTTAAAAATTACTTTGACTTAGTCAACAGGACAAACCTGTTTCTGATTCATTAAATGTGCATCCATAAGTAATACAAAGTAGTCAGTCCCACTGTTGGTTAGATATCTCCTTTTCCTGAATCCTAGGAAGATTTAACCAGCAAACTTAAGTTCTCCCTTCTGATGTATCAGCAAAAAGGACCAATGAGATGATTATGTTCCAATGAGCAGTATGTGGAAGGCAATGGGACACTGAAAATCTCTGAACCCCGGACACCCACTGAGGCAGCTGTGGTTGATGTTACATTCATCTTGACATGGTGATACCCTGAGACACAACTTGACTCCTCAAAAGCTCCACAGGATATGAAAGTGGGGAACCTGAACCATGGTAGAACCTGAGCATTGGATCTCCCATAAGATACAGTCATCCAAGTAGACCCTGACCCAGGAGAGACATCTATCTTGGGTGAATAGATGGTTGGGCAATTGATACAATTTCTGTCTGTTCCTTTTTGTCTAAACACCAGAAAATGAGACTTTTTTTTTTTTTTTGTCAAACCTGGTTTTAAAGATTATTCAATTTAGTGTGGCCATGGCAAAATACAGCAAGAGTTGAAATAGGCTATAAATCATTGGCTAGCCCACAGAAGTTACTCTGTAATAAAAGGTCAACTATACTACTCACAAGAACACGTGCATGTGCATACACACATACACATACACACACTCTCACTCCTGTTCATTAGGAATGATCCATGTATATTTAGCTATATAGCCAATTTTAAAATTGTCTTCATAATAGCTTTATATTTCTTTGTTGCCTGCCTCATATTAAGATAGGCTTCATAATATTCTGCATTTCGCAGATTTTTATTAGTTTAGTCTTATTATTCATGTCAAAAGAAAATATTCATAACTCAAATGGTATTTATTTCTTCATAGGCCAGTGGGGTTTTTTTGATCACTCTAATAATATTTTATAAACTATTTAAATTCTACACAGTTTTATTTGCCATTAAAAAACTTACATAGCACACCTAATTCAAGCAAAGTTCAGGAAATTATTTAGCTAGTTATAAATATTGCCTAGTGTGAGAATTGAGGTATAACTGTTATTATTTATTAATTTTTTAAAATTCTCACCTTTTTTTCCATATTATTCAAATTATCTATGTTTCTCAACCCAGCTAAACATTAGAAGCACTTGGGTTGCTTTTTTTTTTTTTCCTTTGGCTGCGTTGGGTCTTCTTTGTTGTGCATGGGCTTTCTGCAGTTGTGGCAAGCAGGGGCTACTCTTTGTTGTGGTGCGCGGACTTCCCATTGTGGTGTCTTCTCCTGTTGCAGAACATGAGCTCTAGGTTCCCGGGCTCAGTAGTTGTGGCAAGTGGGCTTTAGAGC
The DNA here is from genome assembly GCF_005190385.1 of Monodon monoceros. Lineage (NCBI taxonomy): Eukaryota > Metazoa > Chordata > Mammalia > Artiodactyla > Monodontidae > Monodon > Monodon monoceros. The sequence goes on along the minus strand of NW_021703777.1, from coordinate 21,754,684 downwards.
CAGGTTCAGTAGTTGTGGCACGCAGGCTTAGTTTTTCCATGGCATGTGGGATCTTCCCGGACCAGGGCTCGAACCCATGTCCCCTGCATTGGCAGGCGGATTCTTAATCGCTGCGCCACCAGGGAAGTCCTGGGTTGCCTTTAAAATTACCATTGACCCACCCCAAGTCAACTGAATCCAAATCTCAGATATTACGCACACAAAAAAACACAACAAAAAACTTCCTAGGTGATTCTAATAGGAAGCCAGGGTTAAGAATGTTGATTTATTCCAAAGTTTGAGATGGGATCTAAATGAACTGATTTGACTGTCCTCTCTTGCATAACTATCGTCACCAATAAATCTGTGGATGTGAGTCAAGAATTAAGAATTAAGGGTAAAGTGACTTGAAATCTGAAGACTACACCCAGATTTTACACTCTCACTAAATATGATCGAATATCTATATCTGAGTTTAAAATTTTAAAAATCTCCAAAATGACCTCTCTAGCTAGTTAGAAAGCTAGACACATATACAAATACACACATATATATGTATATATGATTATGTATTTCAGTTTTCTCTCTTGTAGTGGGTCCTTGCCAACTATTTGCTTTAATAACACAGTAACAGTTTTACTATAGATCATTACACATTTAGGGTCCTTGTTTGATGCCTGATAACCAGTTGTGATAGCAGAAGTAATAGTAGTTATAGCACTAAGAGTTAATATTTTTTAACATATTTATTGGAGTATAATTGCTTTATAATGGTGTGTTAGTTTCTGCTTTATAACAAAGTGAATCAGTTATACATATACATATGTCCCCATATCTCTTCCCTCTTGCATCTCCCTCCCTCCCACCCTCCCTATAAGAGTTAATATTTACTTAGTGTTACTATAAGGAAATTACTGTCCTATGTACTTGACATAAGTGAATTTTAGTCTATTTTGTATGCACCCTTATTAGCTTCATTTTATATGCTCCATAGAAATGTGTCTGTTGTATTATGCTTTAATGCTTTCCTTTAAATTTTATAAGGGTAGAAATGCCCATTTGAACATGATTTTGCTTTTCGCAAAAGTATAGTCAGAGACATTATTGCACTATAATAAGAATCACAATGAAAGCGAATATACTGAAATCAGTAATAAGGAAAACATATATCTCTAAAGACAAATTGTCTTCATTCTTTTATCAAACAAACAAAATTTACTTAACCCAATATGTTTCCTATTATGAAATTTTTACTAAATTCAGCACAGAAGAACAGTAATATATTCTTATATTAATATATTCTTGTGATGGTCACTTTTTTTTTTTTTTTTTTTGGCCACACTGAGGGGCATGTGGAACTTCTGTGACCAGGGATCGAACTTGTACCCCCTGCAGTGGAAGCTCAGAGTTTTAACCACTGGACCACAAGGGAAGTCCCACATTTTTCTTTCTACTCCTCTTAATTTAGTTTACTTTTTTACTTCTAATTGGCCTACTTTCTATTATATTTGATTTTGTAAATCGATACCAATTGTTTTTCTAGAATAGGGGCAATACAAATGTGAAATAAATGTCTTTAAATGACCAGGACTGCATTTCAATCTAGACCTTAGAGAAAATTCCATACCTAAAGTTCAGGTCAGAGGATATGTTGCTCTGTCCTATGGATAAAAATATTCTATTATCAAATTTAAATGCTTAGCTGAAGTAGCATTTTTTGTTACTAGGGTTGCACTGATTAATTAGCTAATCTGTTCCTCCTTCCTTCTTTCTTTCCTTCCATATATTTTATTGAGAATCTACTATATGCCAGCTCTTTCTACACTTTAGGAATATAGATAGGGTCTCTGCTTTCATGACACTTATTTCTAGTATTTAGGAAAGAAACACATAGCCCTGTAGAAAATATTGTCCAAGGTAAATAAATAATCTTTTCCTACATTTCCTCTGATGAAAAAAAATGTATATATAATTATCTCATCCTTATCTTTTGTCACTGAAGGAAGGAATCATCTCTGTCCTGTTTTCTGGTGTCTAAGCATATTCATGCTCCTAAAAGCATCAGTGAACATCACCTAGAAAATTGAGCTTATCAGCCACAAAGTCCTATAGGGAGACAATCTTCTGCCTAGAATTCATGCTCATTCTGAACAAGGGACGGGGCTCCTCCAAAGCAAAGGATCACTGAGAACCAGACTCCAAAGCAACTGTATAGCATATGACAATTGCCAATTGTAGAATATTTCAATAAACTCAATCTTTATCACTGTGGCACAGCTGGTGGCAAGGGGATTGGAAAGGCTGGTAAGCTATGCACTGTGAGGATCAGAATTATGTGTTTGGAATAGTGGCTTTTGCGCAAATGCATGTCACGTTACAGATCACAAAATCTTACCTAGTCAAACAGTGTTTATAGTTCTTTACAAAAGGATAAAGCCCACATATATGCAATATGGTGAGGATTCATGGTCTCCCTTCTACACATTTTATTTTCCCCCCAAGTGTTGAGAAAGATAATAATTGAAGGGGGATTTTTTTCCGGGAAGGGTGGTCAGGGGAAATATCTCTGAGAAAATGGTGTTTAAAAGTAAAGGAAGAGAGGAAAAAAAAAAAAAAAGTAAAGGAAGAGGACTTCCCTGGTGGTGCAGTGGTTTAGAATCCGCCTGCCACTGCAGGGGACACAGGTTCGAGCCCTGGTCCAGGAAGATCCCACATGCTGCGGAGCAACGAAGCCCATGTGCCACAACTACTGAAGCCCACACGCCTAGAGCCCGTGAGCCACAACTACTGAGCCCACGCACCTAGAGCCCATGAGCCACAACTACTGAGCCCACGTGCCACAACTACTGAAGCCCGCACGCCTAGAGCCTGTGCTCTGCAACAAGACAAGCCACCACAATGAGAAGCCCGCGCAGTGCAACGAAGAGTAGCCCCTGCTCGCCGCAACGAAGACCCAGCGCAACCAAAAATGAATGTAAATAAATAAATTTATTTTTTAAAAAAATCATTAAAAAACAGAAGTACAGGAAGAATAGTTTACATCTGCTAATCCCACAAGTTCTCTCCCCCACCCCCCTTCCCCTTGGCAACCACAAATCTGTTCTCTATGTCTGCGATTCTGTTTCTCTTTTACAGATATATAGGATGTACACACAACAAGGTCCTACTGTATACCACAGGGAACTATATTCAATATCCTGTGATAAACCATAATGGAAAAGAATATTAAAAAAAAGAATGTCTCTATGTGTATAACTGGGTCACTTTGCTGTACAGCAGAGATTGGCACTACATTGTAAACCAACTATATTTCAATTAAAAACAAAAAGTAAAGGAAGAAGCAGTGGCTGTGAACAGTGAGGAAAAGAGCATTCTAGACATGTGCAAAAGCACTGGGACTTTTTTTTGCCCCATTTGAGGATCTAAAAGAAAACTAGGGTAATTCCCTGGTGGTCCAGTGGTTAGGACTGCGCACTTTCACGGCCAAGAGCCTGGGTTTGATTCCTGGTTGGGGAACTAAGGTTCCGCAAGCCACGTGGTATGGCCAAAAAGAAAAGAAAACTAGTGCGGCTGAGGTGATGAGAGGAGGGTACCAGCCTGAGGAAAGGGCAGGGATAGCTCACGTAAGTCATGGAATCATTCAATGAGGCGGGGGGTGACCCAATCAGATTTACATTTAAAATTCACTTGAAATGCTGTGTTGACTCCCATGAAGGAGGGAAGCCTTAGTTCAGTTCAGAGACTACTATAGTCATCTTGCTGGGAGGGTCATAGTCCGGACTAAGGTGGTTACAGGGGAGATGGAGAGGAGAGAGTAGGTTTATGATTTTTTTTGAAGATTGAATTAATGGAACTGGCTGATGGATTAGATATACGGGTGGGTGAAGGGCAGTGGTGAGGAAAAGGGAGGAATCAAGAACAACTTCTGGCTTGAGTACCTGAGTGGGTGATGGTGTCATTTACTATATGATGAGCATAAGAAGGGGAAGAACTAAGAGCTCAGAGTCTGACATAGTAATTATGTGATGTCCATAAATCATCAACAGGGACGTGGAAATTAGGCAACGAGATAAATGAGTTTGAGTCTTCAAAAAATAGGTTCTGGAATCATCAGTTATGAGTAGGTATCAAAGACAAGATAACTAAAACTGGAAACATCACCTAAATAGAGAACGAAATGAAAAAAAAAAAAACAAAGGGTCACAGCAACCCTTGGGATCTTTAGGAACCTTTAGGCACAGAGCCCTAGGGAACCCAACAGTTACACATCACACTGAGGGACCAAAAGAGGGGTTCTGAGGAAATCAAGAAAGGGGAGAGCTTCTCAAGCAGAAGGCCGTGGTCGACCTTGTCGAGTGCTGCTGGGAGGTTACATAAACTGAGGACAGAAATGTTTCCATTGGATTTGGCAAAGCAGTGGTCCCTGGAGACTGGAGATGCTTCCTTTTTTCTAAATCAAATTTGAGGTGAGATGGTAAGCTAAGAGTAAGAAACTAAAGAGCGTGTAGAAGGTGTGACAAGAAGAAAGATATGAAAATATTCAAAGGGGAGTGGAAAAGTGAACGTACTGAAGAAACATAGTAGCACTGTCTGGAGATGCCAAGGTGAGGTTTACATCGCCAATTTAAAGCAAAGCTGATCAGGTCAGTGGTGAGATCTTTGATGATGATGACGACAATTATAATAGTAATGGTAATAATGATAATAATAATAATGGATATGAATGGGGATTCTCCTTGACTCTTGTCACCCCAGTGCTCTCACCCCAGGATGAACCGGCTGGCCATGCTTGGTGTCACTTTCCTCCATATTTCATTCTTATTATGTTCAAAGAGGGAAGCATTTCTAGAAAGTGGAAGCCTGTTCTATCAAGTATACTGAGTGAGTTGTTTCCCCAACTAGAAATTCCAAGTAAATTCTACAGATCCATTTGGAGACCCTAATAGAATCAAGCCTAACAGCAACAATAACAACAAAAGAAGCATATAATTGTAAGTGACCCGAGCAAGAGAATTATTAAATCCACAGAACGTGCCAGTTGGAGAGGTTTGTTGAAATCATCAATTCTAACACCCTCATTTTACAGAAGAGGAAGTAGACTCCGAAGGGACTGATCTGAGCTTCCACACTAGTCATTTGCAGCACTGTGGCAAGAACTCAGACCAGACAGCTCATGTGAAAACTAGCACAGCACCTGGTATATGGGGAAAAAAATAAATAAACGTTATTTCCTATCTCTCGTTCCTTCTCAGTGACCTTACCATATGGTGAATGAGTCAATAGAAAAATAGTAATGCCGTCATCTTGCAACAGGTCTGTGTGACTATAGCTCAATGGACACTTAGGTATTAGTATCAAAAATAAAGTAAGTCTGTGTTCTCTATCTGCAGGTTGGTCGAATCTACAGATTCAAAACTCGCAGGCATGGAGGACCGACTGTATTCACCGTACTACACCACTTTATATAAGGGACTTGAGCATCCACGTATTTGGTATCTTCCGGGGGCTCCTGGAACCAATTCCCCGTGGATACAGAGGGACGACTGTATGCCGAAATGAGTGATGAGTCATCCCGCAGTCTTGACCTAGATAGCAAATTAGGCACAGAGCTGGGATTAAAACCCTGACACCTGTGCCTTTCAGTCGTAAGGCTGTCTCCCTTAATTGTGGTGCTTGCTGTGTACCAGCTCTGTGGGAATGGGCTTCATGGTAAAAGGGAAATTATTCATAAACACATCCTTCTAAACAGCCAGCTCTAAGAGAGCAGGAAGAGGGCCTGGATTCTCTCCCATCTGGTAATTTTGACAAAGTACAGTTTACAGCTGCTCGTGACCATAGCTGCTATCGTCAGTCAGCATGCAATTCTCGGATGTCTTCACCTGTAGATACATCCTCCCCCATCCCAGCCTTCTGGTGAAAAAGGACAAGATGGTCTTAAAAAGGACAGAAAAAGAAAAGATGCCAGTTTTTAAAAAAAATGTACCCAATGAAAAGTAATAGTTTAGAACAAAAACTGAACAACCATGTACAAAAAAATGAGAAAAAGAAAAAAAGAGATGTATAGTGGTGAAAAAGTTTTCTGTTGATTTTGGCTCAAGTCCCAAGTGAGTTTTTCTAGGCTGACTTTCCATATCTAGTTGGTCAAAAAAATCCATGACATAAAGTTGTTTGGAAGGGGATGTGGTTAATAAGAAAGACAAAGAAGCCCAAATTAACTGTCAAAATCATATCAAAGACTGAAATAAGTGGAACTCACTTGATAATTCAAAGGAGCAAAAAAGAAAAAAAAAGGTTATTTTTTAGCAAAGTATCCTGTTTTGAAATTCGGAGAGTTAGTAAAGGAATAAAGAGCAAAGAAATGAATATCATTAGTTTCATGCACATTCTCCAAAAAAAGAAAAAAAACACTTAGCCATAAGCTTCCATTTCCATCTGCTGTACTTGCAGCAGAAGTTACAGGGACTTTTGGACTATGAAAGTTCTTCTACTTTGCCTGGAGAGCTAGTACGTGGTCTCACAGAAGCAATACAGCCCAACGGTATAGCAGGGTAAATTGTCTATGAAAGCACAAATGAGGTAAAAACGACTTCACGGGAGCTGAAGTGAACAAAGGAATTAACCGGAGGCACAAAAAGTGAAGTTACAAATCAGAGTCAAGTTAACGAACAAGATGGTGAATATCTAAGACAAAGAGAATACCAAGGCAATAGGATAGCCCTTAAGACGGTGGCCTGGAGACTTCCCTGGTGGTCCAGTGATTAAGACTTCGCCTTCCAATGCAGGCGGCGCAGGTTCGATTCCTGGTCAGGGAGCTAAGATCCCACGTGCCTCGCTGCCAAAAAAACAAAACATAAAACAGAAGCGATATTGTAACAAATTCTTTAAAATGACTTTAAAAATGGTCCACAAAAAAAAAAAAAAATCTTTTAAAAAAAGACCGTAGCCTGGTCTTCCAGTACTGGTCAGACTTGCAGTACAAAAGCCTCACCCTCTACCCCTTCTGCCCTTGCTAGCTGCACGACTTCAGGCACTTGTGTAATGGGACTAAGCTCATTCTGAGAATTCAGTAAGTCAGTCTATGTAAAGTGCTTAGAACACAGAGTACCTGCATATATATTAAGTGCTCAAATCTTTGTTACTGTTTATTATTCAACACACTGGTGGATGCTCTTGTGGGCCAGACATGGCATCAGATGCTTGGAATATGGCAGGCGCTAGAAGTCCTGGAGGAGAAGTTCTGCAAGCCTAGGCCTCTGTAGGTTACCTGCAAACCTGGCTCAGTCATCCCTGTATTTTGTTATTTCTATGTATTTCTATGTATATTGTATATATTTGTTATTTCCCTGTATATTGTTATTGCACTCACTGAATTCTTCTTATGTGTGTGTTTTTAAAACTACCGCCCACTAACTTCACAATTCCTTTGGACGATTCTGTCCATCTCTAAAACTAGACTCTAAACTCCTTGAGAGGAGGGCTCCTGTCTGTTCCTCAGCATCCAGCACAGGGCTTAACACAAAGAATACAACCATACATACAAAAATGAATAGACAGTCTTCCTTTAAAATTGTTTTGGACATTACATTTTCTAGACTTATTCCCTCCTACTTCTCTTGTGCTGACCTCCCTTGGGGTCTCACTCTTCTTTGTGCCCTTTAGGATCTTCCAACAGTCCTGGAAGGAGATGTAATCACTCCAGTTTTAAAGAGAAAATTGTGGCTCAGCACTGTGAAAACTGCCCACGTGGCAGGACTGAGATCCTAGTCTGGTTCATCTGCCACCAAAGCCCCACGCCTCCACCCCGCACATTGCACCACCACTCCAAGCAAACATGGAAGATGGGGAAGATGAAAACATCGTTGGGACGGCCCATAGGAAACCAAATACCGCAGGATAATAATGCACAGGAAATGGATTTTTTTTCTGGCCGTGCCTCGTGGTTTGCAGGACCTTAGTTCCCCAACTAGGGATTGAACCTGGCCCACAACAGTGAAAGCACCGAGTCCTAACCACTGGACTGCCAGGGAACTCCCAGGAAATGGATTTTTAAAATAATAACACCAGCCCTCACATGTAAAGTGAATCACCTATTGTACTTTGAGAATTCTTGCCCCTCTACAAACATATGGAAAATATTTTTAAAGAGTTTTCCCTCTTTTCAGTCATGGGGATAGTTATTCAAGAGCTTATTGTGAAGAAAGAACCTACCCTGAAGAATGAACGGGCATCAATTTTTAAAAATTGCAATCAATCAAATCAAATGAAAAATACAATATGAATCAAATCTTGTATATTGAAACTTTTCCCCATTAAACTTTTATTAAGGGGCTTCCCTGGTGGCACAGTGGTTGAGAGTCCGCCTGCCGACGCAGGGGACACGGGTTCGTGCCCCGGTCCGGGAGGATCCCACATGCCGCGGAGCGGCTGGGCCCGTGAGCCATGGCCGCTGAGCCTGCGCGTCCGGAGCCTGTGCTCTGCAACGGGAGAGGCCACAACAGTGAGAGGCCTGCGTACCGCAAAAAA